>NC_132783.1:37597666-37910019 GCF_048418805.1 Vulpes vulpes
TAAAAACAATTCGAATCAGTGTATATATTTTTAAAATACAGCTTTGCTGGGTCACCTGGGTGGCTCAGTTCAATTGGTTAAGTGTCTGACTCTTGATTTTGGCTCAGGTCATGATCCCAGAGTCATGAGATCCACAACCCCCTGCCCATGTGTTGGGCTCTGTGCTGGGTGTGGAGCCTACTAAAGTATCTCTCCCTCCCTCTCCCTCTGCCTCTCCCCTGCCTCTCTCTCCCACTTTAAAAAAATAAATAAAGTACAGCTTTGTTATTTCCAAGTAATTATAGTATCCAGCTCTGCCAGGAAACTATTAAGAGTAATAATGGATTTTAAGTCCTATTGTCCCTGGGTTGGACTCTGACATTTCCCACTTGCTGTTTGAGCTTGCTCAGTTGGTTTAAACTCTTAACCTCTTTCTCCCTCAGTTTTTCACCTATGAGAATGCAGATTTGTAATAGGGCATATCTAACAGAGGATTACATGAAACATATGCACAAGGCACTTTAACAATACGTGCATAGCTTTGGAAAGCATTCACATTAGCCTTGACATTTCACCTTTGGGAAGCCCTTTCCTCAATGTGCTTTCCCATCTAGCATCTCATTTGATCTAATTTTATCACAAATGTTGTTAGGTGGCTTTTGCTAATGAAGGCCCAAACAGGTTTAGTCCAAGGAGATGTAGCCGATTAAATGCAAATTCAGTGTCCCTCCTCTAACACTCCAACAATCTCAAAATAAAAGGAGGAAAAATGATGGCTTGCTGATTCTTGTAGGTCTGGCCAAAGTTTTGCTTTTTTTGTCAAGCCTTAGTCTAGAGAGATTTTTGCCATTTTTCAGAGCTGTCATTTACCATTGGCTGGGTTGTGAGCTCCTTGAGGTCAGGATATGGGCAGGTTCTATTTTATTAAAGATTTTATTTATTCACAAGACACACACACACACACACACACACACACACACACACACAGAGGCAGAGACATAAGCAGAGGGAGAAGCAGGTTCCTTGCGGGAAGCCCCATAGGAGACTTGATCCCAGGACCCCGGGGATCATGACCTGAGCTGAAGGCAAATGCTCAACCACTAAAGCCACACAGGTGCCCCGTGGGTAGGTTCTGTAACGTCTTCTGTCCTTTCCAGTGTTCAGTCAGGGTTCACTCCCAGTTGCTCTGACTCCCAACGCCTGTGATCGTAAGCACAGTTGAGTCTGTGATTGGTATATAACAGAATAATTAGATTAAAGTGAAAGTTGTGTCGCAATTTTCTTATGCAAGAGTATCCAGAACAAAGGAAATGGAAAGATGACTTTCAGCAGGAAAGAAAATTCTCCAACTTGGCTTCTGCACAGACAGGAGCCCTTTCAGCTCCATTCCATGAATATCTAACAGAAACACTTGTACAAGAGGACTCCCTCCTGAGGACTCTGCCTCAGGACTCTGAGTTCTGAGCAGTCACAGTTCCTCCTGTTCTCAGAGCCCCCCTGAATCTAGTTCCCCACCATGTTTCTGTGCACATTTAACATCCAATTGAGGCAACCTGCAGCCTTGCTAAGATCATGATGTTTATGTTTATTTTTATTTATTTACTTTGCCAATTACCTTACAAGGTAACGAGGCAACCTGCAGCCTTGCTAAGATCATGATGTTTATGTTTATTTTTATTTATTTACTTTGCCAATTACCTTACAAGGTAACAATGATTATTTCTGTTATTCTTTTATTCTTTTATTCACAGACTTGCACAGAATTTGAATGATGGGTTGCAACTTGATTTTCCCCATAATCCTATTATTTTTAGTGAGCATTTTGCAGGATGCACGGTGTGCCAGGAATGCATCCAGGTGCTACAGAAGCAAAGCCTGCAAAATTGCTCTCAGTTTTCAATGCAATCCATCTCCCTTAGCTGCAACCAGTGGAGCCAGGTATACTTTGAAATTTGTACAGATATTTCTAGGCTTTAGAAGGCAGTAGGGATGTGGACTGTATATCATCTATATCATGTATGGCCAACACAGCATAATCAAAGACATGGTATGTGAAAACTGCAAATATTTGTCTGTGAGTTTAGTTACATTTGGAGTTATGAAGTGCACTTTTGGCTTTCAAAGATTTTTGGACTTTGGAATGGATTGCCTAAGCAGTTCTCAGGACCACTTCTCCTCTGCTGCTCTGATTCCACTGTCACACAATGCCCTGTGAAGCCTGGCCCCATAGAGAGGCAGCCTCTTGGGAAGCAGAGAATGAGCTGGGAATGAACTGCTCGCCTCCTGCATCCTACCAGGTGTGTCTGGGTAATTCAGCCACACTTTTCCATTACAGGTTTATCTGTGTCTGGGAAAGGAGAAATGAGGACGCTGAATTTGACTTTTTTTTTGCCCTTTCTGTCTTATTGGCTCATTTTCCCCACTCTACATGTACCCAGGAGAGACTTCTCTTATGTCATACTGTTTTTGGGTACTATCCTCCGACTTTTGTAAAATCTCTTAAGATCTGAGCATGTTTATGCTGTACAGGATACAAGCTGTTTGAATAAGACAAATGAATTTAGACTTAAAATTGACTTCTGTCTTTGTCTGTTTGGGCTGCTATAACCAAATACCATAGACAGGGTAGCTTGTAAACAACATTTCTCATAGTTCTGGAGGTGGGAAGTTCAAGATCAAAGTGCTAGTGGATTTGGTGTCTACTGCCTCATAGTTGGGCACCTTCTCACTACAATATAGGTAGAAGAGGCTAAAGAACCTGTGGGATCCCTCTTTTAAGGGCATTAATTCTGTTCATGAGGGCCCTGTGCTCATGACCTAATCACCTCCCAAAGGCCCCAACTCAAAACAACATCATTTTGAGGGTTAGGATCGCAGCAGAAGATTTTTTTTTTTTCAAAGAAGCAGGCACAAACATTCAGTCAGTAACAACTTCTTTCCTTGAAGCTGGGTTCCACTTTCCCCAAGAAGGAGAAATTGTACGGAATGAAAGTATTTTAGTTTAATATTCAAAAATATTTTGTTCATTTTATCAATATGATAGTGTTTAAGAAGTGAATCATGTGATTGTATGTTATATATATACATATATGTGTGTGTGTCCTGGGTATGTATACATACACAAACATATTTATATCCTGACATAGAACATTTCTAGATTACATAAAAGTTCATGGCAGAGTGGAGCCTTATATCACCATCTTTTAGCATGAGAGGCTTTTTACCTATTTACCATTTAAAAATTTTTATAGGCATCATCCCAGGTGTAGAAGTATTCTCATTGCAAGAGTAGTCAATTGCAAGTATTGTCAATAGCAATGAGATGGTGTTTTCTATCTATAATTATCTGGGCCTTGTATTCCCTTTGTTCTATTATCCAATGCATTCTAGAGGTAATGTATTTTTGAAGTAAAGGGATTAGCTGAGATATCTCATCCTTACTCAGTACTTCAAAAATCAGTACTGGTTACATGCACACACACACACACACACACACACACACTCACATATAGCCAAACTAAAAAAAACTAAAAGTGAGCCTCTCAGACACTTTTGGGGAAGGCTGGTCATTGGTTAGTTGATCTTAGAGATGAAACATTGATCTAGGTTTTGGAGATAGAGAGAGGAAGGTGTTGAGAGGGTTGTAATACTGAAATCGTAAAGTTCAAGTAACAGAGAACTTTCACGAACAAATTCTTTCAGTGACTGTGAACTGTTTGTGTAAGGAGGAAGCCATGTCTACTCATCATTAGCATGATCGCCTCAGTACACATTATCTGTGAATGGTCTGCTGAACTCACTGCCAACATTTTCAAGATAAAATATGTGACCCGCCAACCACAGGGAGAAGAACTATTTCCCCACATTTTCTCCTCTAGCCATAATAATATTACAGGGATCAGAGATTTTGAGCCCTGCTTCCTGTTAATATGAAGGGAGGATATAATGAGTCCTGACAAATAAACCCACGTGTTTTAAATATAGTATGTTGGAACCTTGAAATAGGGACATCCTAATGCTATTTCATTTTTTAAAGAATGAACAGCAAGAAACTGAAAAAGGAGGATACTTAAATTTATTCGTTTGCCACTGAGCTAGAGGGTTTTTATATTCTTGCCTCAAAACATGGTGGGAACTCTTTGTTTGGACTCTTTGCTTCAAAGCAAACCAGGATAAAGTAGGTTCATCTCTTCCTATTTGAAAAGGATTATTTAGTGAAGCCCCATTAGAGTCTCATCATGAACTGTGTTCAAGAGAAAATGGTACCAAAGCATGGTTATCAGGGTTAGCATTTTACAATTTTTCTCATATTTGGTAGAGGTTGTTCCTTTCAATACATTTTAAGCATGCATTGGTATGAGTTTACATGTGAACTACTCTAACTCTGCCCATATACTAAGTCTCTGAATCTGCACTTTCCTTATGTCCATTATTTTTGCCAGTTCTTTCTTCTTTTCCCTCTCACTTCATTCCTATAGCTTCACTGACTTCAAGATCATGAGTACATGAAGAAGGATGAAATGGCAAGAGGACAAACTGCATTCTGTGTACCTAAATTTTTTTTCTTTTTGTCTGGCACAGGGCATGGGGGTTAAGAGAGGAGGACTGTGAATGCAGTGAGCCTGTGTTTACATTGTATCACCACCACTCAACAACTGTGTGAACCTGTGTGAACTGTGTGAAGTTACTTCTCTGTGCTGCCATTCTTGTGAAAAGTCAGGATAATAGTGCTGACATGGCAGGTTTGTTTGTTTTTTTTTTTTTCAAAGGGTGGTGGTGCTGTGAAGATTAAATGAGTTAATCCATTTAAAACACTTAAAATGGTGCCCTAAACAAAGGGCACCTAAATACGAAAATTACTACTTCTTCTAAGTTTTAACTTCTCCATTTGCACTCATGTTCTTTTCATTTTTGTTACAATTGCATTTTTGTCCCATTCTTTTTCCTATGTTTTGTCTTTATAACAGGGCCTGGCAGGTGATAAAGAGTGATTGACAGGGTTCCAGGTCTAGGGAAGAGAAGGGTAAGACTGGCTAGTCTCCCACCCCCCTGCCTTCTGAGGGGAGCACACAACAGCAGTGAACAAGGAATATTCAGAGAGCGCCAAGTACCCAGATGGAAATAAAACAGTGATAGGGTAGAGATGCATGAAGGTGGAGAGCATGGGGTTGCTTCATATGGAATGGTTAGAGAAGCAGTCTCTGAGGAGATGACATTTGAATAGCAATCTCCATGTTCAGAAGGAGTCAGCCATGCAAAATATTGGTAGAAGAACATTGTAGGAAAGGAACCAAGGATTAGCAAGTTAAAAGAGTCCCAAGGCACAGACTGGCCTGGACTTTTCAAGGAAGATGAAGTATAGCATGTCTGGAGAATAAAGCACAATGGAGGTGTGATCTTAGGCCAGCTAAAGAGAGTTGGGTTAGAATAAGATCATGTGAGCTTGCAAATAGGGCAAAGGCTTTTGGTGGAGAGCAGGGTTTCTCAGCGATAGCACTATTAACATTTGAGCTGGATGATTTTTTGTTGTGGGGCACAGTCCTGTGCATGTTTAGCAGTATTCCTGGGCTCTGCCCAGTAGAGGCCAATAGTACTCACCTCAGCTGTGACAATTCAAATGTCTCCAGACTTTGTCAAATGTCCCTGGAGGGGCAAAATTGTCTGTGGTTGAGAACCACTGATTAGAGTATTTTCAACAGGGAATGATAAGATCTGATTTGCATTTTTAAAATATAATTTTGTCAGTTTGTAGAGAATGGGGTGTTGACAGTAATAAGCTGAAATAAGCAGACTGATTCTAGGAAAGAGAGGACTGTGTTTGGAGTTGTGTGGTATAAGCAGAGATGTATAATTCATATTAGTAGCTAGCATTTCTTGTAATAAGATGATTTGAATAAAAGCTTTGTAAAGATTTGCAAATTATAAAGCAACAGCATTATGGTTGGCACATAGTAGGCACTCAGTAAATGTATGTTGAATGAATAAATGAATGAATGAATGCATTATGGTTGTCCCAATGTAATCATTGCTACCATGACCAGTTACAGGACATAAAGTCCATAGTCAATGTAGTGGTGGGTTTGGTTTCATTTTTCTTAATGAGCTGGTAGGTAAGATTATTTTGTTTGTTGCAGATTGATTCTGTCAGTAGGGCAGGGTCCTCAATTACATACTGAATCATTGAAGAGAAGTCCTAAAACCAATAAACTCTCTTTTTTTCTTTTTTCCACTGTAGATGATTATGCCTCATTGTAAACTCGACTACAGAAAAACATGTATATAAGGTATTTGACCTATTGTCAGGGGAAGCAGCCATTGTTTCCAGCAATGGATAAAAGCCATTTTTGCATTTTGCATTCAAGAAATGCACTAGGAGTGCACCTGGGTAGCTCAGTCAGTTAAGTGCGCAACTCTTGATTTCAGTGGAGGTCATGATCTCAGGGTTGTGAGATTGAGCCCTGTGTCAGGCTCTATGCTCAGTGCAGAATCTGCTGGAGATTCTTGCTGTGCCTCTCCCTCTGCCCCTTCCCCTGCTCTCTCTCATTAAGTACATAATTAAAAATCTTTTTTAAAAAAGATTTTATTTATTTATTCATGAAAGACACAGAGGGAGAGGCAGAGACACAGGCAGAGGGAGAAGCAGGCTCCCTGCAGGGATCCTGATGCAGAACTTGATCCCAGGACCCTGGGATCATGCCATGAGCTGAAGGCAGATGCTCAACTGCTGAGCCACCCAGGCATCCCAAGTCCCAAAATCTTTTAGCCTGAGTTGATAGAATGGGCTCAGTCAGATCTGTATTGAATTTTTTAAATCTCTTTTTTTTATTTGGAATGATTCTTAATGTTGCCTATTATGTAATATCCATCTACCCATTAAAAAAGCAAAAGTGTACAAGAGTGATGGAGGACATGGCACCACAGTGATGGAAGGATGGCAAAAGGATTGGAGGCTTTGGTTGGAATATTTCTCTGGAGGATGCAAAGCTGTGCTGGAAAGCTCATAACGATAGATTTTCCTATGATGTGTCTTTACTTTCTCCTGCCAACCAGATTGGAAATACTACAAATAAAAGTATTTCTTCTGGTATTTTCACATATCTTATATTAGTTCCAGGAAAAACAATATACATGAAATATATAACTATAAAAGGCTCCATCTGAAAAGTGATCAATCTTTAGGGATGTTTGATTCATTTTAAGATTTAGGTAAAAGCCAATGTCTTTCAATTCTTCTATTAATTCTAAATTACACTTGGCTTCAGGTGGTTGTCATTGGTTTGCCAAAAGATTTCCATAGGAAGGGTATCCTCCTAGTTCACGACATCTAGGTACTTTGGCGAGTTCAACAAACCTTGCATAAAGTGCTCTTTCGAAGATTTTTTAAAGGGGTTGGTTCTTAGGGATTTGAAGGGCAAAAAGCTGTGGGAAAGGAAGTAAAAACATGAAAAGTGATCAAACTCCTCAAAATCAAGTTTGAAAACTTGAATGTGATTTCCAGGAAACACTGAGAAAGAGTAGTGCTCTTTATCAGTGACTGGAAGGCAGTCTGGAGGAAGATGACAAAAGTCTTTTTCAATTATTTGGTAATGTTCAGTGGACTGAATAGCTATTAAAATAATGTAGCTCCATATTTTTTATCATCTAAAAATTACAGAGAGATCATCCCTTACATATCTACTTTACCTCAGGTTTAAATAGGGCAACAAAATATCATTGAATCAAGGACTATGAATCCCCATAGTACTAGAAAGAAAATAAATTTTGCTCTTAATTCTCCTAGTTTGGAAAATAAGTAGAAGCACTAGCAATAAGTCATCTCCATTTTCTACCTCTTTCTCACATATGTATTAGGATGAACATACAAACAAGGAAATATTGAATGTACCAGATTGAAGCAATCCTAAATAAGACATCTTAGTATTTGAATTTCTGTTCCAAGCCAAAGGAATGTTTTGTAATGTTTATAGGTCTTTCTTTCTTTTCTTTTCTTTCTTTCTTTCTTTTTTTTTTGCAATTGTTTGTATTTCTTCACTGACAGGAACATATACTCCTTTGTTCATGCTGGGGCCCAGGTTTCCTTATCAAGATTCTGTTTCCAGTTTAAGAAAATATATATTTATATCGACAAATTCCCACCAATTGATAGCCTTGGAACATAAAATGTGATGTTTGCCCTATTTGCATGAAGGCCATTTGTTCTTTCTGTAGGTTTGTGCTCTTTATCATAGTTGGTCAGTGAAAAGCTCATACGTGAGTTCATCATTAGGGAAGACACTTTGAGTAGGGATGGGCTGGTGGAATGGAGGAGAGTATTGAGATGACCTCAGGGAACAGGTGCTAAATCCTCTCTGGGATTGGGGAGTCCATGTGAGGGAGGGTTGGCAAGAACAATGTAAATGGGGAAGTGAGTCATGCCCACCACAGGGAAAAGAAAGTCAAACAATTTAACTAGTTTTTTAATAAGTTAATTTCTGGGGCATGAGTGATAAAGATCAAACAGATTATATTTTTAGTCAAAATATGTGACCAATGGTAAAATATGCGGATGAATTTAAGAGACTGGTTATTTCTTTTGTGTGGTCATGATTTTTGAACAATCATTTTCGCTATGCATCCAAAATAGATCCTGTTCTAGGGATATCATTTATATGGCTCCTTTGTCATTAATTGTATCACAAAGTCTCTGGGGAATGTGAGACTCCCTTGCTCCCTACACCCTTTCTTCCTGCTAGCTACTCCCCTTCGCATGTAAGACTTCCTCAGAGAACCCTGCCTTGTCTCCTCACCACTTCCTTCCCAACCCAACTAGGTTTGGTTCTCCCTGTATATGTTCTCACAAGTCCCTGAACTTTTCTTTACATTCTTTCAGTTTTAAGTACTGATTTTGTGATTATTTATTAATGCCTGTCTTCCCTAATAGACCATAGGATTTATCAGAACTAGAAACAGCTTTCATCATATTCACCACAAATATCCCCATTTATTGGCTCAATCCTTGACACATATGGCCTTAAAATTTTCTACATGTAAATAAATAACACACTCCTTACTCCACCACATTTAAAACCATCCAAACAGATATTTTACCAAAATACATATTCTTTATCTCTGGCTAAAGCAAAGATCAAAATCTTTATTTGATCCTGAGCTATGTTATATTCTGTTCCTCATGATTTTGCTCCCATCCTAATTCATTTTGGAATTAAAAACCAAAGCTCTGTGATCTAGAAGGTAATATTGTTTTTTTTGAAATTGAGGACAGCTGTATGTTACAAGAATTCAGTTCATTCACAGTGTTGCTGAAATGTACATAGTATTATATTTTTCTTACCCCTTTGTAAGCCTCTGGAAGAATAATATACACCTGTCAGTTAAACAAATATTATCAAAAATTTTTATTTCACAACTAGTCATATATTGAGTGTAGGTTAAAAATTCACTATTTCATACAACTTTATTAAGACAGGGACTGACTGTGGACCATGGATGGGAGGTGAATTCAAATCAAGTTCCAATAAAAAGGTATCTTGACGACTAGGCAGAGAGTCTATGTTAAAACCAATAAGTCTTAATTAAAAGTTAACCTGGATTTGGATTTACTATAAAATATGCAAACTGAGGGAAGAAAGAAAATCCTCCATTTTGGGATTCAGGGATAGAGAGGAGGATGTGTGTACATATTTTTAATAGTCTTTTATACTGACACTCTGGACTCATTTTTTTCCCTCCTTAAAAAAAACAAAACCAACATAGAATTATTCCATGACCTAGGATTGACTTTCTATAACTGTGTGTTTTACTGATAAGTTATAAATAGTTTATGATGATTCTAAATTAAAACCAGAAGTTAAATTTGGAACATGGAAGAGATAAATAAGTTAACTCTCAAAAATGTTATGTCTTAAACCATCATATCATATATCAAATAAAAAACTCTCTAGGGACTCTCTCTGGCTGTGATCAGAGTTATTCTTAGCAGAGCCCTTGTCTGTTCTGGTAGTTGGAATCTATGAGCTTTTGCTTTCATAATTTTACAGTCACTGATGCTGTTTATATTGAAATGCCCATTCTGTCTCTTACATTAATAATTATTAATGATATGATAATTAAAAGTGGAAGTTTAACTTTCAGTGCATTTGGAGATATTTCAATAGAACCAGTTTAAAGTTCTATTTAAACAGTTTAAAGCACAGGTAATTATATATCAGGAATAACTCTAATGACCACAGAGGACAAATAATTACCTGTAAAGGATTGGCAGTATGATTAAATGTGGGGATAACTAAGTGTGCTAATGATTGATGGGTGAACAAGGCTTTGACGAGGAGGGATTTATAAACCATGACCCATGAGTTTAAAATGTCACTTCCTCTGTATCTTTCAGAGACATGGTGACACAGAAGAAATAGCATAACTGATCTTCCTTAATCTCAATTGCCACAGCTATAAAATGGGCGGGGGTTTACAATAGTCTGTTTTGTGGAGTGAGTATTAAAAGATGCAATGTAGCAAATGAGTGAAATAGTTGGTGTAGTAGGTGCTCAATAAATGATTTATATTATTTAGGAGGCAGTGAATTGAATGATTCAATGTCCTTACTTTATTACCTACTAGCTTTGTGATAAGATCATCAGTTTCTTAAGGTTTTTTGTCATGTGTGGAATAGGGAAAATAATGCTGAAATTGCAGGCCAGTTTGAGGAGTGAAAGAAGTTCATGAATGTAGCATTCCTAGTATATGACCTGGCATGTAGTCTGCTGAAAATAATGGCAGCTTTAATTACAATTGTTTAACATACTAATGAACAATAACATCACTCAGTCTTGATATACCTCAAGTTTTTTATCTCTAGAATTAAATTTCCTTACGGCAAAAGTGCTGTTTGTGTCTGGTGGCAATACTATAAAGAAAACCCCAGCCATTAGCACTAACTGTAGTCAAAGAAGCAAAGACTTTGGGAAATGAGAAATACTGCCCAGTGGGGATTTGGCTTTTGTGTTTTACAGAGAGAATCTTGAATAGGGATAATAAGTATTATTCTCTTCAAAGAAATATTATTTTGTTTTTTGTTTTTAAAGTGCTTTGAGGCAGAGACACCAGACTGTAAGTCCTGAATATCTAGCAATGTATCTTTTTTTTTTTTTTAAAGTTCTTACTATTTCAGTCATTCCTGTCTTTTCTGTCACATAGTCATTGTTTTCAGGAAATTGCTTTAGTCTTCATTTAATTCACATACACGCTGGACTAGGCGTGAATTATGCCTATGGTAACCACAGAGGTGGTGGGTGTTAGCTAATTACCATCTTAATTTTTAGTGACAAGTTTTCAAACATATAAAACAACACAGTAGAGAATGTAGGAAGCATCAAACAAGTTAGCTAACTAGACCCAAACCCCTACACAAACCTAAGCAAATACTTTCAAAACTACCTGGAAAGTTATCAGGAGTCCTCAAAGTAAACATTGCACGAAGAGAAATGCTCTTCTGTCCATGTCTTTATGTTTTTATAGTCATTTGTATCTATGTAGTAGGCTAATTCATGCCCTGATGCTCTAAGGAGAAATATTATCTATGCATATTCTTATTTCTCTCGCTATAACTCTTCAAACATAATCAAATAGAAACATAAGATAACCAATCAGTAGGTAATATTCTTAATTATAGAGTTGCTACTCGGTCTGGTCTAAGGCATACATTTACAACTTGCCCATATGACACACCAAAGGAAAAACAAAACAAACAAAATATTGGGAGTGGAATGGAGCAAGTAGCAAAAATAACTGGAGAGATAATTTTTACTTTTTCAGATATTCTGATGTCAATGATTATCCTGAACTTTAAATGGGTAACAAATGTAATTTCCCTTTTTAGGTGAGAGAATCAGATTCCTTTGGGAACTATGAACTCTTTTTGGGATCGAGATCATTTTTAACAACCTATACCTTTGGCAGTGGGACAAGTTGGTTTTTTTAAACTGAGATTGTACAAAGCAGAGAATCTCCACAATCTGTTCTGGTGTTACCATCACTGTTAATGTGGGGATGAAAGGCATGTGAAGGGACTACAAGGAGAGGCTTTGTTTTCATTTCCCTATTTTAGGTAGGTAAAAAAAATGTCACACATCAGCAACTTCATTTGGTCTGCCTGGTAGTGTGTGAACTAGTGGTACTACATTTTGTTTTATTCCTAAGAGGCTCTCTTGAATGAAAACCTGACATGCTGAAAGGGAAATTATGAAGGTCATTTTCTCAGTCAATTGACAGAACATTTAATCACTGTGTTTACTGGTCTGTTATTTTAACTGTGAGGATCTTGAAAACAGAAATTGGTTTATCTTTCAGGTCTCAGTTCAGTTCAAATTTAACTTTTATAGAGAAGAGTTCTCAGAGTCTACCTCCAACTATATTTTCTCTCAAAGTCATGCTTATCATAATTTATTCATTATATCAAATACAATTTATTAGTATAAACCTTTACAAACTTATTCTTTCTTTCCCCATACTAAAAAGAATCCATAATTTTATAGGCTTCTCAATCCTAGACTGACTCTCAGATATTTGTCATGCAAAATCTGAGAGGAAACGATAAAATCTGCTAGCAGTTAAAATGGTCTCTAAGGTAAGGGAGGGAGAGGGAAGGGACTGGGGTAGGGTGTAAAATTTTAGGAAAAAGGAATGGAAGTACAGAGCATTTGCCATAAGGTATATAGTGATATTTGACACTAAATATATATATGCATAGAATCGTATTTATATATTATTTTTATTTATTGAAGAATATATATACATATATATTATTATTTATTAAAGAAATGGCCAAGGCGGTGAAAATGTTTTATTTCTAGAGAAAAAAAATCAGTAAACTGTCAAACTTCAAAAAGTTGACTTAATATTGTAGCTCATATTTAAAATCATCTAATATCTATACAAACTAGATATCATTAAATTGAAAACTATTTCAAAACTTTGCAAAATATGCCCTTTATTACAAGGTGATTTTGCTATATTTGGCCATGAGTAATAATAGCTAATAAGAGAACTTTTGGCAAGATACTTCTGTTCTTTTTGGATAGAAATTTGGTGGCAAAAATACAATGATTCTAGGTATAAATAGTATAAAAATAAAAAATGTATGCAGAAAATTACTTACATAATCCTAAATAGTCCACAGAGGAAGCTGAGTTAATGAGCATGGGGGAAAGTATTTTGAAGAGATGGGTATTTAAACATATAGAGATATAATACACATTTGACTGTGAAATGATTATATTTGAAAGGTATAAAGTTTGAGTGGTTCAGGTGGCCTCCTATAATACTTAAGGAATTTTCATTTGTATAAAAGTTGGATTGAGTCCAACTGCTAAAGCAGTATCTTCATTGTAAAGGAAGTTTTCCTAAAGTCAGATTGACTTCCCTAAACTCTGACTTTTAAATAATAAAAAATGTTAACATTTACGTACAAGCACTGACTTGGACTTCAAGCAAAAGAAAGTGAATATCATATTAAACATAAGCCACTGCTGGAACATTCACCAGTTCATCATCTTCTAGGCTGTTTTATTTGCAAAGATCTGTCTTGTGGCTGACTGTTTCTGAGACTCTAAAAAGAGGGGACAATCATGGCACAACAAGATGTAGGCTTTCTTGTGATAGTTTAACACTTTATAGTCTCTTTAAATTCTCAAATATTTCATCAAAGAAGAGATTTAGGACAATCCAAAGGTAGGTTTTTATTATAATAACTGTGAGAGGTAAAAGCATTCATTGACTTTAGAGGTGAAATTAAACTGTTCAGAAACAAGATTTTTTTTCTTTTTTTTTTTTTTTAAGATTTTATTTATTCATTCATGAGAGACACACAGAGAGAGGCAGAGACATAGGCAGAGGGAGAAGCAGGCTCCCTGTGGGGAGCCTGATGTGGGATTCCATCCCAGGACCCTGGGATCACAACCTGAGCCAAATGCAGATGTTCAACTGCTGAGCCACCCAGGTGCCCACAAGAGGTTTTTTCTAAGTCAAATGTAAAGGCGGGGCAAGGGTTGATAGTTAAACAATTCATTAGTCTGTACTTAGTCTTAACTTACAAAGTTCATGAAGGAACTTATTTGTAAGTGAAGTTTTCTGTTTTAGACTTTAGAAGTTTCTTCAAAATACTTTCTGTGAAGCCTTTATCAGAGTAGAAATTGTTTGACATGACTCAGTATTAATTTATTATACCAGGCAGACAGGCTTTTGGCTAACAAACCTAAGTTCCACAATGCGGTTTAAGTGTCGAGAGGAGAAACAGGTTGGACTAGTGGCTCAAGGTAGAGGTTCTTCTCAGTATAAGAATTTAGGAAGTGAGCTGCTTTCTCATTCATTATACTAACAAAAGGGAAATCCTAGGATTTGGTTTAAATAGATTAATGGGCTGCTATATTTTAAAACTGTTGACAGTTTATTTTGGCACTTTAAGAAGTGCTATAGTATTCATACAGTAAATTATGAGAAATTAGTGATCATCCAATTTAGAATGAGCTAATGGTATGTTTGTGTCAGAGAACTGAATTTACGCAATCATGTTCCCAGCACTAAGTAAGCATGCCAGTCTTGGGAAACTCTGAAATGGCCATACAAGAACCCAGGGGGTGAACATGGTGGTAATCAAGGCCATAAAGACATAGACTACCTTTCATGTTTTAATTTGCACCAGTGCATTTGAGGCCTAAGAGCAGAAGCTGTTCTCCAGCGTCTGCCAGACAAGCCCATGTGTTTTGTTTTGTTTGTTTTTTTAGAACATAAAAAAGTTGTAAAGCATGAAGACTTGCTCAACAGCTGGACTACAGTTTTTGCTGGGTTAAGCCTATTACTCATTCCATATTTGTGAGTATGGATTTGTGGGAGTCAAATTCTCATGTTTTGTGAATTCAGGTCTAGAAGACATTACAGGATAAAAATTGGATCATTCTTTAAAAATAAAGGTCATTATTTAATTCCAAGCCTCTATCATACTATATTTGGCTTTTCCTTCCAAGTAAATAGTATTAAAGAAATTTGCCATAACCCCAGTTCTGCAAGACTAGGTCCTTTCTGTCTTATGAAATAGATATTGTAAGGATCTTTTATCATTGTTTTTTGGATGTGCAGCATAAATCTCCTTATCAATTGATCTTTTCTGCACTCTAGGGGCCTTGTTCTTTGTAGCAATGGAAGCAGATAGAATACTTTGTTCAATCATTTATTTATTCAATAATATTTATTCAATATCAACTATGTGCTAGATTTTGCTGTAGGCCTGTGCTTTTCAATATGGAAGTTACTAACCACATGTACCTATTTGAGTCCTTCAAATATGGCTAGTTTGAATTGAGCTGTGTTCCAAGTACAAAGTATTTACTGGATTTTACAGACATAGCACACACAAAAAAATGGTAGAATATTATATCAATATATTTTTAAAATATTTTATTTATTAATTAATGAGAGACACACAGAGAGAGGCAGAGACACAGGCAGAGGGAGAAGCAGGCTCCATGCAGGGAGCCCGATGTGGGACTCGATCCTTGGACTCCAGGATCATGTCCTGAGCCACAGGCAGACACTCAACTGCTGAGCCACCCAAGTGTCCCATATATCAATATTTTTTTATATTGGTTATCATTTAATGTGTAACCACTATAAACCTTGCTGAGAAACTATGTGAGCAGCACATATTGTTTTACATAGCAATATCTACAAAACATGGGTATGGAGGCTCCGAATGTTTATTAGAGCTATATTAGAGCTAGTCTGGTTGGCACAAGGTGCCAAGGGGGTTGGCAATAACCACGGAGTTCCCTCATGGCTAGAAGCTACTTTGTCTAGATACAGGGATCTTAAGAGAAAAGATGCTGACCTGAGTATTTCCAACTGTAGTGGGTTAAATGGTGTCCTGCCCCACCCCCCCCAAAAAAGATATGTGCACTTCCAAATTCCTGGAACTTTTGAATGTGGCCTTATTTAGAATAGGGTCTTTGCAGATGTTTAAGTTAAGGCTCTCCATATGAGATCATCCTGCATTATCTGAATGGGCTCTAAATCCAGTGACAAGTATACTTAGAAGAGGAGAAGACAGGAACACAGGGAACAAGGTCATGTGAAGGAGGAGGCAGAGACTGGAATCTCACAGCCACAAGCCAAGAACTACATGGATCTACCAGAAGCTGGAAGATGCAAGGAAGGATTCTCCCGTAGAGCCTTCAGAGAGAGAATGGCCCTGATGATGCTTTGATTCTAGACTTCTGATCTCCAGAACTATGAAAAAATAAATTTTTGTTGTTTTAATTCTCCATGTTTGTGGTAATTTGTTATGGCAGTCCTTAGAAATTAATATATCCCCTCTCTTTTTCTCCTGTAACACTTGGATTGGATAAATTTGGTCCTTGAGAAGGACGAAAAGAAATACTCTAATCCAAGATCCTTTATATAGAGACAAAGATATTCTCCTCCTGTAAAATTATGGGCTCTCTGCACTTTATAGTTCCCAAATATATAGGTAGAGTTTAATTTTTTTGCTCACATTATTTCACCCATGTTCTCATCCTTTTAGTCTGTGACAAATCCCATCCGACCTCTTCTTACGCCCTGATCCATGATTGAAATACATTGCTCCATACATTGCTCCCTAGGTATTTCATTTATTCAACTAATATTTTGAGAATCACATCTGTAAGACAATACATTGCAATTATTTTTCTTGGGACACACTGTGAACAAAACAGATAACAATCTCTGCCCTCCTAGATCTTAATTTCTAATAGGAGCAGAGAGACAATAAATGATAACAACAAAAAATAGTATAGATTAACGAGTGTTGTGGAGCACAGACGAGTAAAGCAAAGTAAGGGATTCAGAGGTACTGGAGGTGTGGAAGCCTGGCTTGCAGTATGAGATAAGGTGGTCAGGGTGGGCCTCATTGAGTAGATGGCATTTGAACAAAGACTTGAAGGAGTTAGCCAAGCAGATATCTGTGGGAATGGCATTCCAGGCAGAGATAAAAACCACAGCAAAGGCCTCAGGGTAGGAGTATCCCTGGCAGGTGGACAACAGAGTCCAATGTGAGCAGGGGACAAAGTGGTAGGAGAAGAGATGATGGTGGGGCAGCATATAGGACCCATTAGGCTATTGTCAGGATTTGGCATTTTTCTCAAGTGAAATGCAGAGTGCTTGGAAATTTGAGCAGAGGAAAGTCATATTCTGACTTAAATTAAAATAATTATTTTGGCTGCAATGTTGAGACTGGGCCATGGAGGTGACTGGGGTGGGAACAAGGAGAGAAGCAGAGAGATCTGTTAGAGGATGTTGCAATTGAGTTATATTGTTGACTCAGATCTGGGGAGCCAGTGGACATGACAGGAAGGGGTGGGATTATGGATATAATTTGAAGATGTAGTCAAGAGGGTGTGAAAGAGTAAGAGGAATCAAGGTGGATTCCATAACTTTGGCCTGAACCTCTAGAAGAACAGAGACAGATGCTTTCAGTAAAAGAGGGAAAGACTGTAGAGACAGCAAATTTTGCAGGGAGTGGGGACGGAGAGTATTATTCATTTCCAAGTAGATTTTCTCATTATCCTATAATTAGCCTGAGCTAGTTATTCTATTAATAAGTAAATTAGAAGTGATGTAGGCATAGTTCAGTTTCCACTGGACTCAGGGGTATTCTTGGCTTACCTCATTATGATAATGGCAGAGATCCAAGCTTTGCATTTACTTCCTATTAGTCTGACTCTGTAAGATCCTGAGGACCTGCATATGGTCTTCTGAAGTTACTGATTTTATACTTAGCACTTCTTCTAGCTAACCTTCCTTCCTTCCTTCCTCCAACATGATAGATTCTCTTTTTAATTACTAATAGCTCCCTTTCACATTTTTCTGAATAGTATCTCAATTTTCTTTCAAGGAATCCTCTCCATTATTTCCCACATTATTATTTCCCACTTTAGTGCTTGTTTAGCCTTCCATTCATTCTCTGGGCCGACAGCAACCTTTCAATAAATTGGTCCTCCTTTTGTTTTTTAAAGACAAAATCGTTTTTTTTTTTTATGATTATAATGAAAAACACTGGGAGATAGAGATAAATGAGAGAAAATATAACTAAACATTAGAATTCCGCATTACAAAGGTTGCTGATATGCTTAATTCAGAAATTTATACATTTTATGTGGTTTTGTATGCAGTGAACACCATGAGTTTTATCCAATGACATTATCAACAAATAAAGAGTTCAGTGAGATGGCTGCTGGTGAGTTCCCTAAGCTGAGATTTCTTTGCTCAGATTATTTAAACTCAACTGGGTTCATGAGCTTAGTTGTCTCTACAAAGATAGGTCTGGGGGGGATTTTTGCATGGAATCATAATTCAATCACCATTGGCATATATTTCCTCATTTCACATCCTTCAGCTTTGTTGTTGAACTGGTGATTTATTCTTATTTTTGTCTAAAGAAAAATTTTCTTTTTATTGCTTTCTTCAGTCCTGTATCAAATTGCTTAATATAATGAATACATTGATAAAAATCAACCCTAAGGAGAAAATGTTTCCATTTTCTTCTCCCCTTTTAGATCCTGAATCTATTCATTCTTAAATCCTGAGTTTAATTGAGTCATCACTTTTTATCTTCTCTGTCTCATGGATCCCTTTGATTAAAAAAATATAGTTAGGGCATTTATCAAAGAAATTGTAAATTAAGACTAAAGGGATAGTGAAAAATAGTTTGGTAGAAGTTATAATAAGGATTTAACAGTATTTGCACTGTAAAAGTGCAATGCTTCTGAAAACTTTGGTGAATAATTTTTTTTGGAGAGGACTGATATCTTTTTTCTTTCTTAATTATAAATCATTTTTATTTTAGACTTATAAACCCCAATGAGAATGGTTATTTCTGTGATTTTTCATTTATACATTATATATTTCCTTCCAATTATCTTTGTGCACAGAGTTGCTCTAGTATTTTTTTAACTTATAAATTACATTATATAAATTATGTCAAGTAAATTTTAGTGCATAAACATCATAAAAGACTTATCTCTTTTGCAAAACAATATGGTCCAGATTCTTGTTGTGAGTTATTATAAGATGAAGTCTTTTATGTTAAGTGATTAACTTATAAGAATACCACATTTTCTCATTGTTCATCACTATTCTAAGCAGTTCAGATATATTCAACTCATTTAACCATTTAATCTTTACAGCAACCATATGGAGTAGGTACTTTCCAATATCCTATTTTATAAAAAAAGAAACTGAGAAACATGGAGGATCAGTAACTTGCCCCACATCACACATCTAGTGAGTAGCAGAGCTAGATTCAAGCCTAGGCAATCTTCTCTGAACCAACCTTATAGTATATAAAAATAAGCAGTCTGAATATATGCCCACAAATCTCATAATACTCTGGAAACAACAATATTCAAAATGGAGGGCAAACCTTACAAGAGGGCTGTAAGATGGTTACCCGTGCATTACAGATGATTAACAAATCTATCTATACATTTAATTCCATCAGTCCATGGGCAGCCTCCTCTTAGTTCCTGTGAGATATTTCAATTTACTCCAGTGTGCTGGATCATTTTCTATATGCTGTATGACATGAAAATGGTTAGGAGTACTGGTTCACCCTACCAATATACTAGTATATCCTTGGTATACTATCAGGGTCCATTAGACCCAGTATTAGTTCTTGAGTTTCTTTTTTTGGCCACTGTATCTGTAAAGATTGATATTTCATGAATTTAATGCTTTCTTAGATTCTATAGAATAAGAGAAGAACTAACAAAAAGAAGTCTGGATGTATAGAAGAGAGAGGGGTAGAAGATCAGATTCACTCATAGAGTGAGAGGGGAGAGACAAAGTGGTTCAAATGGAAGCTTTAGTTTGGATTAATTCAATATTTCATTTATTCAACAAATACTTTTTGATCACCTCCTATCACTGGGCCCGCCAGGCTCAGAGTGAAGCGTGATTATTATAGACATGGGTCCCAATCTTCACACAGCTTAGAGTGTAGCAGGAAATGTGGATATGAAACCAGTAATTATATGTATGGTAAATGCTATGAAAGGAGAACCATATTTCTGGGTCTAAATACTTTTCCTCTACTTTTCTTTAAGCATTCGTGAAACCCGGGACTTTCGCCTGGGTCCTCTTATCTTTTCATTCAAAGCCTCTGAAGAATCTCATCTAAATCCAAAGGTCACTTAGCCAGTGTACACAGTTGTTTTCCAAATATGCATTTCTTGCTCTACCTCTTTCCTGAGACTTAGACTGATATATTCAGCTGCGTGTTCTAACTTTACCCT
This sequence comes from Vulpes vulpes, assembly GCF_048418805.1. Taxonomy (NCBI): domain Eukaryota; kingdom Metazoa; phylum Chordata; class Mammalia; order Carnivora; family Canidae; genus Vulpes; species Vulpes vulpes. The sequence continues at coordinate 37,617,961 of NC_132783.1, forward strand.
AAACTAAAGTCTAGTTGGCATTTTAAACTCAACTTGACTGAAAACAAACTCATTTTTTCCTCAAATGCTGTTTCTCCTAATGTATTCTCAATGGAAACAAGTGGTGATATGGTCTATGCATTTCCCAAGTGAAAAGCTTTAGGGTTTCTAGAAACCCTTCATGTCCTTCAGCTCCCACCTCTGATCACCACAGAGTTCTATCAATTAATTGTTTCCTCTTTCCCGTTGTCTTATTTCAGGATATCACAGCTTTTAGCCTGTATTTCTGCAGTTACCTTTTGTGCTAAATTATATAAGCAAGTGGTAGGGTGCTTGATTTAGTTGTATGTTCGGTTTTGTTTTGTTTGTTTTTTAATTCTTTTTTTTTTTCATTCATGAGAGAGAGAGAGAGAGAGAGAGAGAAGCAGAGGGAGAAGCAGGCTCCACGCAGGGAGCCCAATGTGGGACACGATTCCGGGTCCTCAGGATCACGCCCTGGGCTAAAAGTGGCGCTAAACCGCTGAGCCACCCGGGCTGCCCGGTTTTGTTGGTTTTAATCAGAAATTACCACCTTTACCATTCTTGCTTTTTGAAATTTATTAAAGTTTTCTTTGTGCTGTCATATAGAGTGAATTTTTGGCAATGTTACTGGCATCAAAAAAGAAGTGCATTCTTTGGTTTTAGGATATAAAGTTGGAGATCTATGTTGCCTTAATAATTATTCTATTGAGGTCATTCCTATCCATACATTTTAGTCCACTTGATCTTGGACAGAGAGAGGTAAAATAAAATTTTGACCTTTAATGGTTTGCCTGTTCTTGTATTATTTTGCTTATAAGTGTCAATGCTTATTCAAAATTCGCTGTGATTCAAATTGTTTCTGTGATTTCTTTCTTTTTCTTCTCTCCAGTCAACAAGAATCAGACTCTGCAAGATTCCTTGCCATGCAAAATCCATCTAATCGACTCTGCTTTACTGAAAGATCATTCCAGGGAGAACAGGAGTTTGTGTGGTTTCTCCTTCATCCTGATTTCTTCTGGGTCCCAGGCAAAGTCCTTGCACATACTTGCCATTGTTACAAATAAGGTCTTGTTAGGGTGGCCCTCAGGAAGGATCACCTGCTTTGTAGAATATCACCCTGTGGTCTTGTCTGAGGTGCAGCTGCAGACATCTGCCTCCTTGGAGTGTCTTTCATCATGATAGAGATATGGTCCCTCACTGTAATGTTCACTGCATCTGGGAACTTTTGTTGTGTATTGTGGTTCAAAATTATATGCAATTTTGTTGAAATGGCATTTATGTTCCTGTTTCTCATTCTATTTGTGGTTCAGGAGTAATTTTTGAAAGGAGAAAGGAGTAGCATTTTTTCTATTTCACTGTTTAAACCCCTAAATACCAATGTTGTCAAGCTGGTTTCTCTATCTGCAGACTTTTTCTCCAATTCAAGTCCAACACTGCCTTCAGAGCAAGCTTTCTCAAAGAAAGATTGATCAGGGTATGTGCTTGCTTAAGGCCCTTCAGTGACTTCCTACCCCCTGCAAGTTCTTGTTGAAATTCCTTAGCATGACAGGGTTTTCTGTATGGTCTGCTGCATGATAATCTTTAGCCTAATTTCCCCCTTCCCTCCTCAACACACACAGCATACTGTATTTTTTGTAGTTTCCCAGTTGCCCCATGTCCTTTCTGGGGCACATTCTATTTGCTTGACCAGGAATGGATGCTTATATTTGAACCTAGCTGAAGCATTGCATTCCCTGGTCTCTTTCTCATTCTAAGATCTCATCCACAGGCCATTGCTGTGTGCTCTGATAGCATCCGAATCCAAATGCCATGTTACTCTTTTATTTATTGAATTTTTATTATGCACCAGATCCTGTTAAAATTTTGGGAGTACAGTAGAGAACAAAGCAGAAATCCTACCCTCATAGACATATAAGATTATAATACATTTTAAATGTTCACTTATCATTTCCTTCATTACCATGTAAAATTCTTGAGTTCAGGGATTGCATTTTTAATCTTATGCCCAAAGTACATTGGAATATAGTAGATTTGCAACAGATTCTTAACAAATGCTAAGGGTTTCGTAATAGTCCAAGTGAGGACATTTGGGTTCCTGATCCAAAGTAAGGAAAAAGTTGCCAAATGTGTGACATGTTTTAGGTATAAGTGTTGAGGTTTTTTTTCTTCTAATTTTTGAGTAACCTCTCCACCCAACGTGGGGCTTGAACTCATAACACTGAGATCAAGAGTCCCATGTTCAGCTGACTGAGCCAGCCAGGTGTCCCTATAAGTGTTGAGTTTTGGTAATGGAGGGTTTTAGCATAGTTCAGCTTTCTAGATTGGGCAACTAACTGAGGGAATGAAGAGGAGTGAGCAGTGGAGAGTTAAACTTCTGCAGCCCATTCTGAAATTTCATCTGAAGTGATGTGATAGAGCACATGCTGCATTCCAAAAGGAGTGCTAGGCCATCTGCTAAAACTTCAAAGATATGAAAAAATCTGGAGAGTGAAAACAGATAGGGTTTTTATGAGAAAACATTGGGAAAAAGCTGTGATGTGAGTCTCCCTTTCTCCTTCTACCCAAAGTGGTGGTGTTGGGGGGAGGGGTGCTGCTTCTAAACTCAGTGTACAGTGTCAGGGGCTTTGCTGGGGCCATATGGAGAGCTTTCTATGTGTGCTCTGAAATGGGAGGACACAGGGACTTGGTGATTGGTCTGAACCTGAGAAAGCTGAGGCAGCTCATGATAACCAAGCAGACAGCTGCATCTGGGAAGCTGTATTCCCCCAATGGAGGGCTCAAGGTGTTCCAGGGACCATGACACTTGGGACTTCTAGTGTGAGTGGCAATCATTGGTATTTTAGAAAGAATCCTGATCAAGAGAGCAGCCCCTTGGGCCAATGTATCCCCAACGGGAAGAGGCTATGGGAACTGAATCTGAGGGAAAGAAGGACAGCCCCGTAAAGGAGAGACATTGCTCATTTCTGTGGCAGTCACAATTTGTGAAATCCAAAAGTGGAATCTTTGAGGATTCCAGTAGTACCTGTGACAGATAGATTCAGGGGTAAGCACCTGCTAGGCCCAGAGAGTGAGAAGGCACCTTCTATAGTGACAAGTATCATTAAGTTTCCAATTTCTTTTACTGCTTCCTTCCCCTTCATGGACATAGTCAGTAGGGAAAGACAAGAAAGCCAGGCTTAGTTCTGGGGCAAATGGCCAATTCACAATTCACAAGGCCCAGGAAGGGGAAAAAGAAGAAAGAAGAGTCTTAAAATTCAGTCAGGTTTGGAGTTGTGAATTGACATTGGTCTGAGAATCCTAGTTTCTGAATCTTGATCACATGATCTGAAAAGTCTTGAGGACTTGAAGCTTTCATCAGAGGCAGGGTTAGGATCATCACCATAGGCAGAAAAGATTTAAAGCCACAGGAGGATACCAATAGAAAACTGTCCTATGATTATACCCTAATAGTTCGGCTTGTTAACTGTATCAACTACATGTATGTTTAAGAGCATCAGCTTACAAATGATAATTGAAATAATGAGATTGATGGCAATGGATTATTGAATAAATTGACTAGAAGGTTTTGTTCAGTGCCTTGGGGGACAGTCACCTATATGAATAGGATGAGCAGAGGGAAAAGAATGTAGAGAGTGACAAGGCATTGCCAGAGGTGGAAGAAGGCAAAAAGAAAATAATGTCATGGAAATAGGGAACCTGGAAGATCCAGGTTCTGTGGAGCCTGATGCTTATTCAAGTATTAATGCAGATTAGGTAAAAAGTGGATGTTTACTTATAAAGAGAAAATAAATACCAAAAAGTATCATAAAATTTAGAAAAAAGAATGCGACATTTTTGTTAGTTAACTGTTTAATGCACCTGTGTAGTATTTTCCCAATGCTTTTTGACTGCATTATTAATTGCCTCCTCTCTTTAGAAAGACAGGAAAAATATTTGGTCTTTACTCTAGGATGGATGGTAAAACTTCAGTTTTTATCATCAATAACTTATTAAGAATTTTGCATTTAGGAATTTTTATTATTAATTTCTTTTGATTTTATCATTTATTATGATTAATAGCAAATTTTTAGGATTATTATCAAATTTGAGAAGTGTTATCTAAAGTCTCTTTTATACATGAATGCTAAGATTTCAGGACCTTTAAACTATTCCCTTATAGTTTCTGTGACAATTTTAAACATGTTTACAAGTTCTTTGACTCATCTCTTATTGAGAGGTAGAGTAGATCATGTTCTTTCCTCTTGAATCAAGGTGAGCTTGTGTCTGCTTCAATCAATAGAGTATAGTGGAAATGAAGCTCTGTCACTTTTTTTTAAAGATTGATTTATTTATTTATTTATTTATTTATTTATTTATTTATTTATGACACAGAGAGAGAGAGAGAGAGACGCAGAGACACAGGCAGAGGGAGAAGCAGGCTCCCTGCAGGGAACCTGATGTGGGACTCCATTCGGGGTCTCCAGGATCATGCCCTGGGCTGAAGGCCACGCTAAACTGCTAAGCCACTGGGGCTGCCCTAGCTCTGTCACTTCTGAGGCTCAGTCAAGATCATGCATTTTCTGCTTGGTTAGAAGAATATTTGCAGTTTGAGTCCTGTGCCTGGATATTAGAAGTTAGAATGTTAGAAATATGACTATATAAGGATGCCCAGGGGCTTAGTAGGTTGAGCATCTAGTTCTTGATTTTGGCTCTGGTCATGGTCACATGATTTGTGGGATCAAGCCCCAAGTCAGGCTCCATGCTCAGTGAGGAGTCTGCTTGAGGTTCTCTTTCTCCCTCTCTACTCATTCACCTGCTCTCTTTCTCTTTCTCTCTCAAATAAATAAACAAATATTTAAGAAAGAAGTATGACTACATTGAAGGTGTCATGCTCTGAGGAACCTTAAGGCACATGGTGAAGCCATGTGTAGACTCTGATGGACAATCCCAGATGAGCCCAGTGTTCAAACCATCCCATCCCACAAGTCCCTTATGCCATATAAAAAAATAGACTCTAAATGGATGAAAGACTTAAACGTGAGACAGGAATCCATCCAAATCTTAGAGGAGAACAGACAGAAACCTCTTTGACCTTGGCTGTAGCAACTTCTTGCTAGACATGTACCCAAAGACAAGGGAAACAAAAGTAAAAATGAACTATTGGGACTTTATCAAGATAAAAAGCTTTGCACAGTAGATGAAACAGTGGATGAAACCAAAAGACAATTGACAGAATGGGAGGATATATTTACAAATGCTTTATCAGATAAAGGGCTAGTATCCAAAATCTATAAAGAACTTATCAAAATCAACACCCAAAGAGCAAAAAAATCCAATCAAGAAATGGGCAGAAGACATGAACAGACATTTCTCCAAAGAAGACATACAAATGGCTAACAGACACATGAAAAAATGCTCAACGTCACTCAGCATCAGGGAAATACAAATCAAAACCACAATGAGATATCACTTCACACCCATCAGCATGGCTAAAATTAACAAGTCAGGAAATGATAGATGTTGGCAAGAATGCAGAGAAATGGAAACTCTCACACTGTTGATGGATGTTGATTTTGAATGCAAGCTGGTTTAGCCACTCTGGAAAACAATGTGGAGGTTCCTCAAAAAGTTGAAAATAGAACTACCCTATGACCCAGCAATTGCACTACTAGATATTTATCCCAAAAATATAAATGTAGTGATCTGAAGGTCACCCCAATGTTTATAGCAGCAATGTCCACAATAGCCAAACTGGAAAGAGCTGAGATGTTCATCAACAAATGAATGGATAAGAAGATGTGATACAAACACATAAACACACACACACACACACACACACACACAATGAAATACCACTCAGCCATCAAAAAAAAAATCTTGCCATTTGTAACAATGTGGATGGAACATAATAGCTGGCTATTATGCTAAGTGAAATAAGTCAATCAGAGAAAGATAATTATCCTGTGATCTCGTATGTGGAATTTAAAAAATAAAACAAGATCATAGGCGAAAGGAGAGAAAAATAAAACAAGATGAAATCAAAGAGGGAGACAAACCATAGAGATTCTTAATCATAGGAAACAGTGTTGCTGGAGGGGAATTTGGCAAGGAGATGGGGTAACTTAACTGGGTGATGGACATTAAGGAGAACATGTGATGTAATGAGCACTGCGTATTATATAAGACTGATAAATTGCTGAACTCTACCTCTGAAACTAATAAGACATTTTATGTTGTTTAATTGAATTTAAATAAAAATAGATAAAATTTAAAAAATAAATCTAGCATTAATTGCAATTGTAATTTAAAAAAATATATACATAAAAAGAATGATCAGTGCATTGAAGCCTGGAAAAGAGGAAGGAAAAGGAACCAGATACTAGAATGTGCCTGAGAATAGACTTTCAGACTGTCAGATTCTAAGGAGAGGTTGAGGACAGACTACATTAAGGAATCCAGGGCCTGCTGATGGATCAGTAAATAAGTGAAAGGCAATATAGTGTTTTGTAAAGATTGTTAGATAAGAGTTAGACAATCCTTATTTGAATCCTACCTCTGCCACTTATTAGTCTATGAGATCTTGTTAACAATTACTTAATTATATATTAAGTTGATTGTCAACTATACAAATATATTCTTCTAAACTAAAGCTAAATATATTTCCAACTGAATTTCTTCTTAGTTAGGATCTCTCAAATGCCTATATTCACTTAAATGCTACATCAAGTGAGAAGAGTGTTATGAAAGGAGAGTTCAGGGTGGAGAGAGATAGCAGTCTTAGTTGATCAAGGTTATCCCACTTTTTTTTTTTTTAAGATTTTATTTACTTATTCGTGAGGAACACAGAGAGAGGCAAAGACATAGGCAGAGGAAGAAGCAAGTTTGTCGCAGGGAGCCCAGTGCGGAACTCGATCCCAGGACCCTGGGATCATGCTCTGAGCCAAAGGCAGATGCTCAGCCACTGATCCACTCAGGTGTCCCAATATCTCACCTTTCCAAGTAAAAAGAAAATATCATGCGCATACATTATGAGCGCCACTCCCAGCATGTTGATCCTGTGTAAGCAAATGATCTTGAGGTTTAAACTTAAAAAAAAAAAAAATATATATATATATATATATATATATATATATATATATATATATATTTATTTATTTATTTGAGAGAGAGAGAAAGAGAAGAGAGCAAGCATAAGCAGGGTAGGGGGCAGAGGGAGAGGTAGAAGCAGGCTCCCCACTGAGCAGGGAGCCTGATGCAGGGCCTGATACAGAGCTGGATGTGGGGCTCGATCTCAGGACTCCAGGATCATGACCTGAGCCAAAGTCAGACCCTTAACTGACTGAGCACACCCAAGTACCTGAGGCTTAAGCTTTGTTAATTTTATGATAGATCTCCCTTTTCTAATGGAGATGTGTGTTTTTAGAATTAGATGGTGTCAAATGATAAAGGGAGTCGAGTAGCATGGGGATTGTAAATCAGTCATTGGTTTTAGCAATTAAGAGTTTGCTGCTGAAATATAAGATTGGTTTCCATGAATATTTGATGTACTATATGAAGGTGGAAATCATATGGGTAAAGGCTCAAAAGTGAAGTGTTTAACTGGTTGAAATCCTAGAAACATCCTTCTTGACCTGGGGGTTTAATCTTTTAAAAAATGTCCTGATTTCAATGCCTGGATATGAAACTCTCTTTAGTTATTTATTTTTTTTGATTTTTTTGAAACTCTTTCCAAATATCGATAAATTCATGAAGCTTCTAGACCTAAAATTGTAAATAATTTTTCAATTGGTTAAGAAGGTCTACATTCTTGTTTAAATTTTGAATAAAGGAGAATGAACCAGCTGGGCACATCTGGTGGTAACTAATAAGAAACACAGCCTCATCAGAAGGAAAGTGCTTTGTCTCTTTCAGCAGCTGGATGCTGCCAGAACACTCACTGCTGCAACTGCTGGGATCCTCTCATGGAAGGGGATCTGCTTTTGTCTGAATAACAAAAGACTACCCAGGGTCCTAGGAGATCTTCAGAAGGCCCAGACTACTCTCTACTTTCAGAAAACTGGATTAGGAAGAGGAAGGAAATATAAAGGGTCTTAGGTAGATAATGAAGTGGAGGCAGAGAAAGTTTGTTTTAGAATGGAAGTCATGAACTTGTTTCTGAACAAAGGGGAAGGAAAAAGGTAAATTAGCAATGGGAGAAACAGGAGAAGGAGGAGATAACTAGTGAAGCAAGGGAGGTGGTGGAAGGGTACAGAATAAATGACATGTCAGAAAGTTAAAATTGGGGGCACTGGGTGGCTCAGTTGGTTAAGTGTCTGCCTTTGGCTTGGGTTGTGATCCCAGGGTCCTGGGATTGAGCCCAGCTCTGAATGGAGCCCCCAGTCAGGCTCCCTGCTCAGTGAAGAGTCTGCTTCTCCCTCTCCCTCCTGTTTGTGTGCGCACACTCTCTCTCGCAAATAAATTAAGAAAATCTTTTTTTAAAAAGTTGAAATTGAAGATGATTGCCATTTGTATCTCCACTGATTTCTATCTACTTGTTTCACCAGTTGTTATGTCTTTTAGATGAATTGGGTCCTTTATAATAATGAAATGTTCTTCTTTATCTGCGGTAATATTCCTTGTTGTAGAGTCTATCTTGTCTTATATTATGAGTAGTGTTTGTATTGTATATCCTTTTCTGTTCTTTTACATTTAGACTGGTTGTATCTCTATATTTAAAGTGGGTCTCTTGGAGTCTTGATTTTTGTCCAGTCTGACAATCTTTGCTTTTTAATTGGAGGGTTTAGATTATTTACATTTAATGCACTTGTTGATATAACTTGATTTAAATCACCCATTTTGCTATTCAGCTTTTATTTGTCCCCTCTCCATATGTTTTTTATTACTTTACCCCTCTTTCTTTTCTGGTTTTATAATTATTCCATTTTTGAGTTTCCATTTGTTTTTTTAGTTTACTTCTATATAAAATATATCTATTTTTTAGCAATTGCTCTATGGCTTATAATATACATCTTTAACTTATCACAATTTACCTTAAAAACACTAAATCAGTTTATATATGATGTAGAAAGCTTATAATTGTGTATTTTATTTCCACTCTCATTCTTTGTGCTACTGTTCTAATCATTTATTTATGTTCTAATCATTTACATATGTTATAAACAACATACTGCATTTTGCTATTTTCTCATTAGACAGTTAACTTTTAAAGAAATCTAAAAAAAATATCTTAATATTTATCCACATATTTATCATTTTTTGACATCTTTCATTAAGTCGCATAGTTTGCAAATGGATTTACATAAAATTTTCTATCTAGTGTCACTTGCCTTTTGCCTGAAGAACTTCCATTAATGATTACCTGCAGTGAAAGTTTGCTAGCAATAAATTGTCTCTGTTTGAGTATAAAGTTCCAGGCTGATCTTTCTTTTTCAGCATTTTAAAGATGGCATTCAGATGTCTCCTAGCTTGTATAGTTTACAACAAGAAGACTTGTTTCATTGAAACAAACAAATGAAAATGTTTTCATTTTTGTTATTCCATATGTATTGTGCCCTTTTTTTATCCTGTTGCTTTTAGGATTATCTCCTTATTCCTGATTTTCAGCAATTTGACTCTCTGCTCTGGTACACTTTTTTGGTGTGTTTTTCCTGCTTAGGCGTCATTGAATCTTCAAAATTGTACATTTGTGGTTTTCATTAAATTAGAAATAATCTTTTAGCCATTGCTTCGGTTATTTTTTCTGTTCCTCATCTGCTTTTCTGTATAATCGTGTCTCCAATTATACATAGGTTAGAATACTTGATATTGTCTCTTAGGTACCTATGGCTCTTTTCATTTTATTTTTCAGTCTATTTTCTCTCCAGATTTCATTTGGATAATTTCTATTGTTTTGTCTTCAGTGTTAGTCATCTTTTGTTCAGCTGTGTCTAATTTGCTTTTAATACAACCCAATGGAGTTTTTATTCTAGATGCTGTATTATATCTAGAAGTTCTAATCAGATGTTTTTATATGTTCCATTTGTCTGCTTATTGTATTCATAATTTCCTTTAAATCTTTGAGCATATTGAAAATAGCCATTTTAACTGCATTGTTTGTTAATTCTGTCATCTTTATCATGTCTGTTTTCTGTTTCTATTGGTTGATTTTTCTTTTGTTATGGGTCATATGTCTAGTTTTTTTTTTTTTTTATGTCTAAAAATTTTCTTTTTTGGATGCCAGACATTGTGAAGTTGTCTTGTTGACTGCTTGATTTGGTTGTGGCCTTTAAAGGTTGTTGGACTCTGTTTTGGCAGGCCCTCAGGGTGCCTGTGGATTAGACTGATCCTTTCAAGATTTGTTTTTAAACTCTTTTGTGCAAGTATAGAATAACTTTTATTCCATGACTAGTTAAGCCCCTCTGCTAGATATAACTTTTTTTGGGTCTCCATTCAATTTCCTGTGTACATAATGAAGTCTCTTTACTCTGAATTGTGGAACTATTCATGATGATTATCAGTCCTGTGTGCTCTGAGAACTGTTTAGCTTACAGCTCCCTGGTAATTATTCTCTTCCCAGACTCATGTGTATTTTATTCTAGGCATGAAACTTTGTTATTTATCCTAAGTCTCAGGGAACCTTTATGCAGATTTCTAAAACTCTTTGTCCCTCTTCTGTCCTACAAATCATAGGCACTTTAGTTTCTCATAACTCTGATTTCTGTCTCTTTAATTCAGCAAGACTTCTAGGCTCTATTTGTATTCTTCATCTCTAGCCCGTGGACTGAAAATTTTCCCCAGTCAAAATCTGAGGCAATTGTAGGATCAATTAATTTGTTTGCCTGTTCTGAAAGATTACAGTCTTGCATTGTTGTCCATGTTTAAAAAAAGTTGTCTTACCATTTTGCCTAGCTTTGTAGTTATTTATAATAAGGGTGTAACTCTGGATCCTGTTACTCCCTGATGACTAGAAGTGAATAAGGATGTGGTGATTTTATCAAATGGTTAGAAGTAGTGGCAATTGTAGAAGTAAAGTTAAATTTTGGATTAGTTATGAAAATATATGAATGGGTATATGAATTGAATAGCCTGATCTTATAAATGTATACCTAGTGATTAAAATTATTTATAAAGCAATAGTGATATTTATTTTTTATATGTCTTAATATAGTACTGTTTTTAATTTCACATAATGGAGTCAGAATCTTTATAAAATAATATTTATATACCATTTATGTGCAAACTTGTTTCTCTCTACTAGTGCTGAATTTCCAGTAAGTAATTAAATAAAAAGGGGGCATTAAGGACATTTATTTTTTAGAAATTTGAGTTTTCAAGGGAAGCATCAAAATTATAATAATAGAAAAATCTGATTTGGTGACATTTCCTTATATATATAGTACTCTGTGTGTACACACATGTGCTTACTTATGAATTTGCAGGCTTTCAAGATACTTTCTATAATTAGGGACTCTAATGGTTTTAATCTAATTACCAGAATATTTAAAAATAGTAGAAAATAATTTCAACTGTAAATTTCCTATCAAACACATTACTACTGATAGTCTTATGCAGAATTTGAATATTAAGGATAGAGGTTACTTATGTTTTTGCTGTTATTACAGTCTGCTACTTTGTCATTCTTTTCTGGTCTCTTTTAGATATTTATAACAATGTCTAGCATTGTATAGCAGCTAGAGTTAATTGGGATCCAGTATTTCCAACTATACTTTCTTCCTTCAGCAAATTTAACTTCTAAGTCAGAGATTGTACAGTTTTGTTTGAACCAGGCTGCAGACAAAATTTTTCAGCCATTAACGTAATGTTTTTACTTACCCCCAGAGCAATCCTGAGTTTCAGCAATTTTCTAGAACTGCCCAGTTCAAATACGGTATAATTTCTTCAGGTTGTAATTCTCCTAATAACTCTTCATTCTGGCCATAATGTTTACTTAATTCACCATGTATTTTTTTGTGGCCATTGACCTTGCCTTTTTATACCTTTATGTTATAGGCTTGATCCCCTATCTGGGGTGAAAGAGAAAGCTAGAAGTAAGAAGAGGGAGACAATTTCAAAAGACTGAAAAAGTAGTACTTCTTTAGGTTCACATGGTTCTTGTAGTTATCAATAAAGTTATGGATTTTAGAGCCTTAAGTTTCTTTAGAGGAGGGACCAAGTGACCAAGCAGTTGTATTCATCTTAGCTCAGTACTCATTTCCTCAGGTGATTGGAAGTGAATAAGGGGTACAGATAAAACTGCATTTCATGACTAGAAAAAATAGAAGAAAGATTGAATTCATAAGGAACTTGGTAAAAATCAACTTTCTATGGAAAATGAGGCTAGAAGTGGAGAATATCTGTTTTTTGCCCTTTGTCAAACTAGAGGCAAAAACTTGCTGCTCTCTTAATTTAAACTTTTGTCATGGCCAGACATTTGTTTAGAGAAAAACCTGTTAGTACCATGGTTAGTGATCCAGTACACATAAAAGTTACTAGGCAGAAGATAGACTCCATTTTGATGGACATAAATGGAAAATATATAAAAGGAAAGTTATGTGAAAAGATATGACTATTTTATTTTACATTTACCTTGGAAGAAGAAGAAATCAGGAAGGCTCAGAAAACATTTTGTTCTCACAATATTATTATTATTATTTTTTCCCCATTGACTTGCCTTTCCTTTGAGCAGCATGGATACTCTGCATTGTGAAACGTAATGTATTTAGAGAAGCAGTGCTATGGGCTGGCCCATCTGGTGGGAGAACTTGTTCCTTTTTAAAAAACCTCGCCTGTATGTTATGACATCATTCCTTATAAAGGTAGAGATAGATTATTGTGCACATATAACATAATGAATTTATATGAGATATAGTGACTATCCCATGAGTGAGGGAACAAGACATAATTTGGAGTTGGAGCCTAGAGTGATTTATGAAGGTCATTGTCTTACAAGTTCAGATGCTTTCCATATGGCGTTGAAGAAACCCCCTTATGTACTGTATGTATAAAACATATGTAGCAAATTAGTTTCACTTACATTTTTCCCCTAAATATGTTTTGGTTTAAAAATGACAGTGTCTTTTGTTTATCTGGTCTATAAAATACTACAGTTTTTTTTTTCTAAGAGAGGAGTTATTTGTTAATAAGAACTGAGAGCCTTTAAATGCGACAGACAGAATCAAGTGTGAACCCCTTTGACACTAGGCCTTGCTGTGGCTTGGGTGCCAGAGTCTTCCATCTCAATGGATTTATGGCTTAACTTCTGTATCACGCTTAACTTGAGTGTGCTCAACAGTGTGACCTTGTCTAAGAAGAGGAAAAATGGATTGTTCATTTTCCAGCTGTAGTGTATTAGGTTTCCATCTAATTGCATTTTCAAATAGATGTGAAGATGCAACTACTTTCACTTAAAAGGAAATTGCTCTACTTAAGAAAAATGGAGAATGTATTAGGAGTAACATTCAAAATTGAAAGTATTTTATAGTAAAATAATAAGCTTTTGTTTAGATGAGGCAGCAATCCCATTGATGGATTTTTTTCATTATTTTTTTAGTTTTTTAGTTGAGAAGACCTGAAGTGTACATGCCTTTAGCCTCTAGTCCTCTATTTCTAACCTTTTCAGAATTGTTGACTTCACAAAACTTCCCCCCACAAAATCCATAATGTACATTTCCATTTTAACACTAAAAAGCATGAGTGGTTTTCCAAATTTAATTGCATATTTTATTTGAAAGATTTTTAACACACTTTAAAATTTCAGAAACTCACTGGGTTGTGACAAAACCAAGACTGGAAATCATTGGAATTTAATCCCAAAGCAAGGGACTACCTAAACATTTTTGTTGAGGAGTTTCTTGTGTTGTTGAACACAAGCCTGAATGAAAGTTTGCAGTTGATTTGTATCTCATTTGTGTATCTATCAAAAGTGTATCTATTCAGCTAGAATTACATAGACTTTTCAATTTTACAATGTCACACATTGCAATAGGGTGACAATTGTTCTTTGGTTTGAAAAAATTGATACCATGTATTTGAAAAATATTCTTTGAAAATAAAAGTAAAATTTAAGAAGTACATGACTTTCTTTTTAGTTGGGCCAGAAATTGGGATTTTAGCACAGAGCTTTTTAGTTTTCAATCCCCACGTTTAAAATGAATATGTATATGTGTATGCATATATATATTTGTGTAGACACACACATTCAAATTCAGCAATATCAAATTATCACTAGATATTGGTATATGTTGGCCTGGTTGGCAAGGTGTTTACAAGCTCCAATCCAATGTTACCAAAGCCTGGTAATGTACCTTAATTCCTACTGAAACAGTTGGGATCTGTACACCAGGATGTGTGAACTATCTACTTATTTCTGGTGAAAGAAAGAATTGTGCCAGGAAAGTTTTAACAATTTTTTTTGACAACTAACTTCCTGGATAATGCTTTTCCTGTGGATAAAGAAGAGGTGCTGGTCTTTGAAGCTGTCAATTTAGCTTTTTCAGAATCACTATGATTTGTTTGCTATAGGGATATTTTCCCTTTATGTAAGCAGGCAAATTTTGATCTCAGTATAAATTCTCTCTGTCTTTATTCTTTTTTCAGCAGACAGCTCACACAGCTGTGAACTATAGCAAAGTCATTTGCAGTTACAGTAGTATGATTTTGGGTGTGAGGAAGTAGTACAGTAGCAGGTCCTCTGGATGTCTTTCTCCTCATTCTCCGTGGTCTAGCTGTGTGTGCCACATTGCTTAGCAGATTTGCATGGGATCCTGGTTGGCTTTGGAGACTGAAATAGAAGGCTACAACTATGTGAAGTTTAAACATCTGCTAGAGTCATGAATGGCTTTGGGGATGAGCTCATCAGCAGGTAGGTCAACTAACTACTCAGCTCAGCTATCATCAGCCAGATTCACTACCGTTGCCCCACTGAGACTTACTAATGTATCTCAGTGGACATGCGATTGGATAGTCAGCCAAAGAGCTAATTTCCTCCTGTCTTTGGGTGGGGGTGGGGATGACTATAGGGAAGAATGGGGAATGTGAAAAGCCATTTCTGGAGATCTGTTTGAGTTGCTTACATTATGATGTGCAAAACAAAACCAACCAACCAACCAACTAGTCAAAAGTAGAGACTGACATGGCTTCACTGATTTCCCCAGAGGCAGGACTCACTAGGTCTTGAGGGATGATGTCAACACAGATTCTATCTCTATCTCTGAGCAGTGGTTCCCAAACTATGCTTATAGAAAATGCAGGTGGCCCAGTCAACCTGGTTTGTCACTAAAAGTTAACAAAGGTGCTTTCCCCTAATTCCTAAATTAGTAAAAGTAGTAGTAAAGGAAAATAAGTGAAACAAACTAATATCATGGTTAGGATTTTCTCAGATTACTGCCCATAAATTTATCTCAAATGTTTCAAATTATGTCTACATTTATTATTTATTTTTTAAAAGATTTTACTTATTTATTTGTGAGAGACAGAGAGAGGCAGAGATATAGGCAGAGGGAGAAGCAGACTCACTGTGGGGAGCTTGATGCAGGACTTGATTGCAGGACCCCGGGATCACAATCTGAGCCAAAGGCAGATGCTCAACCACTGAGCCACCCAGGTGCCCCTATGTCTACATTTATTAAACACTACCATTGGGCAGGCAGAGTGCTAGATTGGAAATATGTAAATGAATCATAAACAACTCCTGACCTTGATGATCTTCCAATCCAATGGATCAGATAGACACACAGATAATTTCATTTTGTTTGGGGAGCAATAGACAATGAGCCATAAGCAAATGACCATGAATTGAAACATTTTAAAATGATATTTTCTTAAATGTTTTTAAAGATCCAGTGATTTACATAAATGTAGTATAAACTGTATTTTCATTACTCAATGTTTTCTTAGTTTTTGTGATGGCATCAAATGATGGTATGGGGAAAATGTACCATTTTTAAAGCTGGGTGTAAATATCAGCTCATGAGCAGAGTGAATTTCTGAGCTTCAGCTCTTTCATGTGCATTACAGAGATGATAACACTTTCTATGCATATTGTCTAAAGAGATAGTGTGTGGAAAGTGCCAGCACTTACCTACTGATGTGGGAATCTTCTTTGTTACATCTTGGACACTAGTGATGGGAACAATTTTTAAAAATTTTTTTCTAAGATTTTTTTTTTTACTTATTTATTCATGAGAGACATGCAGAGAGAGGCAGAGACATAGGCAGAGGGAGAAGCAGGTTACTTGTGGGGACCCTGATGCAGGCTTTGATCCCAGGACTCTGGGATCGTGATCTAAGCTGGAGGCAGATGCTCAACCATTGAGCCACCCAAGTGTCCCAGGGGAACAAATTTTCTGGTGACAAAACAGTAATGGCTAGAAAGAAATAGGGACTCAAATTCCAATAATTTTCCAAGACGTATTATGGGATAAAGCATAATGCGTGGCTATGGTATTGCTAGGTAATTTGCCATCTTTCAACTAAAAAGTTCTCCAAATTATTGCCTGTGGGAATAGGTGTATCATCATTTTGTTCTTATAATTAATTCTATGTTTATTTTCTAATGATATTATAGGACGACTTATAAAGCACCATAGGGGTCGCCCAATGCTGTCCCTCCTTCATTCTGGAGTTGAGGAATGGAGGCACCAGTCTTTTTGTTAATTAGCCAAAGACTCAGGAGAACTCAGTTGTATTGAGCTCAGAAATCTTTTCTCTGTCCTACCAAGTCCTTTAAATGTGCTCACTGCTGGCGATCTGCTTACTGTTCATGTTCACACAAACTCACTCTGCAGTGTGTACACAGTACCTTACACATCAGGCTTCTAGGTGGTAATGATAATTATTATTACTATGGTTGGTTACTCTTTGTGAATCTCCTTCCACAGGAACTTATTTTCTTAATGTTTCAAAGCAGTGTTGTTACTTGGGACTATGCTTGAAAATAAAACTGTGCTCATTTTTTCAGTAGACTCATTTTCTACCCCCTAACAGCTGGCTTTGTTTCTTCTAAGTTCTACACTTTTAAAAGCACGTCCCTTTTCACTTGTTGTGTGTTAATATTTTGCAGAAATGTTCATTAAACAGATCAATTTTTCCACCCCTTTCAACACTAGAAAACAAAACAAGTTGAATCATGTCAAAAGCAAGTAGTCCACAGGGATAATGCAAGCATAATGTTCTTTCTGGATATAATTTAAAAACTTGAGGGGCATATTATTTTGTGAATTCTGTAGGGGCTGCTTAAATACCACTAGGGAAGCAAAGTTTGTGATGTAGAAACCCCAAAACATTTTTGTAGTTTTGAGTCCCTCAGCTTTGAAAAATACATTATGAAAATGACTCAGTGACCCATAGATTGGAATTTTTACACTAGGTTGTCAGATTATGAATCAAATAATCTATTGTACAACACAAAATATTGTTTTAAGATTTATTGCTTTAAAAATAAATAATAAATCAAAACCTATATGTTTCCTCATAGCATATGTGGTTATTAAATAGTTAATTAAAAATATTTTGGTACATGGAATGTTTGTACTTTCAGCCTTTCAAAGCACCTCATTATCAAGATGTAGACATTAATTAAAACATTCCTTGAAGATAAACATTAGTTTAGGATTTGTCTCCCAAATTATCCATGAGCACTCTAGGAAAGGGGTCACTATAATCCATGATAAAGGCCCTTCTGATTTATTGAAAGCTATTTGCTGTATGTTTGCTGATATTTTCTTTGTGAACTTTTACGTATAATATTCAGTTATTTGTAAACTTGGTGGACTTACTCATTTGCTGCAGAATTATTCTGATAATTTCAGGCTCCTTAGTAACACGATTTTATTCTGCTTGAGGAAAATGTAAATGAAAATGGAGAACAGACCAGAACAAGAGAGAGTTACACATAGTGTCTTTTTCTCAGTAGTTATTTCCAATGTTTGCTGAGAACGGTAAGAAACTCCATAAAAGACTGCCAAATGAGTTAGGCACTGATTTTGAAATTTAAGTTGCAGAGCAAAGTTTCAAATTTAAGCCACTAATGGGACACGAACTTCTCTTTCACATTTGTTGAGGACATAGACCTCATCAGGTCAGTCAGGTGAGGTTTATTATATCCTATTCAGAAGGACATACCTATTTTTTTTTAATTTTTTTTTTTAATTTTTATTTATGATAGTCACAGAGAGAGAGAGAGGCAGAGACATAGGCAGAGGGAGAAGCAGGCTCCATGCACCGGGAGCCTGATGTGGGATTCGATCCCGGGTCTCCAGGATCGCGCCCTGGGCCAAAGGCAGGCGCCAAACCGCTGCGCCACCCAGGGATCCCCATACCTATTTTTTTAAAAAGATTTTTTTTAATCCATTTTTTTTTTTTGAAAGAGAGCACACAAGAGTGAGAAGCAGATTCCCCATTGAGTAAGGAGCCGGATGCAACTCGGGGCTTGATCCCAGGACCCTGAGATCATGACCTGAGCTGAAGGCAATTGCTTAACTGACTGAGCTACCCAGGCACCCCTGGCATATCCATTTTGAATCCCCAAGCACCACAACCCAACCTTGGGTCCTATGCAGATGAAAGGGAGGCTGCTGTTCAGTATATTGTTGCTGATGAGTTTTGAAACGATTTCCCACGTTGTATAATTTTCCACATGTTTTTGGAGTACTTTATTTAGGATCTAGTTAGGCAGTGTGACTTAATGAAGGGAATAAGAAAGTAGGACAGAGCATCTGCATTTTACCCTGGGTTGTGTGGCTTTGGTGGAGCAGTGTAGCTTCCTTGAATCTTGATTCCCATCTCTAAGATGGCAATAAAACCTTCTTAGCTTTTTTCACAGGGTGGCTGTAAGGATCAAGTGACATGATGTGGCTTCTCTGTAGTCTCTGACATGAAAGTATTAAGTCACTGCTATCATTGGGAATATAGAATTTGGCCTTTTTCTTTGTGGTGGTGGTTTTTTGTTTTTGTTTTTTTCCCCTTAGCTCAGTAGTCTGTCGGCCATGCTATACTGTTGCTACAATCGCTGTAGTGGTCAGAGGAGCTGAGTTTTGCATGTGTTCCAGGCCTCCTTCCTGGCATGTTCCCTCTCCCTTGGTTGGCATCAGTGTAAACTTTCTTTCATCTGTGTTGAGGTAACCTTTGAAATAGGTCCTCAGCCTCTGAGTTGAAAAGTTTTTTCAAGGGTACTCTTTAAACAAATTAACAACAGCCCATAGTTACATTCTCCAATGGGTTCTATCTTCTATGGAATAAAGCCCAGATGATTCCCTGTGATTTGCAAGCCCTCTGCATGATTTCTCTGGCCTCTGCCTCCTCTTCTGGTCATATCTCTCCCCTCTTGCATACCTTGCTCTGGCCACAGTGGCCTTTCTAGTCCTCCAGTGAGCCTAATCCATTCCTGTGCAGGGCATTGGCACCAGTGGTTTCCTCTGGACAGCTCTCCTCTCTTCTTCCCTTGCAGATCTTCTCATTGTTGGTTATTTCTCATTATTCTGGTCTCATCTCACATAACCCTACTCTTAAACAACACTTTAGATTCTCCCATTTAAGAAGGTCCCTCACCCATTCTTTCTCTTTCACATGGCCATGTTGTATTTTTAGTGACCCAAAACTCCTTTGCTCGTTTACGGTTTACTAATTATCTACTTTTCCCACCCTTTACTTGAGTGTAAGCTGCATCATGAGGGCAGGATCTTTCTCATCTTATTTACAACTGGGTACCCAGACATCTGGAAGAGTGTCTATTGTGTTACAGCACTACATAATTTCTTGTAGAATGGATGAATCAATAAGTATCAGTACTTCCATTAAAAAATATTTAAGTTTGTTTTATTTATTTATTTATTTATTTATTTATTTATTTATTTATTTATTTATTTATTCATGACAGACACACACAGAGGCAGAGACACAGGCAGAGGGAGAAGCAGGCTCCATGCAGAGAGTCCAATGTGGGATTTGATCATGGGTCTCCAGGATCACATCCTGGGCTGAAGGTGGTGTCAAACTGCTGGGCCATCGGGGCTGCCCAAAAAAATCTTTAAGTTTAAACCAGCATGCAAGTAAATGACTTATAATGCCATTACTCCTTCTTCTTATATGGGAGCATCTTGGTTTTAACCCTGCCTTTATTTTTAAATTTATTTTTATTGTTAATGTTATTATTTTGTTTTATTTAAATTCAATTAGCTAACATATAGTACATCATCAGTTTCACTTCAACAATTCATCTGTTGTGTATAACACCCAGTGCTCATCATATCACATGCCCTCCTTAATGCCCATCACCCAATTTCCCCATCCCTCCACACACCTTCCCTCCAGCAACCCTTAGTCTGTTTTCTATAATTAAGAAATGGTTTTTCTCTCATGGTTTCTCTCCCTTACTGATGACTTCCCATTCAGTTTTCCTCTGTTCCCCTATGATCCTGGGCACTATTTCTTATATTCCACATATGAGTGAAGTCATATAATAATTGTCTTTCTCTGATTGACTTATTTTGCTCAGCATAATACCCTCCAGTTCCATCCATGTTGATGTAAATGGTAAATATTCATCCTTTCTAATGGCTGAGTAATAATCCATTGTGTATATATACACCATATCTTCTTTATCCACTCATCTCTGATGGATATATTGGCTCTTTCCATAGTTTGGCTATTGAACATTGGGGTGCAGGTGCCCCTTTGGATCACTACATCAGTATTTTTGGGGTAAGTACCCAGTAGTGCAATTGCTGGGTCATAGGGTAGCTCTACTTTTAACTTCTTGAAATTTCACACTGTTTTCCAGAGTGGTTGTACCAGTTTGCATTCCCACCAACCGTGCAAGAAGGTTCCCCTTTCTCCACATCCTCTCCAACATTTGTTGTTTCCTGTATTGTTAATTTTCCCCATTCTCACTGGGGTGAGGTGGTGTCTCACTGTGGTTTGATTTGTATTTCCCTGATGGCAAGTGATGTGGAGCATTTTTTTCATGCACTTCTTGGCCATAAGTAGGTCTTTGGAGAAATGTCTGTTCATGTCTTCTGCCCATTTCGTGACTGGATTATTTATTTGTTGGGTGTTGAGTTTGAAAAATTCTTTATAGATCTTGGACACTAGCCCTTTATTTGATATGTCATTTGAGAATATCTTCTCCCTTTCTATAGGTCTTTTAGTTTTGTTGATTGTTTCCTTCACTGTGCAGAGAAGCCTTTTATCTTGAAGAAGTCCCAATAGTTCATTTTTGCTTTTGTTTCCCTTGTCTTCATAGACGTATCTTGCAAGAAATTACTGTGGCCAAGTTCAAAAAGGGTGTTGCCTGTGTTCTCCTCTAGTATTTTGATGGATTCCTGTCTCACAATTAGATATTTCAACCATTTTGCATTTTGAGTTTATATTTGTGTCTGGTGTAAGAGAATGGTCCAGTTTCATTCTTCTACATGTGGCTATCCAATTTTCCCAGCACCATTTATTGAAGAGAGTGTCCTCTTCCCAGTGGATATTCTTTCCTGCTTTATGGAAGATAAGTTGACCATAGAGCTGAGTGCCCATTTCTGGATTCTATATTCTGTCCATTGATCTATGTGTCTATTTTTGTGCCAGTACCATACTATCTTGATGATCACAGCTTTGTAATAGAGCTTGAAGTCAGGCATTGTGATGCCCTCAGCTTTGGTTTTCTTTTTCAATATTTTCCTGGCTATTTAGGGTCTTTTCTGGTTCCATACAAATCTTAAGATTATTTGTTCCAACTCTGTAAAGAAAGTCCATGGTATTTTGATAGGGATTGCATTGAATGTATAAATTGCCCTGGGTAGCATAGACATTTTCACAATATTTATTCTTCCAATCCATGAGCATGGAAGGTTTTTCATCTCTTTATGTCCTCCTCAATTTCTTTCATAAGTGTTTGGTAGTTTTTAGGGTATAGATCCTTTATCTCTTTGGTTAGGTTTATTCCTAGGTATCTTATGGTTTTGAGTGTAATTGTAAATGGGATGATTCCTTAATTTCTCTTTTGAGTCTCATTGTTAGTGTATGGAAATGCCACTGATTTTTGTGCATTGATTTTGTATCCAGCCATGTTGCTAAATTGCTGTATGAGATCTAGCAATCTCGGGGTGGAGTCTTTTGGGTTTTCTATATACAGTATCATGTCACTGTGAAGAGGGAGAGTTTGACTTCTTTGCAAATTTGAATGCCTTTTATTTCTTTTTGTTGCCTGATTGCTGAGGCTAAGACTTCAAGTACTATGTTGAATAACAGTCGTGAGAGTGGACATTCCTGTCATGTGGAACAAATAATCCTAAAATTTGTATGGAACCAGAAAAGACTGTGCATAGACAGAGGAATGTTGAAAAGGAAACCAAAGCTGGTGGCATCACAATTCTGGATTTCAAGTTATACTACAAAGCTGTGATCATCAAGACAGTCTGATACTAGTACAAAAACAGACACTAAGCTCAAAGCAACAGAATAGAGAACCCAGAAATAGACCTTCTTCTCTATGATCAACTAACTAAGTTTTGACAAAGCAGGAAAGAATATCCAGTGGAAAAAGGACAGTCTCTTCACTAAATGGTGCTGGGAAAATTTGGACAGCCACATGCAGAAGAATGAAACTGAACCATCTTCTTACACTGCACACAAAAATAACCACAGAATGGATGAAAGTCCTAAATGTGAGACAGGAATCCATCAAGATCCTTGAGGAGAACACAGGCAGAAACTTCTTCGACCTTAGCCACAGAAACTTCTTGCTAGACATGTCTCCAAAGGCAGGGGAAACAAAAGCAAAAATGTACTATTGGGATTTCATCAAGATTAAAATCTTCTACAGAGCAAAGGAAATAGTCAACATATCAAAAAGGCAACCTACAGACTGGGAAAAGATA
The DNA here is from genome assembly GCF_048418805.1 of Vulpes vulpes. Classification (NCBI taxonomy): domain Eukaryota; kingdom Metazoa; phylum Chordata; class Mammalia; order Carnivora; family Canidae; genus Vulpes; species Vulpes vulpes. The sequence goes on from NC_132783.1 coordinate 37,640,781, forward strand.
TTTGCAAATGTCTTATCAGATGAAGGGCTAGGATCCAAGATCCAACCCAGCCTTTAGGTCTAAAAATGTTTTCTTAGTTATGAGTTAATTGTTACAGATTACCTCAAAATTCCGTAGCATAAAGCAATTCATTACTTCTTACCATTCTGTGGACTGCCAGAGGCTTGGTTGGATGGCTCTTCTGCTTGGACCTGAAGCTAGACTGGATGCCCCTGTCTAGCTTCAGATATCTCCTAATGTGGCTTTCTCTTACTCTCTGAGAAGTTTGACTTCATATTTCACTATAAGAGACAAGGAAAGGTAGTTTTTTTTTTTTTTTTAAACTGTATATCCTCTGCAGTATGCTAGACACTAGGATAGAAAAATTCACAGTCTGTGGGGAGGTGTAGTGTACAACATGGAGTTTGGAGTAAAGAGAGTTGTTCTTTCATTGATGGCCAATGTGTTTTCTGAGGCTTGACAGATACTAAGAATTTTATTTCCTACTTCACATTTCTTGGCTGAAAGAAATTGGTATTGTGGTGGTCATGAAGTATGTTATGAAAACAGAGAATAATCCATTCTTCCATTCCGGGAAATTAGAAATTTAGATGTCTTTATAAGATTTTAGTGAATGTTTAAACTTTTTTTTTCACATATGTGAGTCTCAATTATCCATGTATACATAATTGAATCCTGCAGTTAACTGTTGTGCATGATTTAATCAACAGCTTCAGTCTTCTCTCGTATCAAATTCCTATCAGAGCTGCTAAATGGTCTCAAGGGGACTGATTCAGTTTTTCCGGGTACAAAGGCACAGTGTGAGAATAGGAAGACAGTAGAAGGCAAATGAAAGACAAGGGACCCAGCCAAACCATTACTTGGAACCAAAAGCATTAAAATACCAGTTCTTTTTTTTTTTTTTTAAGATTTTATTTATTTATTCATAAAAGACAGAGAGAGAGAGAGAGAGACATAGAGACATAGGCAGAAGGAGAAGAAGGCTCCCTGAGGGGAACCTGATGCGGGACTTGATCCCAGGACTCCAGGATCACAACCTGAGCCAAAGGCATAACCTCCAGGATCACAACCTGAGCCAAAGTGCTCAACCACTAAGCCACCCAAGTATCCTTTAAAATACCAGTTCTTGGGGTGCTTGGGTGGCTCAGCAGTTGAGCATTTGCCTTCGGCTCAGGGTGTAGACCCTGAGTACCAGGATTGAGTCCCACATTGGGGTCTCCCCTCAAAGAGCCTGCTTCTCCCTCTGCCTGTGTCTCTGCCTCTCTCTCTGTGTCTCTCATGAATAAATAAATAAAATCTTTAAAAATTACCAGTTCTTATCTAATGTCCCAGAAGTTTCATTTACTTCTTTGATACTTGCTTTTATCTAGCCTCTGAGAGGGTTTCATCTTCATTGGATTCCACCACACTGCTGGATCCTAAATCTTCATCTTAGCATGTCTATTTCTGGAGCTTTGGGTACTCCTTTCTGCATATCTAGGAGATACCTCTACTGGCTTACCATATTATGACTTAAACTTATTCTAAACAAATCTGTTGTTTGCCCTCTTCAAGCCTGTTTTCTTCAATATTCCACACCACAATTAATGGTACGATCATCCACCAGTCATCAAAGTCAGAAGCTTTGGTTCTTTCTTGACTCTTCTACTCATATTCAGTTTTTATGTAAGTTGGACTTTTCCTATCCCCTGAATATGTCTTGAGTCTCTTTCGTCTTCTCTATTCCCACCACTACTGATTTAGTTCAGGCATGCAGGCATGCATAGTTTAGTTCTTTTGCCTGCAAAATAGCAATTAAGTAGTTTCCCTGCCCCCAATCTCACTTTCTCCTACACATCTATAGGTTTTTTAAAAAATTATTTTTAGAAGAACTATTCATCTGTTAAAATCCCTCATGAGTCTCTAGTGTCCACTGGTTAGAGACAAAGCACTTTTTAGAAGTTTATAATCACCCAAAGTAATTTGTGATCTTAACAATCTCTTGTTTTTCAGGCTCCAGCTCTTGCCACTGCTATCCACCATCTCACAGACACTACAGATTCTTTCATGGGCTCATGCTGCAATATATGCTGTTGTTCCAATGGCATGGGGTCCCTTTCTCCGCTGTGTCTGCCTGATAGATCCAATTCATCTTATAAAACTTACTTTAGTAGCTTTATAATGGCCTCTTGAAATCATTGCAGAGCTCCCATGACTATCCCCTAAGTAAAAAGGCTTTCCTCATTCATGTTCCAATAGTACTTTTATTATAATTTTTTGGCTTAATGTTTGAACTCTCTATTGTTCCTTTTCTGCCAGTGTTCTGCAAAATTTGAATTGGGCAGTATCATTAAATATCTAAGTCTAAATGAAGTATAATAACCCAATTAATGAAAATAATAGTACCTAGAATAATGTCTAACATTCACTATGCCTTCCTTTTACTGTGGTTGGCATTTTCTCCTCCACCAAGCAACTCTAAATTTGAATCTACAAACCTTATAGTCAAGCTACTTTTAAACAATTGATGTACATAATTTCCCTCCATGAATCTTGTTTTAATCCAGTTTGAATCTGGTTAACCATATAGAGTCTTCAATGAAACTATCTTCCATTTTGCAATTCACCCTTCTTCCCTCCCTCCTTTCCTCTTTTCATTTTTTTCTTTCCTTCCTCTCTTCCTCCTTCCCTCCCTCCTTTCCTTACTCCCTTTCTTCCTCCCTCCTGCCTTCCTTCCTTTCCTTATATATCATGAACTAATTCACCCTCATCTGTCTTGCCCATGGCTGATTGAACCAAATCAGTATTATTTATCAAAGTCATAATAAGTGACTTTATTTTTGGCATTAAAAAAATTCAGGTCCACTTCTAAAACTCATAGAAGATAAAAAAGAAATTAGTGTGCCCAAGTTATTCTCCAAACTAAAAGTTACTTCCCTTATTCCATATGGCAACATACAGCAATTTGTTTAACATTCCCCATTTTCCAGGACGCCTGGGTGGCTCAGCAGTTGAGTATCTGCCTTTGACTCAGGGTGTGATTCTGAGGTCCCAGGATCGAGTCCCACATCAGGCTCCCTGTATGGAGCCTGCTTTTCTCTCTGCTTGTGTCTCTGTCTCTCTCTGTGTCTCTCATGAATAAATAGATAAATTCTTTAAAAAATTTTCCCATTTTCCAATTTTCAAGTTATAAGATTTTGTTAAATATTGAATACTGTGAATTTTTTGTTCTAATTCTGATATTTTAATTAATAGGTCCATCTTACTTTATTTAAACTTAGATGTTTAGCACTACTGCCTGACTTAAACTTGTAGAACACAGGCAGAGTGGAAAATACTAGATTCAAATGTTAAATGACGGGATCCCTGGGTGGCGCAGCGGTTTGGCGCCTGCCTTTGGCCCAGGGCACGATCCTGGAGACCCGGGATCGAATCCCACATCAGGCTCCCGGCGCATGGAGCCTGCTTCTCCCTCTGCCTGTGTCTCTGCCTCTCTCTTTCTCTCTGTATGACTATCATAAATAAATAAAATTAAAAAAAAAAATTTAAAAAAAAAATGTTAAATGACTTCCTGATTAAAGGGATGTATTGCTGGAATGCCTGAGTGGCTTAGTAGTTGAGTGTTTGCCTTCTGCTAAGGGTGTGATCCCGAGGTCCTGGGATTGAGTACCACATTGGGCTCCCAGCAGAGAGCCTACTTCTCTCTCTGCCTGTGTCTCTACCTCTCTCTGTCTCTTGTGAGTAAATAAATAAAATCTTTTTTTAAAAAAATGGGACACCACACCTTCTCCCCTCTCCTTACAGGAGTGTGGATATTTTTCTTATATTTATGAGGCCAAATTTCAACCATAACAGGACAGAAGATTCCATAGAGTATACCTTGATGTACTTGACTAGCTCAAACAAGAACAGCAGATATGTATTTAATAACTTTTGCCATGTGAGAAAAAGCCTAACTTGTATGTTTATTTAGTGAGGCTGTTAAAAAGACAGGTGTTTGCACAAAACAACCTGAAGGAAGGAAAAGTGGCTATTTTAAGTAAAAGAATATTTGTTAAAGCAGCTGGAGTTAATTAAATCTCGTTAGCCTTTCATTTATTTGCTTTCTTATCTTCATGCCTCTCTCTGCCTCTCAACTCAGCATTGACTACCCTGAAGTTAACTGGCTTGAATGAGAGGTACACACCCTTAATTTGATCTTTTGCCTGAATCACTGCATTCAACAAAGACATTTTACTGGTATTTCTTTTCTTCAAGGTCTTTTTAAGTGCCACATCTTACTATGTCTAGCAAATAATTTTGGGTGTGGTTACTGGTATACACAGCATGACTGGAAATAAAGTGATTAGAAGTCCACTGAGTGTTTGAGGGAATTTATTCCCTCCAAAAACACAACACTAGTTTAGGAAGCCTTTGGTCCCAACAATGCAAACTTTGGATCCCCATTTTTTTTAAAGATTTTATTTATTTATTCATGAGAGACACAGAGAGAGGCAGGAACACAGGTAGAGGGAGAAGCAGGCTCCATGCAGGGAGCCCGATGTGGGACTCAATCCCAGCACTCAGGATCACACCCTGAGCCAAAGGCAGACACTCAACCACTGAGCCACCCAGGCATCCCATGGATCCCAAAATTTTTATAAGTAGATTATACTTTCAAAGATTTAAGAGCTTTCAGAGAAGGCCTGCTACTCAATACCCACTTTATATGGGTATCCACCCTGAGGGCAAGGCCAAGGACAAAAGAGAATTATGAATGAGAATGTTCCTTACTGAGAACAGAATTGGGTAAACAAAAACTACCTCACCCCCAGAACAGGGGGTTAACACAGTGTCTGCCCAGTTACAATCATATGTCTTCCATTCTTCTCTCTGAACAGGATATTTATTGAGGTTATCCTGTCCCTGTTCTCCCATTGTTATATTGAATATTGAGTATACATAAGGAAGAAGGGAGTAGAAGACACATCATTTTAGTCAATCAGACATCAAACAATAAGAAGTAGACCTGAAGTAGGGGACTGAACATCATCTGAAACCTTGGACACCATGACTGGAGGGGATTTTGGGTTGTCATTCTGGGGAGAGGGTCGATGTTGTCTGTGTGTGGGAAGAAGATTAAAATGGATATTTGGTGACCAGAGAATAGATTATGCAGAGGCTGGCAAGATACCGATTTGCTCTCATCTTCTTGGACACACAAGAAAATTAGATTTTCCAGTTTCCTTTGCATTTCTAAGTTGAAGTCCTGTAGCTAGATATGGTATGGACAGTGGTATGTGGGTGGAAATGATTTATGCCAGTTTGAGGATTGATTTCTAAAATTCTCTTAGGCAACCTGCCACACCATCTTATTTCATGTGCCTGCTGATTGGATGGACGAAGAGGTAGATTCCAAGGAGACTGAAGGATAGTAGAGCCACACAGTGTGGGAGAGGCCAGCTGGAGAGTATGTTGTTCAGGTTGAGCAATTGTACAGTATTAAGTGATTAAATAATTTATTCTCTGCATCAGGGTAGTTTTAAGGTTAAAAGAGGGATGGTGTTAATAATTATGCTGGGCCAACATACATGCACCATGACTGTCCAGGGCAGAAGACGTATGGTTGTTTTATGTAGTGTAGGTGTTCTAATATGGATGAAGCCAGTCTAAAGAGTTACTGAGAAAGAATCAAACATGTGAAACAGGCAGCAGTTGAATGCTGGCCTTGATAGAAGACATTTCACTGCCAGAGAAAACTTCAGATGGGACCATTAAGGAAAATGTCCTTTCCCCCTTTACTCCTTCCTTTCCACCCTGATATTGGAGAATCTAGAAGAAAAATATGACTAGAGAAAGAATAATGAAGAAAAGTTAGAAAAACATTAAGAAGAACAGACTATGTCTGATTTCCCCATTGTTGGTTTGCAAAAGCCCAGATCAGGTCTGCACTATGGAAAAAAATAAACTTTGAATAGGATAAATGACTGGAATTTTTATTGGATTTGTAAAAAATCTGAAAATGATGGTCTTTTTCATCTTATAGTAGCTGGAAAAATTAAAGGATGTACTTGAAATAATAGTAATGATAGCTACTAATACGATATAGTATAGTCTATTAACTAACATGTATGTTAATTATAATTAGTTGTGGGAGCTGGGATTGAGATTCAGGTATTCTGGTTCTCCTGGGTCTGAGCTTTTTACAACTCCGCACTCTTTTTACACCTCCTTAGCTGAACTGTCTCCATGGTGAGCAAAGATGGTGGTGGAGAGAAATAAAACTGCTTTCTGACTGCACCCCTTTGAGTCCAGCTTATTTAGTTAAATTGTTAGTTGTGCAGAAGAACACAGTGCCAATGTTGAAGAATCAGGGATAATCACTACACTGAAGAGAAAATTGTAGTGCTAGAAATATAGATCTGATGTAATACCTGAACTATCAAAACTAAGAAAACAAATGAATTTCTTAAGGAGCGGGTACAAGGTGTCCATGTCTGAGTGCTGGGATATTTCTTATTAATCTTCATGAATCTCTCTGTAAGGTGGGAGAGGTAATGGCAGTGGGGGTGTTGGGAGGATAAAGAGTTTGACAAGAGAAACAAGGGAAGTTGAAGAACACTGTGTCCCTGGAGCCAAGACTTTTAAGGAGGAGAGTCATCAGTGTTATAAAAAACACAGAGTACTAGTGCAAATTATCATGAAAAGAGCTTTTGTTAGTTCTTTTTTTATTTTTTAAAGGAAACAAATTTTGCCTTGTTAAAATCAATTTCCTGCCCATAGAATTTTGGTTTCTGTAACTTCAAGTGCAAAATGAAAGTCACGTTCAAGTGAAGTATCCTTTTCTTTCAGGTTCTCCTAGACAGTGATGAACATTTGGCCGGACCTTACCTGGACCACATCCAGCAATGCTAAATAATCTCAATAGATATAGCGCTATCTTGTTTTATTACAAATATTTTGCCTAACTTTTATGATTCTTGATTGTGGGCTCCTCCAAAGAAGCAGCAGGGTGTATGAGGCTTTTCCTGATAGAGATAAACATAATTGAGCAAATTAAGATCTTCTTTTTTCCAATGAAATAAATTCAGAGTCACAAGTCTGGGTCAGGAACTAAGTTTATGACAGGGCGTCCTGGATGTCTCTGCAGTTTCCTCTTTGTATCAGATGCCAGAATCTAGTCGACTGGGTCTCTAGATGGTTGCCAATCTGTGCAGCTGCTCCTCCCACTGCTTCTCCTCCTGAGCAGCCATCGATTGGATTGTACTGAGACTTTACAAGGTCTCTGGTCTCCAAGGATGTTTGCAAATTACGTGCTGCATCTTCCCAGGCCAGGGAGAAGAAGGAGAGATGGAGGCACTACCTTTTTAAGATAAAACTGCCTGGATTACATTTATGGTTTGTTGGGTGGATGAAATGACAGACCAGAGCACATAAGCACTGATTAAACACATTTCCTCCCCCTTTTTCCCTTTCTGTGCTTCTTCCTCAAAGGTCAGATTCACTTTGTCCACTCTCACTTTGGGGGAACTAGCCTCCCTTCTGGGTACTTTTAAGTAAAATAGCTTTTAAGGTCTTAATTTTTGTTTGCTTCTTAAATTGTAGACACAGTCAAAGGGGTTTGCGTTATTGGTTTGTTATTCTACATTTTGAACAGGGAATGCAAAATGTTTCTTTTAAGTACTAGTATTTATGGTATTTAAGCATAATATTTAAGTTTTTTTTAAAGATTTTATTTATTTGAAAGAGATCGAGCGAGAAAGTGAGAGAGCACATGCATGTGAGCAGAGGGAGGGGCAAAGAGGAAGGGAGAAAGAAGGGGAAAGAATCTTATGACCTGAACCTAAATCAAGAGTCTCAAGAGTCGGTTGCTTAACCAATTGAGTCACCAGGTACCCCAGTGTAAGTATTTTTATAAGTATTTATTTTAAAGATGCAGATTTGCTGTGCACTTCTCCCCTTCCCCCTTTGCTAAAGTCCAGCACTACTGTGGAGAGAGCCAGAGTAAAGGAACCAGGGAATCACAGAATATGGGCTATATTCAAGTCTCATTACCCCGGGACTGTCCTGGGTTAGAGGGCCCGCGTTCACACCTAAAACCTAGCTGATTTTGCTTCTACAGTCAGCTTCTCCAATTCTCTGTACTTTAGAACTTTAGTTTGTCATATCATATAAGTGTTTGTCTTTTACCATATTGGGGGGCATTGTCTGATGAAATAATGCACTTAATTCTTTAGGAGTGCTCGGGCTGCTCAACCATCTTTTACACTCTCCTACATAGTCTCAAGAAAGTTTTATCTTGCATGCATTATTTCAGGTATCTTATTTGAGTAGTGGGAAGAAGAATCCAAGTTAGCTAGGCCTAATTATTAAGATTGAAAGTATATTCTAAGGAAAGAGGCCAATTTAGCAAATTTAAGAATTCTAGTCATTCTTTCATTTTTAATGATTAAACAAATTCATACTTTCTGCACAGAGACAAAAATCTATGCAGAGATTCTAAGTCCTGAGTAAGTCAATCTAATTAATTACCCAGGGCTTTGTCTTCATTGGCTCTTCAAAATTCTATCTTCTTAAGAAGAATCCTGAAGGAGGATCATGAGGATGGCCCAAAAGATATCTTGGACATCGTTTTTAAAATTTTAACATTTTATAATGATTTAAGTGTAAGCGAATCAGAGACACATGGATTACATTTCCCTTGGAATACACATGGGCTTGAAACATTAAGGGAAAACAGGCTTGGCACATTGTGGTTGGGCATTATTGAATGTAAAACATTGAGGGAAAATATTTAGTTTTTTTGACAAATGCCAAAAATGACCAAGCTCACTCATCTGCTTTCCCTCTCTTTTGCCTTTTGCATTAGTCTAAAGTTGGAGGGCTCTCAAAGTGAGAGAATAGAGAGAACTTTGGATTTCTTTGTCAGAAAAATAGCTTTGCCTTGTCTTTCTATTTTTCCATCTTTGCCATATCTCCCCACTACAGAATAGGATGAATAAATCTTCACTTTGAAGAGTGATATAGTTTTGAGACAGTGTATTTCAGAGCTAAGTAAATTCACATAGTATTAAACTCCGCAGAGCCTAGAGTGGGGGCGTTAATAAATCTTTATCAAGTCATATTGACTAGCTTCAAAGAATAATCTGCCTTGTAGTTGTATTCTGTAATTGTTAGCTGCAATATGCCTCCCTGCCAACTTACTCTTTCCTTCCTCCTTCCCTCTCCCACAAATATTTTTTGAGCATCTATTATGCACGCAAAAAATGTGCTAAGTACTGCCAGGAGCTGAAGATTTGATCTTTGAGTACTTTTACGTGGTGACAACCTTAGCATAAACATGAAGTAGGTAAGTGCTAAGTTGGATATTTTGAGGTTTCATTTCTCTTTGAAGCATTTGCAAATGATTATGAATAACCCATTATTTGCTCTCCTGCTATTTGTCTATTATTCATTTATGTGGTATTTCTGGCAGATATGCCTCCTTGATTCTGATTTGATAGTAGAAGAAACAAATGTAATTCATTCATAAATAGGGGGTCTAAATGGTGTTCTAAATGTGGTCTGCAGGCAGGAAGCATCTCTGGGTAATGTCACAGTGGACAAGATATGGCCTTGCCCTAACATCTCCTTGAAGCTTAGCTTTTTAATTTCTATTTATGGCACCTCTACCTCCATTCCTATTAACAAGATTCATTGGAATGATATCTTTAAAAAATTAATGAGCCAAAGCAAGTTAAAGAAATGAGACTATAAGTAACTTATAATAGGCAAGACAATTATAGAGTCTATTCTCCCAAACTAAAATGAGGGAAACTTATCACACAGTTGAGTCTATTGTTCTACCTCCATTAGTGCATACATCAATTCTAGAAATAAAGGCCAAAACTGGAAATGCAAACATTCATTTTTTTGAGTTTTTTTGGGAGGGGATATTGTAACTCTCCAAGTTTATTAGGCATGTCAGGTTTAAAGTCTGAGCCCACTGGGGCATCTGGATAGCTCAGTCAGTTAAGCATCTGACTCTTGATTTTGGCTCAAGTCACAATCTCAGGGTTGTGAGATCGAGCCCCATTTTGGACTCTATGCTAGGTGTGGAGACTGCTTGGGATTCTCTCTCTCCCTCATCTGCCCCTCACTAACCCCTTAAAAAAAGAAGGAAAAACCCCCACCTGAGCCCACTGGAGTATGAAAGTCTGAAAGTTGACCTTTGATGCACACTAGGATAAGCTAATGTAGGTGAGACTTCTAGAACAAGAGGATATTGAGACTCTATGAGAATGTTAAAGAGAACTTCTCAAAGTTATCCTGACAGCTATGTCTTTATCCTTGACTTTTTCTCTTCTTTACAACATCGTCACCTTTGAACAAATATCTCTTTCCATAATGGTGTAGTCAAATTTTGCAATATGTGAAAGGTGCTGCCAAACATTTTATTTTATTTTATTTTATTTTATTTTATTTTATTTATTTATTTATTTATTTATTTATTTATTTATTTATTTATTTATTTATCCAAACATTTTAATGGAGAGTTAGATACTTGAATAATCTTTTTCTTCCCTTTTCCCTTAGAAAAAAATCATTTTCATGATTCTCTATGATATTTGAGCATGGCTAAGATGTTTTGTTTGCTTTTCTGGTCTCTCTCCATTTAAATTCATTAAAAGTCATCAGCTAGATTGGGAATCTATATGTTTTATATGCTTCTCAAACTTTAATTAAGCCATTATGAGTTTAGTTTTATCTCTAAGGTTTTTGAGGTTTTAAACTTTAAATCCAAATCTCACTAGAAAATGTTATTAAATGTTTCTAGATAACACAACACCTTTACCTTGTGTTATCTCCTATAATCACCTCTATGTATCTTTTTTCACTTTGGCATCTCATTCATCTACATTGGATCACTATGGCAAGTCCCTTAATGGCAATAAAGAAAATGAAAAGTAAGAGTCTGTGGATATGGGCAGCCCCAGTGGAGCAGTGGTTTAGCGCTGCCTGCAGCCCGGGATGTGATCCTGTTTATTTTTCTTTCTCAACTATTTTATTTCTAGATTATTAATTACTTACAAACAGTGCACACAATGTTTAAAAAAATTATTTTCCTTGTTCGTCACAAATATTTCTAACTCCATTTTTCAATTTCAAAATGACCTCAAAGTTTTTTACAATTCAACCAGCAGATGGAGCATGAAAACCTGACATTTTAATAACTACTTCATTAGGTTACATTTAATACTGTCCTACTATTTTGGAAGTGGCCCTAGAACTGGTTTAGCCCTCTCCTACAGATTTAAAACCAGTAGTCAGTGTCAGTACTGGAATTCGGATCTTTGGACTTCCTTCCATTTCTCCCTGAAGCACCTGCTTCTATTGGAATCATTTGATATTGACTCCAAAGAGCACTGAACTCAGTTTCAGTTATTCACTCAGTTTGTATTGTGTTGAATTCATGCAAAGAAGAATAAGACAATCCATGTCCTATATAAGAGATTACAGTTTGGTTGAAGAGAGAGACAAGTAACAAATAATTTCAATGCAAAATACAATGATACCTTAGGATTTAGGACTGTGATGCCTAAGAACCATGTCTCAGATATTCAGATAAGGAGATCCTGGACACACATTGTCTTAAAGAATTAGCAGGAATTATCTAGGTAGAGTAGAATTGGTGATAAAGGGCATTACTGGAAGAAGGAAAACAGGAGTAAAGATAGAAAGGAGGTAGGTAGGCTGGTGTCTTTGGGAAACAAAATAGTTCCATATTTCTGGTCTGCAAAAGAAAAATTAAGGTTAGAGTCACTCAAGTTTACATTAATTGAACTCTTAATAATTAGTAGGACATTCAGTGCTATAATCACTTTGGAGTGATGTTGAGACCTTTTTTGTCATTCAGTCAGCAAATAGTTTTTGAAAACCTAGTATGTGCCCAAAGCACCGTTCTAGGTGCTGAGAATACAACAATGAATAGGAAAGATGAAATCCCTCTCTTACATGGACCCTGAATACTAAATGAGAAATTTATAGATCAAGAAATGATAATACGGGCTTCGAAGTAAAATAAAGCAAGGTAAGGGAGAGAGAGATTGCTGCACTGGGGGAGATATAATTTTATTTTATTTTATTTTATTTTATTTTATTTTATTTTATTATTTTATTTTATTTTATTTTATTTTATTTTATTTTATTTTATATTTTATTTTACTTCTTTGGAGATATAATTTTAAATGAAGTCATTAGGGTAAGCCTTGTTAAGAAGCAAAGACCTGAAGGAGGTGAGTTGTGGTTTAACAGATTGGTTAATAAAATCATTTAAGTCTTTTAAATTATACTGTGACGAACCAATTATCACAAGTGGAGCAGAAAGAAGGACCATCAATTAGGAATTTCACGAGAGGCAATATATACCATTTATGTAATATAGCATACACAAACCTATATCTTACACATACACACTATAAAGAGAGTGAACTTACTAATACACTGATGACCAGATGAGAGCCAAAGTTTAATCAATGATCCATATTTCCTAAAGTCCTTCTTAAAGCTACCAAAGTTGTGAAATGGATGCTTTGGAATGCATGCCGCTGTTCACTTATTGCTTTGCTGAATCATACTTCAATTTATTCACCTGACATTTGTGAGTGTTGGTAAGTCATAGCACTGCACTGGGTGTTCCCATGTGTACTATTCATGGCAAACAAATGGACTGGCTACAGTTCTATGTATTTCAAGACAGATTACAAAAAAATATTCAAGATTTTTTGCCTCCATTACCTGTGAAGATTGTGTATCATATTAGAAATGAAAAATGTAAAGAAGAGTGTTCTTTAAGGTTTTTTTTTTAAGATTTTATTTATTTATTCATGAGAGACACAGAGAGAGGCAGAGACACAGGCAGAGGGAGAAGCAGGCTCCATGAAGGGAGCCCCACATGGGACTTGATCCTGGAACTCCAGGATCATACCCTGGGCTGAAGGCAGGTGCTAAACCACTGAGCCACCCAGGGATCCCCGTTCCTTAAACTTTGCCCAGTTTGTTCATATATATACTTCTAGAAATGCTTTATTGCAAAAAGATTTATAAAGGTACATTGAGCACCTACTTTATTTTTTCATAGTCCATTAAAGGTATGGAAAGATTTTTATTCATGTCTTTGAGGAGCTCATAATATAGGGCAAATCAATATTAGCCATAATAAAATTTCACATATTCTCTTTAAATTAATGTTAAAATTGAATTTAGTTTTCTCTTCCTTTCTCCCTCTCAAAGCTCCATGAAGGGCAGAGTCCACATCTCATTTGTTCATTACTGTGCTTCTAGTTTTTGCTAAATGTCTGGCACAAATATTTAGTGAATGAATGGTAGACTCTTACTTGAATTACTTTTTTGGTTCATTATCTACATGAAAAACTCTACATAAATCAGTCTGGGTGGTTCAGGTAAATCACTGTGTTATGTACTGAGTACCTAATCAAAGATGATAGGGTGGTAATTGTCCCAATGATTTCAATGCTATTTTTCTGCAATAGTTTAATTTGGGCAGGCTAGGCTTGCTAATTACCTTATAGCCAAGTGGAAAGTCACTGCAGGGCATGCCTCTGCCAAGGTGGGGGGAAGGGGATTTAAAAGCTGACTTTCTCTTTGTCTGATGATTTATGAGTCTTTAACTACCAATTTCCCTTGATATGTAAATACTTTTTCTATGTTGATAAATCAAGTTAATTTTATTTGTGTGTTTTATGGTGTAAAATACCCTTAGGACACGATATTATATTGACACCATAAGGATAAATTTGGAGAGACTTAGAAAAAGTCTGTTTTTTTATGATCTCTGTGGGATTTGCTGCCGATGTGGTAATTTTGAAATCTGATTTTGGGCGGGGGTACCAGAAACATTATCTCTACATTAAAATGAGAAAAATAAAAAGTTCAATCACCGCTAGATCCTTTCTTTCTGGTTCCATACTATAATTTGGGAGTCACAAAGGGCTTCAGAGTCAAAGGTAACTACTTATGAATTAATTCCTAAGTCACTGACCTAGACTTGGACATGCATTTCGATTTTTAATGTATTCTTATGGGGATATTATTGTTTAAAGAAGAAATTGGATGATAAAATACTTTCATCTTTGTAGTTTTTAGAATCAAAAATAGACTTTCATCTTACTAATGAAACCATGAAAAAAAGATTTATTTTATTCTTAGGCTGTCAACCTTTTGCTGAGAAGCACTTTATGAGTATGTATGTATGTGTAAGAGAGAGATAGATTAAAAGATTATCGTTTGTGACAATTATGGGTTAAGTAGTGAAATGTCTGCATTTTAGTACTCTTTTCCTTTTTTTTCATTCAAACATTTTTTTACACTGGATTGCCAAGGCAAGGTAACAATAACTATCAATGCAAAGATTATTCCCCAGTTCCTGTGTAGTTTTCTGGACGAATGATTTCTGATTTCTCTAAGCAGGCAGGCTTGACTTTTTTTCTAAGTCATAGTACTGGGATAGTGATGGACTCAGATAAGCTATGAAGTTTTAATAAGCAGAATATCTGTATTTTCTGAAATGATTTCCAGGTTCTTGCTTTGGAATGGAAGTTATTTTTACTCTTTAGACGACTTTTACATTGATGGCCAGGCAATATTTACTTGGCAATATAACTTTATAGAGGAAGCAAAACAATAGAATACAATTTTAGCTAGAATGGATTTTAGAGATCTCTTATTCCTATGGCTCATTTTATGGAGGAGGGTTGTCTTAGTCCACTTGAGCTGCTATAACAAAATACCATAGCATAAGGGGCTTAAAAAACAGTCATTTATTTCTTATAATTCCAGAAGATGAGAAGTTCAAGATGAAGGTGCCAGCTGATTCAGTTTCTCATGAGGACTCTCTTCCTGGTTTGCAGACAACTTTCTTCTTGCCATGTCCCCACATGATGGAGAGTGTGAGATCTCTCTCTCTTTCTCTTCTTTTAAAGATGTAATCTCATCATAAGCATCTCACCCTCATGACCTCATCTAATCCTGATTACCTCCTTAAGGTCCAATTTCCAAATGCCATCACAATAATGAGGGAGTCAACATATAAATTTTTTTTGGGGGGGGGGGGGCACGATCATTTGGTCCATAGCAGGAATTAGAGAATCAGAAAGGCCAAATTATGTGTTTAAGCTTGTATATAGTAAAATAATGGCTGAAGTAAAACTAGAAGTTGTATTTTATATTCTATACTTTTTTTATTATAATCTTAAGTTATATACTATTATATTATGGATTTATAATTAAACTCACAAGAGCACACTAAGTCAATGGATATCTAATATTTATCCCCTCTCCTGATGATAAAAGGTGCATGTCAGTGCTCTAAACTTTTGTTTAGATGGAGAAATTAGAAATTGCAGATGTGTTCCTGGCAATCATCATGATTCCTGCTGTTAGATCTGTAGAAAACATTTTTGGTTTGGGAACTATGAGAACTGGACAGTTCCTCCAACTCCTCTAAAAATTTCTCCCCTTAATGATAACGAATTTCAGGAACAAAGACAAGTATGTCCTACAGGCAGATGTGTCAATGAGATTGCTAGGTAAGAGAAAATTGAAGTTACTTTGATTGACAGGAAATGCAGCCAATTCTACAGCTCCATTAAATGAAGTAGTCTTAAGAGTGGGCTTTACCACTGAGTAATGAGAGACACCTTGGAGGAGGAGAGGTCATCTTGGCTATCCCAGCTTGAACTGATATCCCTACTGAATATGGTTGAGTGAGTGGTCTTAGTGACACAATGTGGTACAGAGTAACTATCCTGTTTTTCTGTGAGTCTAGTCAACTCACAGAGTCATGGGAAGTAATATATTGCTGTTTTAGGTCACTAAGTTTTGAGATGATATATAATATTGAAAAAGGTAATTAAAACAGTTTATAAAAAAGGTATATTGACCACATACATTTACTTTGCTTTGGAGTCATCTTTATTTTATTTCATAGATTGAGCCATTTACTCTCACAAGATAGACTTCTATCTTAGTACTGTCAGAAACTGTCCTCACATGCCCACGCTCCTCATTCATAAGTGCTCAGCCATTAGTTGCCTCTTTTTCTCTCTTCCCATCACTGCTAAGTGTCTACAGACAATTAGTCTGGAACCTAGACACCTTAGTTGGGTCCCAGGTACCTGTGTCATCACCAAGTTGCAACTGTCACATAGAACCAGAGTTCTGCCTTGATTTCACACTCTCTAGTCTGCTCCCTTTCACTCTCTTGGACTAGACATTCCTTCCACTATACCCTAGCTGATGGTTAGAATACCAGTTTCCTACCTAGCTCCTGATGGGTTCTCTGTCCTTGAGAACCATACTGTTGCTAGCCCCTAACAGTTAGTGAAGAACAGAAGAGTTTGTCAAATACGCGAATAAACTCTTTGGGATGTGTAATAGTGCTGTAGAGTAGAAAGAATGTGGACTTTGGAGTCATACCGACCTGGCTTCTATGCCTGTATCTATCCCATTTACTAGATTGTGATTTTTAAAGCAAATTTCTTGGTCTGTTTAAGATTCAGTTTTCTACTTTGTGAAATAGGTACTAAGTCAATACATTGTAGCTATTGTTAATTTCTACCATATAACACAGCCCTTAAAGCTTCCTTAGCATCCCATCCTTGCTTATGGTGGAAGACTTCTTTCCCTGCCAGGACACCTTGCAAGTTCCAGCCAATCATGTCTGGATACTTAGAGTTTCCTAAGGAAAACAAGCTACATGGTAGTCCACCAAAAGGATAGTTGAAAGGCCATGCTAAATTGATTCCTGTTAGGTTTTCTGCTGGATTTCTTTAGACTTGGGCTGACTTTCATTAGATCTTGTACACAGGAGCATTTTTTTTTTACGATTTTTATTTATTTATTCATGAGAGACAGAGAGAGAGAGAGAGAGAGGCAGAGACACAGGCAGAGGGAGAAGCAGGTCCACACAGGGAGCCCGACATGGGACTCAATCCCGAGACTCCAGGATCATGCCCTGGGCTGAAGGCAGGTGCTAAACTGCTGAGCCACACAGGGATCCCCAGGAGCATGTTTTAATTTACATGTCTGCTCTACTATTTCTCATTCTTTCTACCATCATCCTTTGAGTTAACAGCTTTAATTGATGGTTGCAAGGCAATAATATTCTATAATTTTGGACTGTTTTAAGTAGTATACTAATTGCTTTACAATTTTCACTTTATACCAGTAATGACCTGTGTGTGTGTGTGTGTGTGTGTGTGTGTGTGTACTTAAGGACTAATCTATTATACAAACTGTTAAAACTTAGGGTACAAAAAACGAATAAAATCTATGATTTTGTGAGTGAAACCAACCCATTTCGATGCTGTACTATTTTCTGCAGGTTGTTTTAATTGCATGGGGGAAGACAAAAGACTTTTGGGAGTGTTTACTTTATTCTAACTTCAGAACTGTATTATTCTTAATGTATTGGATGCCCCACTGACTGGGAGTGGTGCAGAAGGAAGGATGCAATATGTAAATATGCTAATCAGATCAATGCAAATCATAATACATTCCTTTATGGTCTGGGAGACAGCTGTGTAAAAGTGATTTTCATTTTCATAGGTTTGGGTGAACCTCTTTAGTAAATCCCATCTCCCTGATTCTGTGATTCTATTGTGTTGTGTTTTATTTTGATTATTTTTCCCTTATGATTTTTGTTGGACAACATATGGTGAAAGTTGGTATTTCAGGCCTCAGTGAAGTTTTATTTTCTTCTCTTTGTATCCAACTCGTTTTGGAACTTTTATTTCCAACAACAGCTACAAAGTAACCACATGAGTGGAACTTTCCTGAGGTTTTCTGTGTGACCAAAGCAGGGTTGGTGATGTGACAACTGTCTCAAAGGTTTTCTTAGGAAAGAATGGATCATCATCTTTGGAGAAAGGATTATTTTTTTCTTTAAAAGATTCAATTCAGTTTACTAAACTTGATGCCATCATTTTGATGTTTTATCAGGTCAAAACTTCTGGCTCCTTGCTTATATGGAAGATATATTAGTATCATTATAAAATAAAAAATAGAAGTTAGATAGATATTCCTATTTCTCTGGGATCTTAAGAGAGCCCACAAAAAGAAAGAAGTATAGCTACTGGGAATTAAAAGAAATCAGAATTCTTCTGCATTATCATAAGTCAAGGGGAAAGTAAGAGAATAAAAAAGAAAAATAACCTTGTGCATCAAAAATATAGAATTTTTAGTCAAAATAATGAAAAGTCAAGGTTTAAAGCACTGTGAAAGCATTTTAAAGGCAAGGTACAAGTTTAAATAATCCCTAAAGCTGAATTTTAGAAGTAACTTTTTTGGATCTTTCCCTCCTAAGTGGAGGAACCCACAGTAATCTCTAGGAAATAAAGTACCCAGACCTTTTTGGATTACTCTGAAAGGCAGTTTTAATAAAGTGAGATGTTCCAGAACACCTGGCTGGCTCAGTTGGTTAAGCATCTGCCTTTGGCTCAGGGCATGATCCTGGGGTCTTGGGATGGAGCCCTCATTGGGCTCCCTGCTAAGCTGGGAGTCTGCTTCTACCTCTCCCTCCTCTGCTCATGCTCTCTTTCTCAAATAAATAAATAAAATCTTAAAAAAAAAAACAAGGTGAGATGTTTGGCACATTTCCATAGATTCTTCTTCTCTCATTTCCCGGGGGAGGGTAAATTAAGAGAGTGCAGGTCTTTCTTGCTAAAACTCTGGAGGAATCCTTGGGTGTAATTGTTCCTAGAGGTAAGAGTAGATAGAACATCTTGATTTAGTTTGCGGAGATCAGATGCCTATAGATAATTCAATCTGCTGAAATAAATGTGCACTGATACCACCACAACTACCTTCTCATGTACATTTCTATCCACTTATCTACCTTTCACTTGGGTAAGAAACCAGAAAGTTCTACTTGTAACAAATAGAGTTAGTACTTCTCAAAAACAGATTCCCAAGACACCAAAAGAGTAGGAAGGCTTGAGGGTACATTGAACAACATCATTAATTGGTAAAGAAGAAATGAGATACAAGACTAAAAAGAAAAAATACTTTTGGAGTTCTAACTCCCACTAAGTGTATTCCCTCAACCTCTTCTGAAGCAATCCACTTCTCTCCTTACTTGCTGCCACCACCATAGTCAGGCCTGTGTGAGTTCCGGTCTGGATTACTCTGATAATTTCTGACTGAATTCACTCATGTACTGCCTGTCCCCTACCTCTATCCAATATCTGCACTGTTGCTATTATCCTTTGGCTCAAAATCTTTCAACGGCTCTACACTGTCTGTTGGATGAAATCTCCTTGTGGTCTCATAGGTCATTAGAACCTTCCTGATTTATGGGCCCTATTTCATTCTTTAGAGTGCATAGAGTGTTCTTTTTGCTTCAGCTCTAGCCTTGCTGTCTTTTATCTCCTTATTTTTTCCTCTCTCACCTCTTCCAAGAAGTAGTTCTTATGTACACAAAACAAAATAGTGAAACACCCGAAAAACCTAAACAAGGAAATCAGATCCTATGGCTAGAGGATTGGTGGTGAGAGACTTCTCCTGAGTCCAATGTCAAGGTTATGGTCCCCTGATGATCATGAGCTGTTTGTCTTTCCTTAGGCAGAACGCTCTCTCACTAAAACATCAAACATTTTTTACTTGGTCTTGGAGAAGGAAAGTGTAGAGCAACTCAACTAGGCAGGAGGGACCACAGATGAGATTCTTTGGAAGCCACCTGAAAGCTTCTTTTTAGGATTTCCTTTCACATCAACTGGATGAGTTTGGCTGCATCTCAGTAAATCCCTGCTCCAACACACATAATTCAGCTTGAGCAATGAGTGTAGACACCTTATACAACTTCACAAGTCAGCAAGGAGGGCTGAATAAATGGCAGAGACATTTCCCTTTGTCACATTAAAAAACCTGAACCTATCTACCATAACTGAACCAGAGATCAGATCTTGTTCATCTTTCAGATCTTCCTGTCTCAGACTTATTCTTCCTCTGTGAAGCCCTTCTTTTTCTCACCCCTCTATAGTCTCCTAGAGCCTGGCCCATAATTTTCTCAGATAGCAGTCATCACAAGCTATTTGCTGATCTATCTGCCATTCCCAGGATACAGTGAATCTTGAAGATGGATTGTGATTATTTAGCTCTGTGATGCCAAGACTTGAATTAAGGTAACTTATAAATGTTTATTGAGTGGATAGACTGATTCTTCATAAGACTTTCTAATTCCTTTATATTCAGAGCTATAGAGACCAATTGAAGTGATGGTTTTAAACTAAAACAACAGCAACAACAACAACAACAAACATATATATATTTATGTTTTTCTCACATTTTCTTTATTATTTTCCTTAGGAAAAGGAGTTTCCCTCTAGCAGTGGTACATCTATTTGTTAAAAATATTTTCAACTATTGACAGGACAGCTATGCACTAATTAAAAAAAATCAAAGACTGTAGTTATGTTTGTTTATATATAATATCTACTATAAAGAGGTTGAAACTGCAAAATATTCAATTGGGATAGAATTATAAGATAATATGTAATTGAAAGCAGATGGCAAACACATTTTGTTGTAAATTTTATCAAATCCCCCTTGGCACCTTTTAATTTGCTTCTAAGAAAGGATTTGTGTTCCCAAGAGTTATTCATACTCTTCCTTATTTGATAATTTAGTAAACGTATTCATTTACTGGTGTATATAAATATTTATAAACATAAATGTTTATAATAACTTGCTAATAATACTCACTAAAGAGGTTAAGAGTTGGGAAAGGTGTGGGGAAGAATCAAAGGAACAAAAATGCATCTTTCCTTAAATTTGCAATCTGATTTGAGAGGTAAAATTCAGAACATAATCCATTTAAATATTCATAGAGTACCTATTAGGTGCATAGTAATAAGAAAGTTGTACGAGATAAAATATTTGTATTTAAGGAGCTTACAATGTGGGTAAGAAAAAATATACAAAATAATCAGCACAGAACAAGCTTTACTGAAATAAGCTCAGAGTAAGAATGCTTTGAAGAATTTGAGAAAAAGAAATTCTGTGAAAGAGAGCTAGTAGACATATTCCAGGAGAATTAGCTATCCCAAAATTGAAGACCAAAAAATAATCTGAAGAAAACTACAAATTACATATATTTAAAAAGATTGGAGAGATAAAGAATTAAAAACCAGAACAACAACAACAAAAAAAACCAGAACAAAAGATCAGGCTGCTTGAAAAATCCAAGCAGTTTTGAAGAAGAACCAAATTAAATTTATGGATATAAAAACTGTAATTATAAAAAAAAACAAGTTCAGTGAATGGGATAAATAGCAGATGAATGTCAATTAAAATGGGAACCAGAGTACTGAAATATGGAATTGAGTAAACTGCCCAGAATATATTACAGAGAAATAAAATGTTTTTTAAAAATTATGAAGTGATAAGATATAAAGAAGACAGAATGAAGAGATAGAAGGAGGTATTCCAGGAAGAAAGAAAGAAAGGAAGGAAGGAAGGAAGGAAGGAAGGAAGAAAGAAAGAAAGAAAGAAGAAAGAAAGAAAGAAAGAAAGAAACAGAGAAAGAAAAAAAGAAAGAAAAGGAGAAAGAAAAAAAAAAGAAAGAAAAAAGAAAAGAAAAGAAAGGCAAGGCATAGGAAGAGACAATATTCCAGGAAATAATGACTGGGAGTTTTCAGAATTTAAGAAGGACACGAACCCTCAAATTAAAAAATCATAATGGGTATCTAACATCAAACTCAAGCAAAGTCCCAAATGTAAACAAACAAATAAAAATACATAACCGCACTAGGACATATTATGGTGGAACAAACCAACCAACCAACCAACCAAGAAAGCTCCCGAAACCCAAATCAAAGTCCAGAGAGAAAAAGATTTCTTCTGGAGAGGAATACAGTTAGGCTGATAACAAACTTTCCATTAATAGTGGTACTACCAATAGACACTGAATGAGACTAAAATCACATATTGGAAGTGCTGAGGAAAAGCAAGCATCTATCTAGGATTCTAAACCAACTAAACTATTGTTAATGACCATGAGCAAAATAAACACATTCAATTTTGTTTGTGAGAAAGTTTGTTATAGATAAACCTGAAAAGCTCTGACAATTTTCATCATTCAGAATGAAATCACTTAAGAAGTGGAATACAAAGAACCATATCTTGTAAAGAAATTGATAATTCAAATAAACATTGACAAAAATATATCAAAATTATGTCTAACTAGTGGGAGCTTAAAAAAATGGAACTAAGATACTGACAATAATATGAAATCAAGAGGCAGGGATAAAATCAAGACATTAAAGAAAACATTCCAAGGGCTTTGCATTGAATGGAAGAAGGCATATGAAATAGAAATAGATTATGGAACTCAAAACCAATAGAAAAGGTAGACGAAAGACAACTGGATGAATTCAGGGTAAATGATCCATGGAAAAAGACTAAAGTTAACCATGTAAAAATGAAATATATGGTTGACATAAATTCAAAGAGATTGAGAAATATAAACAATTAAACCTTCTTCCTGATGATCAAATTGGGTTAAAAATCAATCAATTGTAAATTCCTTGGTTTGGAAAAGCTGGGAAAATCCATTAAAGAGATTGATTGTAAATTAAACAAAAATGACCCTGAAACCTCAGGGCTCTCATTTGGAGATAAATGCCATGTTATTTTACCAAGAATAGGAATCTCTGCTCCTTCTTCCCCCAAAATCCAATCAATTTTCAAATCAAAGGTAGATGATACATTCTTCCACAGGTGATATGATTATCTACAGTGAAAGCCACAAAGAATATGAAGATTAATTATTATAAGCATTTAAGTGTTTATATCAATTTGCATTTCCAGACATGCATAAACTGAAAGTGTAGCAGTAAGAAAAAGGTAGCATTTACAATAGCAAAAAGAAAAAAATGCAAAAGAAAAAAGTAAGAGATCTAGAAGTAAATTTCATAACGTATGTTTAAGGCCTGAATAGAAAAATCATAGGGGTTTCTTAAAAAGATATTGAAAACCCAAGTAAATGGAGCAATATATTGTCTTTATTCATTTGGGCTGCTATAACAGAATAGACTGGGTAGCTTTCCCATAGACTAAGTAGAGTATAAATAAAAATTTATTTCTCACAGCTCTGGAGGTGGGGAGTCCAAGATCAAGGTGCCAGCATAGTTGCATTCTGGTGAGGATCTTCTTCCTGGTTCACCTTCTTAGTGTATCCTCACAGATGGAAGGGGCTCCATTCTTACAACTTATGCATCAACCAAAGGCCCCACCTTTTAATGCCATCATCTTTGGGGGTTAGAGTTTCAACATATGAATTTTTTCGGGGGTGGGGGACAAATTATCAGACCAAATTTTCAGGTCATATCATATTCATGAGTACAGACTCAATTATCAGAACAATGTTACTTCTTTCCCCTTCAATCTTTTAGATAGAACCGTATGATATTATCATCTTTGTTGGTCAGAACAGTTTCATTTCAATGTCAAAAGGTTTAAACTAATACATAGATGCAGCTGTAATTCAAATAAAAAAAATGTATATTTTTAAGATTTTATTTATTTATTCATGAGAGACACAGAGAGAGGCAGAGACACAGGCAGAGGGAGAAGCAGGCTCCTTGCAGGGAGCCCGATGTGGGACTTGATCCTGGAATTCTGGGATTACAATCACGCCTTGGGCCAAAGGCAGATGCTTAACTGCTGAGCCACCTAGGTGTCCCCAAGATAGGGTTTTATAGGAACTTGATGATTTGATTCTATAATTTGTATGGAAGAACAAAGGCTCAAAATAGTCAAGACAGTGCTAAAGAAGTACAGCAAGGAAAGAGGACTTGATCAGGTGTCCTAACTTGTTATCCAGTAACTAATTATGTAGCACTGGCCAGGAAGACAGTTAACCAGTTAAACAGAATAGAGAGCTCCTCTCTCTATTGCCTGTATGGCACAGGTTTTATCACAGAGCACTGAGCAATGGTAGGCTGTTCAATAAATGGTGCTTGTGGAGGCCGAGAAAATTAAGGCCATTCCACTTAAGTTCAGTGTTAGCACAAGTACAGCCATCCCAGGCCCCTGTGAATATGGGCTGAACTTTACATTACTTCAGTTACAGGAAGAAAACAGCTTACAGTTTAACGTCCTAGAAAGCCCCATATTAGAATAAGAACAGAGCCCAAGCCAAGGGCAGGAATCCCCATATTAAAATGAGAACAGAGCTCAGTGCCCTTGAAAGCCCCATATCAGAATGTAAACAGAACTTGAGAAATTCCTCCACCCCCTCTGGAGGTCCCCTAGACCAGCCCATAAAACTCAGCTGAAACCCACCTCGGGGTCCAAGTCCCTGCTCTGCTGTGTCGAGTATACTTGGACCCAAGCTCGAGCTTGTAAATAAACCCTCGTGTGTTTGCATCGGTGTCGGCTCCTTGGTGGTTTCTCGGATTCGCAATCTTGGGCACAACAGTGCTGGGACAATCCAAAAATGTGTTAACAGAACTCAAATCTGCAGACAATACTAAGCTCTTCTAAAGTAAGAAGGTATGTTGATCTAAGGAAATTATAGGAAGATCTTTCATGGCCATTGATGTAAAAAAGTCATAGATGAGTTTCAATGTTTCTGATCTGTCTATCCCATGGCACAGGAAGTCCTTTGGGTTCAAGTCTGGTTCAGGTGGAGGTAAATTCTTTATCTTTTTTCTGAACCCTTTTCTTAGACTTTTTTTTTTTAAAGATTTATTTATTTATTCATGATAGAGAGAGAGAGAGAGAGAGAGAGAGAGAGAGAGGCAGAGACATAGGCAGAGGGAGAAGCAGGCTCCATTCCGGGAGCCCGACGCGGGACTCGATCTCGGGACTCCAGGATCATGCCCTGGGCCAAAGGCAGGTGCTAAACCACTGAGCCACCCAGGGATCCCCCTTTCTTAGACTTTTTGTTTGTGGGCTGCAGGTACACTTGGAAGGTAGGGATACAAACAGGTGGCAAGACACAGAAGTTTTTTTTTTTTTTTAAAGATTTTATTTATTTATTCATGAGAGACACAGAGAGAAGGCAGAGACATAGGCAGAGGAAAAAGCAAGGTCCTAGCAGGAAGCCTGATGTGGGACTCCATCCCAGAACTCCTGGGATCACAGCCTGAGCCGCAGGCAGACGCTCAACCACTGAGCCACCCAGGCATCCCCACTATAAGGTTTTGATAGACTCAGGGAATCAATAACCTTTGTTAAACAAATTTATTCAGGATTCACCTCAGAATATTCTGTGCCCATTACATGCCAGCCCATCCCTCCTGTCCTTTAAGCACAGGATTAAATGGAGGTTTGGAGGTTTACTTCGCATTTATCAGTGAAAATCAGATGTTCTTTGTTTATTTTTTATTTTTTTTAAAAAGATTTTTAAAATTTATTTATTCGTGACAGACAGAGAAAAAGAGAGGCAGAGACAGAAGCAGGCTCCACACAAGGAGCCTGATGTGGGACTTGATCCCATGACTCCAGGATCATGCTCTGAGCCAAAGGCAGATTCTCAACCGCTGAGCCACCCAGGCATCCCTCAGATGTTCTTTAAAAAGTTAATCTGGTACAACAAATATACTAAAGAATTCCCAAGGCAAATAAAGTATTTTATTGTTATTAGCTGTCTTGAAATAAATGTTCAATGATAAAGTTGAGTTCATCAAAATGATGTTTTCTGAAATCTTAAACTAGCTCATTGATCAAACTGGCTTTGCTGAGTAACCTGGTAAAGACTCTGCTATCTATTTGGTATCATAAAAGGATGAACTATTATATTGAAATAGTATACCGTTAGTAATGTAAATGAGCTAGCTAAAAAGAATTTAAGAGCATTTGACAAAAAATTAAAGTGCACAGAGACATTGTTACCACGGATCTAACAACTGTCAATGAACAGCTTCAAGCAAGAAGTGAAAGAACCTTTCCTATCTCCAAAAAGGAATCTGTACCAATGATCCTACATGCAGCCTCCTAGTTCCACATATATGGACTTTGCCTCAACAGTTTAGATTTGAAATTAGTATTCCTAAAATTGTTATAATCTAAGTGATTACATCTCAAGCTAAATATATTCCTCCAACCAAACAACCCATTGAAGAGCATGTGGCAGAATTAAGATTTCAAATTTACCACAAATCCCAGAAGTTTACATCTTTCAAATAAATGCATTCCACTCAAAAGCAAACAAAATAGCTTTTCAACATAAGAAAACCTTTGAGTTTCAAAAAGCCCCACAAAAGCCAAGTACTTCATCATGCAAATCAACTACTTTCAGGGAGAAGGCCAGTCAGCAGCATGCTTGGATGGTGCTGAGAAAAGCAGAGATTGTTTTCATCTTCTCAGCAGGACAGATTCCCCATGCCACAGATGAAATGACCCCTCCTCCCCCATATATTTTGAAAAAGGGATGTTTTAAAGATTTTTTAAAAAGATGTTTTAAATGAAGCAGATTTCAAATAAATTCCTTTCCTGTGGCCTCTAAATTAGCATTAAAAAGAGCGGTTGTGGGTGGCTCAGTCAATTGAGTGACGTACTTTTGGTGTTGGCTCAGGTCAGGATCTCAGGGTCATGAGATCAGCCCTACTGTGGGCTTGTGCTTGGGCGGAGTCAGCTTGGGATGGTCTCTTCTTCTTCTCCCTGTGTCCCTCCCTCTGCTTGCCCATGCTCTCTCCCTCTCTCTAAAACAAATAAATCTAAAAAAAAAGAGCAGATGTGGTGAAGTGGATACAGGCAAATAATGTTGGTGTTACTGAATGTGATGACCATCAATTGCTGATTAAATCATTTGGGAAAAATTTGGAGTCTTAGAAATGGGTATAAAGGGTTATATTCATCACTGTGGCCAAAGTTGGCTGCTATTGAGTGGATACTAATATATCCAGGTATTGAAAAACATTATTAGGTTCTGATTATTCAGACTTCTGAATGGAGAGGAATGTTGACTGGGGTTGAAACTGTGACGGATTCTCAAGATAATAGTGTTAACGGAGGCTCATATTTGCCTTTCAGGGGGTATTTGGGAAGGATATGTCACAGTGAGTAAGTACATCCTAGATAAAGGTCTTATCTGAGCATGAATGACAGAGACCAAAATAGTGAAGAAATGGGGTAGATAAATTTTCTATATTTGAAGTATGATAGCCCTTAGAAGATTTTAGGGAAGAGGGGATCCCTGGGTGGCGCAGCGGTTTGGCGCCTGCCTTTGGCCCAGGGCGCGATCCTGGAGACCCGGGATCGAATCCCACGTCGGGCTCCCGGTGCATGGAGCCTGCTTCTCCCTCTGCCTGTGTCTCTGCCTCTCTCTCTCTCTCACTGTGTGCCTATCATAAATAAAGAAAAATAAAAAAAAAAAAAGATTTTAGGGAAGAGAATTGAGGAGGAGAGTGAAAAGCATTTTAATAAGTGTATTATATGTTTGGATGTAATCTTGTTGGACCCTGGCTCACGGGTGCCAACGTGTCCCGGTGGATGCCCCAGAGACTCAGACCCCAGACAGGCAGATGCAATTAGCAAGAGGGTTTATTGGACGTTTGCGCAAAAGGGCTCTCCGCCTCCGAGGAGGAAGAGAGCCCCGATTAGCAATTACAGGTATCTTTTAAAGGCAAAAAAAAAAAAAAAAAAAAAAAAAAAAAACCGCTTAAAGACAAAAGAATCGCGGGAGTCGCATAGCATTCAGGTTATTGATTTCTCAGAAGGTCAACATGAACCTATTCAAGGACATTTCAATCAGGGCGTGGGGGGAAATGGTTTTCTTATCCCGGACAAACAGAATGCTTTTTGTTTTTTTGTTGCTAAAATTCCAGGAAGGCACCTGGATGGGCTGCCTCGGGATTAGGGCTGGTCCTACTCACGGGGGGGGGGGGGGGGGGGGGGGGGGGGGGGGGGGGGGTGTTCTTCAATCTAATTTAAAAAATTTTGTGTCTTTTAAATTTCTTGAGTCAGAACTAATTTTTTGGAATGTGAACCTATTTTAGAACTCAATTACTGGAGTTTCCAAGTACTTAAGGCATTTGTTCTCTTATGACGATGAGAAATCTGGCAGGTGAGAGTAATTCACTGCACAGGTCTTTAGAGAAGGCATATACAAAGAGCTGGCTCCTTCTCAACAATGCAGGAGAGGGCCACACCCCCTCCACACAGCTAAGGTGAATGTTTAATTTGGAGATTATTTGCAAACAGTCTACTCCTTAAGATGCGGAAGTCTCTTAGAGGCTTAGAGAAAGTTGGCAAAGGAATCAAGAAGCTATTACTCTATGCTTCCCCTTAGCCTAGAAAAATGTTGAGAGGAAAAAAAACCTCAGCTTCAAATAAGGGATTGCATTACCCTCACAACCAGAGAAGTCACGTAACATTGACTATCAACCCATAATGCTCGGATGTATCACCTGACTAAAGAACCTCCCCAGAAGAAAGGAGTTAGGCCCTCTCTTGAAGTAGGTTGAGGCAAGGCCATAGAATGACCTTTTTTTTGTATATTTGGATCATTTATCTGCGATATCCCCAGTCTTCTGGCTTTTACTCCAATCACCCTAGTATGGCTGCCTGTTCTCTACTCTGCAAGTTCTAGTTGATCAGAATTTGCCTTTTCCCAGTAGGCAAACACTGTAATCAACAATTTTGTTTCTTTTTAACTTGCAGCCTATCTTTAACTGACTGATTTGTAAAATAATAACATCATGTACTAAAAGATTTTAAAGTGCCCTTTACATCTTTACAAAAATATTATTTTTTAACAGATTGTATGGCAGTGCATTTCTTAGTGCATATTGCAAAGCTAGATTAGCTAAATCATTTAATCAGTGAACCATCCCATTTCTTTATTATATCATATAATAGGGAACTCATTGTCATTTCCATTCATTGCCTAAAACATTATATTATTCTAGAAACAGAAGTGTGGGCATCTAGAGAGGCATTCTGGCTCAGGAATTACAGTGAGCAACAATAAAGTTAGCCTTAGCTATTAAAGTAACAGATGTAGTCATTAAGTTGATTGAGTCTAATGGGGTACTCTTTGTTTTTCAGCCTTTGGATTCAGAGTAGGTTTTTCTGCTTGAGAATGAGGTAAAGGTAAATTAAACAGCACATAAGATTTCTGTAGGAAGAGATTTACCCTAGAATACCAACTCCTGTCCAGGTGGGAGAAAAGCCCTGAAAGGAATACTCTCTTTCTGGATGGAAAATCCACTTTTAAGCAAAAACTAATCTTACTAATTGAATCTTAGCTTATGATTTTTTTTCTAGTGGGTTTTGCTACACTAAAACATTTTTAAAAGGTTTATGTGAATAGATTATCTGTATTATGGAAGATAGATATATTTACAATTTAGAGTCATCAGAATTCTTCTTACTGCTCAAATTGTTGGGCTGGAGGCCAAATCTTTGACTTCTAACTGAATACATTTGAATCTGTAAATATATATCTTGTATTTGGTGATTAGAATACCAAGAATGTTTCTAAATCATTAGATTAGTTTCCATTCGAGAAGATAGATTTTCCATTCTAATGACTGTGTTTTTTGCTTGTTTGGTTACAAAACAATTTGATTGTACTTCTTTACTGAAGAATGAGAATGATTTAATGAAAAAGAACACAGCAATGGTGACTTTTCCCCTAGAGGCAAAACTATTTGATAAAACAGATCTACCAGTTTCTGAGTGAGAAAACTTTACTTTTATTTTTTATTGATTTTATTTATTTATTCATGAGAGACACACAGTGAGAGAGAGAGAGAGAGAGGCAGAGACACAAGCAGAGGGAGAAGCAGGTTCCATGCAGGGAACCCGACTCAATCCCTGGTCTCCAGAATCATGCCCTGGTCTGAAGGCAGCACTAAACCACTGAGCCACCTGGGCTGCTTGTGAGTGAGAAGATTGTTAAAAACATTCCTGAACCTGTCTTTTCCATTTTGTTTTGGAGATCATTCCTTGATCAAGGACGAAAATTAAGTGAGGAAAATAGATGATTTGCAAACAGTCTATTGAACTGAAGATTATCTGCAATAAGATGTTGCTGTCATCTTCTTTTTTTTCCCCTGTGAACAAAAGCAATTAATGACCCATTAGTAGTTACTCCTTATTTTTTTCTAAGATTGTCATAAATATAGAAAGTTTCCTCCACAATCATCTCCTGGATTTTGAGATTAGTATGTGGTAGGCAGTTAAGGAACAGATGGAATTTTAGGTCACCAGTAATTTGCCTGCTAAAGGAAAAATGAATCTAGCCGATAACCTTGCACATGATAGGTACCTAGTAGATAGCAACTAGATGAATGAATGAATCAAATACAATGTCAGTTTGTTTTAGGGAATATTTTGATGTTTTATATTTGTTCTAGTTCAGCTAGACCAGATTTGGAAACTGTTAGAGAAGTGATTTGCTGATACCTCCTTCTCTCCATTCTAACCAAGTGTAAACACTAATTTCAATATATTATCATCCTGATAAGAATCTTCAGTGAATATATTGACCTTAGGATAAAATAAAAACTTATTAGCCTTCAAAGCAGAGCTTCCAAAATTTGGCTTTACCCAGTTTGTTCAGTCAAATTTATCACTAATAATAGATTCACTCTGATTTAGTTCCTCTATTTGTTTTTCAACTAAGATTTTTATTCATGGAGATTGAAGAATTTTCAATTATGGGTGTGGAAGCATAAGGAAAGTGCTATATACTTAACCTCAAGAGACAAGTCTACCTAGAAACCATCTTTTTTTTTTGATCAACTAATTAACATATAGTGTATCATTAGTATCATAATATATATGTGTTATATGCAACTCCACCTCTGAAACTAATGATACAGATACCATATATCAGTTGAATATAACACCCAGTGCTCATCATATCATGTCCCCTCCTTAATGCCCATTACCCAGTTACCCCATTCTCCCACCCTCCCACTCTCGTCCCCTTCAGCAACCCTCAGTTTGTTTCTTATAGTTAAGAGTCTCTTATGGTTGTCTCTCTCTCTCTAACTTATTATTTTATTCTTCCTTCCCTTCCCTGTGATCCTCTGTCTTGTTTCTTAAATTCCACATATGAGTGAAATCATATAGTTGTCTTTCTCTGATTAACTTATCTCACTTAGGGTAAGACTCTTTAGTTCTATCCACATGGTTGCAAAAAGTAAGATTTTATTTTTTGATGGCTGAGTATTATTCCATTTTGTGTGTGTGTGTGTGTGTGTCCATCTATTGATGGACATCTGGACTCTTTCCATATTTTGTCTATTGTGGACATTGTTGCTATAAGCATTGGAGTAATACCCCTTTGGATCACTATGTTTGTATCCCTTAGGTAAATACCTAGTAGTGCAGTTGCTGGATCATAGGGTAGCTCTATTTTTAACTTCTTGAGGAATCTCCATATCATTTTCCAGAGTGGCTATACCAGCTTGCATTCCCACCAGCAGTGTAAGAGGGTTTCCCTTTTTTCCACATCCTCACAGACATCTGTTGTCTCCTGACTTGTTAATTTTAGCCATTCTGACTGGTGAGGATGCCATGCCTCAGAACAGCGCTCTTGCTGGTTCTCTGCAAACAACCTCGCTTCCCACTGCAGCTTTTAGAGCATCTGCCTTCCAATGCCTTTGGTAAAAACCCATTCTCTTTGGAGTCTCATGACATCAGGCTATACCACTCTTCCTTTTCTTTTTTTCTTTCTAAGATTTTATTTATTTACTAGGAGAGACACACAGAGAGAGGCAGAGACATGGGCAGAAGGAGAAGGAGGCTCCCTGCAGGGAACCTGATGTGAACTTGATCCCAGGACCCCGAGATCATGACCCAAGCCACAGGCAAATGCTCAACCACTGAGCCACCCAGGTGCCCCTCTCCCTTTTCTTACTGATGTCATTTGCTTTCTTCTTAATCATTTATCTTCACTTATTGAAGTCTTTGACAACTGTGAGACAGACTTCACAACTGTCATCCCTACTTTCTCTCCTGTTTCAGTGTACCTGTACAATCATTTTAAAATTCTAGCCTTTGTTTTCTCCAGTTAATTTTGTGTCCACTCTATTGGAACAGTCTATTCCCATAGCTACACCATGAATTTTTCTAATAGATCATAATTTCATACGTTTTGCTTTGGCCAAAATCTTTTGTCTTTTAAGTTTCCCTTTGCCCTTGCTACTACTATAGCTACTTTTAGAACCCTCTAGTTTTTTGGATTTCTCTTATTTTCTCCCTTCATCTAGCTTACTTCAGAGCACTTAACTTTTCTTACTCAGCCTCACTTCATGGAGAGAATAGCAGAAGAATATATGACCTATTTTCCCACTAAGTACTTAATTGCTTCCCTTATACTCCATCTTTCTGCTGTTCTAGTAGCATTTAGTAATTCAATCCAAAATCAGAGCCACAATTCTATTCCTTGAAACCTCTATGTTGGTTGCTGAAGGGCAGTGGTTCAAGAGCTACATCCATGCAGTCTTGTCTTGCTCATTTTTATGTACTTAGTACTGTGCATAATCTTTCCCCATACCTCTGATTAGCTTTATTTTTCAGACCCTATATGAATTATGTATCATGTAGCAGGTATCAATACTTCATCCCTTTTTATTGCTGAGTAAGGAAATGGATTGCTGGATAAGGACATGGTGAAATTGCAGGCTTATATGGTAACTCCATATTTAACATTTTGAGGAACCAAACTGTTTTCTAAAGTGGCTGCACCATTTTATAATCCCATGAGCAATGTATGAGAGTCCCTATTTCTTCCCATCCACACCAACACTTGTTATCATCTGACTCTTTGATTATTTGTTATTGTCTGTCTTCCTAATGGGTGTGAAGTGGTATCTCATGATTTTTGTTTACATTTCCTGATTAATTAATGATTTCAGCATCATTTTCTGTCTGACATCATTACTTCACAATAAAATACTAGCAAATAGGACTCAACAGTACATTAAAAGAATTATGGGATTTATTCCTGGGCTGCAGGGGTGGTTCAACATTCAAAAATCAATGTGATACACCACATTAATAAACTAAAGGATAAGAACCATATGACCCTGTTAATAGATGCAGAAAAAGCATTTGACAAAATACAGCATCCTGTCTTGATAAAAACTCTCAACAAAGTAGAGATAGGTGGAACATACCTCAATATCATAAAGGCCATATATGAAGGACCTGCAAATAATCTCATCTTCAATGGGGATAAACATTCTAACCATTTCTACTTAGCATAGTACTGGAAGTCTTAGCCTTAGAAATCAGACAACAAAGATAAATAATAGGCATCCAAATTGGCAAAGAACAAATCAAACTTTCACTATTTGTAGACAACATGATACTCTATGTAGAAAACTCAAAGAGCCACCAAAAAATTGCTAGAATTCATTCATGAATTTAGGAAAGTTGCAGAATATAAATCAATGTGCAAAAATCTGTTGCATTTTTATACACTAATAATGAAGCAGCAGAAAAAGAAATCAAGAGTCTATCCCATTTACAATTGCACCAAAAATAGTAAGATACCTAGGAATAAGCCTAAGTAAAGATAAAAAATCTGTACTCTTAAAACTGCAGAACATTTATGAAAGAAATTGAAGAGGACACAAAGAAATGGAAAAGCATTCCATGCTCATTGATTGGAAGAAAAACAAGGTTAAAATATTTATAGTACCCAAAGTAAAAAGTTAATTTTTGCAAAAAGATTAGCTTGTATTTTGATAAAGATTGTGTTTACCCATAAGTCATAACAATATTAAAATCTACTGATCTGTGAACATGGGATATCTTTCCATTTAATTAGATTTTAATTACTTTCTTTTAACAATATGTATACCTTTCAGAGGACTAGACGTATTATTTTGTTAAACTTATTTTCAAATGCTTTATCTTTTTGAGGCTATGGTAAATGAAATTGTTTTTTTAATTTTATTTTGGGATTGTTCGTTGCTAGTATGTATAAATACAATAGTTGTTTGCATATTGATCTTATATCCTGTAACCTTGCTGAGCTTGTTTATTAGTTGTACTAGTATTCTTATGAATTTCATGGGATTATGTTATATATAAGATCATGTTATCTGCAAATCGGAAATAGTTTTACTTTTTCCTTTACAATCTGGTTGCCTCCCCCCACCCTTGCTTAATTGATTTGGCTACTTTAATGTTAAATAGAAGTAGTAAGATGGAAATCCTCATCTTTTTGATTTTAGAGGGAAAGGATTCAGTCTTCAGTACTAACTATAATGTTGGCTCTGGGTTTTTCATAGATGTTTTATAAGGCTGAAGAAGTTTTCTATTTCTAGTTTGTTGAGTTTTTTATCATGAAAACATTTGTCAAATGGTTTTTCTTCATCTATTGAGATGATCATGTGATTTTTGACTTTAATTTTATTAATATGGTATATTACCTTAGTTAATTTTCAGACATCAAAACAACCTTGTATTCCTAAGATAAATTTCACTGGATCATGCTGTATGATTCTTTTTGTATATTGTTAGATTTAATTTTCTAGGATATTGTTGAGGATTTTTACATCTTTTTTAATAGGAGATATTGGTCTGTAATTTTCTTTTTTATGATATATGTCTGGTTTTGGTATCAGATTAATGCTGGTCTCATAGAATGAATTAGGAAGTGTTCCTTCTTGTGTATTTTGGAAGTTTGTGAAGGATTTGTATTAATATTTAAATGCTTGATAAAATTCAAGTGAAGCCATCTGGGCCTGGGATTTTATTGTATGTTTTAAAATTACTGATTCAGTCATTTGTTATATATCCATTCAAATTTTCTATTTCTTTTCGACTCAGATTTGATAGTTTTGTGTTTTTCTAGGACTTTTTACTTCATTTGTTATTTAATTTTATGGCATACAGTTGATTCCAAGTCCTTTAAAATTATGTTTCATTTTTACAAATTCAACTATAATTTACATGCAGTGAAGTGCTCATATTTGCATTGTACAGCTCTATGACTTTAACAAATGCACAGAACCCAAACCCAATGAAGAGAGAACATTTTTATCATCCCAGATATTTTCCTCCTGCCCTTTTCCAGTCTGTTCCTTTCCTTTTCTTGAAGGTAGGTATTATTCTGCTTCTACCACCATAGATTAATTTTGCTTATTATTGAACTAAATGCAAATAGGTAAGTAAAAAAATGTGTGCACATTTGTTTCTGGCTTCTCTTGATCAACGAAATATTTTTAAGAATCACCTATTATTAGATGTATCAGTAGATTGTTTCTTTTTATTACTAAGCAGTATTCCATTGTTTTGTTTTCTAGTTTTTGGCTAGAATAGAGCTGTTATATCAGCTATATGTCACCAAGTTTTTTTGAGGGATGAATGATTTTATTTGTCTTGAGTAATTGCGTAGGTGTGAAACTGTTAGGTTATAGGGCAGATGCATTTTTTAACTACATAAGAAACTGCCAAAGAGTTTTCTAAAGAAGTTGTTAGCATGTTTGTTATACCCATCACTAGCTAAAGATGAAGATTCAGATTGTTCAAAATACTTGTTAACATTTGGTATTATCAGCTTTTTTAGTGTTAACCATTCCAGTGTGTGTTTATAGTGGTATCATTGTATTTTTAATTTTTAAATAGCTTTTTGAGGAATAATTGATATAAATTGCCCATGTTTAAATATTTTTCTTTCTTTCTTTCTTTATTTATGATAGTCACACAGAGAGAGAGAGAGAGAGAGAGAGAGAGGCAGAGACACAGGCAGAGGGAGAAGCAGGCTCCATGCACCGGGAGCCCGATGTGGGACTCGATCCCGGTTCTCCAGGATCGTGCCCTGGGCCAAAGGCAGGCGCCAAACCGCTGCGCCACCCAGGGATCCCAAATTGCACATGTTTAAAGTGCACACAGGCATACAGTCGTGAAATCATTACACAATCAAGATAATGAAGGTACCCATTATTTGATTCACTTTTGTAATTCCTCTCTCCTGCTTCTTCCTACCCCTCCATTTTCAGGAAACTACTGATCTGCTTTCTGTTACTGTAAATTAGTTTGATGTTCTAGAATTTTACTTTATTATTTAATTTTATTTCTATTTATTTTTAATTGAAGTATAGTTGGCATATAATAATGGTATTCCAGAATTTTATATAGATGGAATCATAAACTATGCACTCTTATTTTTTCTGGGTTCTTCCACTCAGCATAACTATTGTGAGATTCACTTATGTTATTGCATGTATTAGTAGTTTATTCTTTTTATTGCGGAGTGGTATTCCACTGCATAGATAGATATACTACAGTTTGTTTACCTACTTACCTGGTGATTGATATATATATTTGGCATTTTCAGTTTTTGGCTATTACAAATAAAGTTACTATGAACATTTAAGTACAAATCTATATGGAGATATGCTTCCATTTCTCATGGGTAAGACATATATGTGCATTGCTGAACCATACAGTAGGTATATGTTTAATGGTTTAAGAAACTGCCAAACTATTTCCCCAAGTGACTGTTCCACTTCACATTCCCACCAGCAGTGTATGAGAATTCTAGTTTTTCTACATCTTTGCCCATATTTGGTATACTCAGTCTTAAATTTTAGACATCCCAAAACGTGTGTAGTGGTTATTATTGTAGTTTTAATTTGTATTTCCTAATGAGTAACAAAGTTGAATGTCTTTTCATGTGCACTTTGCTATACATCGATTGTTTCTGTTGAAATGCGTTTGAATCTTTTGATCATTTGAATCATTGGACTGTTTGTTTTTTAATTATTGAGTTTTGAGAATTCTTTACATATTCTATATACAAGTTCTTTATAAGATATGTGATTTGTAAATTTTTTTTGCAGTTTGTTGCAGTTGTTGCTTTTCACTCTCATAACAATTTCTTTTCAAAGAGCAGGAGTTCTTAATTTTGAGAAATTATAATTTATCGTTTTCTTTTATGTATCATGATTTTGGAGTCATACCTAAATTAATGCCTACCTCAAGGTCTAAAGATTTTTCTGTTATGTTTCTTCTATAAGTTTTTTAGTTTGGTTTTACATTTAAGTTTATGGTTCATTTTGAGTTCAGATTTTAAAGATGTACAGTATGATTTGAGATTCTTTTATTATTTTTGCATTTGAGTGTTCAATTGTTTCAGAACTATTAAAAAGATTATTTTTTTTCCACTGAATTGCTTTTGTATCTTTGTTAAAAATCAGTTGACTACACATAAACATAAAATTATGAACTTTATTCTGTTTAATTGGTATATTTGGCTATTTTTCTAATCATATTACACTGCCTACAGTAGCATAGTAATAAATCTTGAAAGCAGGTAGTCTCAGTCTGCTAACTTAAAAATTTTTTAAAAATTTGCCTACTTTAATTCCTATGTACATCCCCAAGAATTTTAGAATCAAGGTGTTAGTTTCTACAATAAAAACTTATGGGGAATTTGGTTGTGTCGATTTTATGATGTTACCTATAGTTTTTTTAAAAAAAATATTTTTTATATTCTCCCTTCTGACTGGTTTTAACTGGTTCCCTTTTGTAAAGCTCTGTGGGTTTTTTTTTTTTTTTTTTTTAATGATCACTAACTCAATTCAGTTTCCCTCCTTCCCCTATTTTCTTGTTGGACATTGGGCTCTAACTTAATCTCTTTCATCTTTTGTTTAGCTGAGCTCCCATCTAATCCTTCATTTTATCCTTTTGCCATTACTCATTATAAAGAACAAAAAATGTAGTTCTGTATGAATTTTCCAAAGAGTGTCATTCTGAGCACAGGAATCTAGGATGGGCCTGTAACTTAGAGGTGTCTTTTTTTTTTTTTTTTTATTGTAGTTTTTGGATTCTCAAAAGGGTTATGGGATGTACTTATTTATACTTTAGGGTACATTGCTTGAAAACCATCTTGGGAAAAAGCAAGGTATAAATAATAAATAAATAAAATATCCTTCCAGTTACCAGTCTTTGATATGCCAGGTGCGGTTTAAGGAACTTCTGGTAAATCCTGGATATGGGGCATTAAGGCAGATCTGTTATCTATTATTAGGGCCTGGATATAGGAAGCTCAGTTTTGGATGATTTCTTCCCCCTGGGTATCTTGAACTGGGTGTTAAAGAGTGGAACATATGTTTTAGATGTAGAAATTCATGAATAAAATGGCCTTTGGGTAAGCCTAGGTATTTTAAACATCTGGTCCTCAAATGCAGAGATCACCTTTTTATTCCTCTTGATGTAAGAACCATCATGTAGGTAGTGGGAAATTCCTGGGCCACGGCAATAGCCTTCTAACTGACCTCATTGTCTTCATTCTGTCCTCATATTACCATTATTAGTATTTTTGTTTTCTTTAAACATAGACATTAGTGTTTCTTTCTAATTTTAAAAAGTGATTCTTTGATGATATATTTTTTCCAGAATAATGTTCAATTCCCATCACTTGGCACTAAAAAGCTTTTGCTGCTTGTTTTCTTTTACCATTCACATCTCCTGCAACTCTCTATTGTAAGCAATGTGTATAAGTCCACATATGTCCACATCTCTATATCTTTGCTGCTTCTATTTCCCTGCCTAGAATACCTTTTCTACTTCCAAAATTATATATATGTCTTTCAGTACTCATTTCCAGTGTCACTTTCTGTAAACTCTAACCCTGAATTCCTTCCAAGTCACAATTACCGCATCTTCTGGCTATTTTGGAATTATAACAGCTAGCATTTACTATACACTTACTAAAAGGTAGGTACAGGATAAATGATATAGAAATAGGAAAAACCCAATAGAACAGCTCAATGAAACCAGATACTGGTTCTTTGAAAAAGTTAATAAAATTGATAAACCTCTAGCCAGACTTATCAAAAAGAAAAAAGACCCAAATAAATAAACATCATCATTGTGAATGGGAGAGGAGAAATAACAACAAACACCACAGAAATAGAAACAATTCTAAGAGAATATTATGATAAACTATATGCCAATAAACTGAACAACCTACAAGAAATGGATAAATTCCTAGAAACATATACATTACCAAAACTAAAACAGGAAGAAACAGAAAACTTGAACAGAAAAATAACCAGCAAATAAATGAAATCAGTAATCAAAAAACTCCCAGCAAACAAAAGTCCAGGACCAGAGGGCTTCATAGGCCAATTCTACCAAACATTTAAGGAAGAGTTAATACCTAGTCTCAAAATATTCCAAAAAACAGAAAAGAAAGGAAAAATCCAAACTCATTCAATGAGGTCAGCATTATAGTGATACTGACACCAGATTAAGACACCACTAAAAAAGAGAACTACCAGCCAATATCCCTGATGAACATAGATGCAAATATTCTCATTAAAATATTAGCAAACCAAATCCAGCATTAAAAATCATTCACCACAATCAAGTGGGATTTATTCCTGAGTAGGTACTATTATTATACCACTTTTTTGTTAGCAGACCCACAGCGAGTAAGTAGTAGGATTCAACTGTAGCATTTCTCATTCCAGCATTGATACTTTCATCTATGATTCAAGCACCTCATGTGTCTTTTATTATGGCACTAACAACTAACTGTGTTGCAAATTCCTTCAAAATACATTTGCTTTGAGAGTAGAAAATTTCATTTCCCAATTATCTCACAGTGCCTTATAGAATGCTCATCACAAGTATTTATAATTTAAAAATATTTGAGAAATTCTTTCTGGTATGTCAGGCATCCATTCAAGTGGGCCTTAAAAAGGGAGAAAAGTCTATTACAATGAAATAGAACTCAAGGAATTAAAGGACATGAAATGAGAAAGGGGAATGACATCAGAAAGTAAGGCAACCATGCTTTGATTCTCTTTCAGGCAGTATGTAGTTTCTTGTGTCTTCTTTTTGAACACTTTCTGTTTTTTCTTTCTTATTCTTTCCATTTATGACAGGAAATGGTTTCACCAATTTTGTAGTGACACTTTCTCTGTGCTCACTGCAAGCAATTGACTGACTGGAATTCCATATTTCCCATTTTGATTCATGAAAGAGAAAATCTGAACAGGACAGGTACTCACCCTTGGACCACATAGTTGCATCCAGAGGACAGCAAGAGATACTATCAAATGAACTCATAGTTGTAGATACAGTTCATAGAAAGAGAGGAGGGCCTAGGCCAAGAAGCAGACACCTCTAAAATAGTATTTACTTTAGATAAACTGTCGTATCTTGATAAATTAACATTTTATTTGC
Organism: Vulpes vulpes; assembly: GCF_048418805.1. Taxonomy (NCBI): domain Eukaryota; kingdom Metazoa; phylum Chordata; class Mammalia; order Carnivora; family Canidae; genus Vulpes; species Vulpes vulpes. Next base: position 37,680,909 of record NC_132783.1, read on the forward strand.
TATGTTTACCATCTGTTATGCTGGTAAGAATGATCTATTTGTTGTTTCTTAAGTGAAACTGTGGACAACAAAACACAATGAGTTTGAGCATTTTCTTTCCAGAGCCCTGCTCCTTAAATCTCATTGAACAAGATAAGAGTAGAGGCAATTAGATGTCTTTGTTCTGAGAGAAAAAGTTGTCCATGTTGCCTATTTATTTGAAAATACTTTGCACTTGGTGTCTGGTATTTTTTAAAAAAGTTTAATTATACAGTGTAATTCATATTGTAGGTGTTAATAATTGACTGGATACCATGCAATGCCATATTGATTTTTAAGTCTCTGATTCTCCAAGGAGCATGTAATCCCTTGGAGAAACACACTTGGATACTGATGACATAAATCCTTCTCAATTTATCTCTCAAGGTTTCATCAAAACCTATGTACAGTTTTACTATTTCTGACAAGCAGTGAAAAGAAGTTGTTTTTCTCACTACATAACTCCTTGGTAAGTTGGTGATTCCTCACATAGAGTATTTACTCCACCCCCACCCCACTAACTTAAGTGTCAGATATTTTCCATAATTTCAATGGGAACAACAGCCAGATCTATCACTGCATGGTGAGCCATGCCAAGGAGATGGACCACAAATTGCCTCCCAGGACCTCATATTATTGTTTATTAATCAAGTGCTGACAGTATGTTTGCCTTTCTGTTAAGTGAGGAGAAGAAACAGACTCAACTTTCTGAGTTCAAGGTCTGAATCAGTCAGACAGTGTAGGGCAAGTTGGAATACTCTGATGGCTACATCTCAGGTATGAGTTGATTTACTTCCATGGTACAATTTCTTCTCATGCAATGGGGGAAATTATGATTTAATAGCAGTGGAAGGTATGAAGTTCAGACTGTTTTTTAGATGAAAAGCAGTTGCCTATTAAAAAAAAGTAGTCCTTTTTTCTCCTTTAGTCTTCTAAGTCCTCTCTTCTCACCCTCAATGAAGTAAACTAGAGTAATTTGGCTTATTCTATGCATAGAAGAGAATAACACTCAGAAATGACCCAGATTCATTTTATTTCCATGGAGATTTGTGGCTCTTCAATATTAGTACATATTCCTTGCCTATGCAATAGGAGGTGAGGTTGGGTGAGAGCCAAGCTGAGTCTTCATAATATAACCATGCCTTGCAAATGCCAATTATTTGAACTGGATTACCTCTCCTGTTAACAAGTCCCTTTGCCTTTTTAGACAGCTGTGTAGGGAATTCTCTACAAGTTCTTCCAATCTCATATGACCCAGATGTTGTCTATATAAGGATAAAAATGAGAACAAATCTTGAGAAATTTGAAATAACTTTAGATTGTTACATTCCCCGGGGGCAGGATAGCTTAAGAATGTGTCACCTTCAAGTCTGTGGTAAGTGATTGATGAATTCAATAAAAGGATTTGATTTTTGATAGGAACTATTTCTTGGAACAAGTATCAGTGAATCATAGAAGAGAACTAATTGCACCTACATGCTATTCTGAATCTGTGAGGATGAATATGTATTTGTTTATTATATTGAGTGAGGAAAAAGGAAAGTAGAATTATGGTACAGGAAATAGGAGTCAAAGTGGAACAAAATTGTTTATTGGCAGGTACACTCTGATACAGCTAAAAACACAAAGTATGAATTTTGAATTTCTGGAATAGAAAAGGACTTGTGACCATAAGGTGGTATTACATTACTTCCAAATTTTCTTTATGACAAAACTCATTTTCTTATATCTTGATGCAGAAATTAAAGATAATTTTTTTCACAAACCAACAGTGTATCTTATATAGTAACTCAAATGATTCACAAGTGATTTCAATTGTGATTGATTTCTTCTCTGGAAACAAAATTTCACCTGAAATTTTTTGCTTTTTATTTAATGTGTATTTTTTGTGCTTCTATTATATGCCGGGCCTGAGCTTAGAACTAGAGTATATGTTCATTTTATTACTGTCTTGTCCACACTCATTGTCTCAATAAACAAATACATGATTGCACTCCTAATAGAGTGCACACTTAATTCATGGATTTTAAATATCCTTTTTTAATGTAGCTCTCATATAAGATCAACTTATTTCAAGCCAATTTCTTGATCCTTTCTACGATAAAAATATTCTGGCCAACAGAGCTGTTGTGGGATTTGAGCTTGTTTTAAATTGACCAGTATGGATGTCAATCCAAAGGCCACTCAGTGTAGCAGAGTAGCTCTGGGGATTTGGAACACTTTGGATTCTTCCTCCAAAAGCATCTATAATGAACAGAGTTATTTTGAAAGCATTCCCTGCAGTTCATGCCTTAATTCAATCATCTGGGAATAGGAAAGCAGATCCCTCTCAATACACCACTAACTTGGATTTCTATGGTATTATGCACAATCGTTTCATTTATTTTTACAGTGATAGAGTGGTTTCTGAGCCAAGTTCTGCAAGTCTTTGGGGGAGAAGGAAAAGACTTTGGATGGTTCCAAATTCTTGAAGTGACAACTGACATTAAAAAAAAATAATTTTGCTCTTCTTCAGAAATGAAAACAAACACAGTAAACTACACACCTCAGAGCAGAAGGATACAGTTCTTGGCTTTTTGGATCATGTTGGCAAAAAAAAAAAAAAAAAAAAATTAAATAAAAAAATAAACAAACTCCTTTGATTCAAGAATGTTTTGTTGTAACACTGCCCTTTAAGTCACTTCTCCAGCTTTTTACTAACTTGCTTTATTACTTTGAACCAGAAAATTAGAAACGAAGAACTAAACTATATGAGAGAAATAGATTATAAGACCTAGCAGCATTAATCATGAAAATGGTACCTGTCAAATCCCTTTGCATTTTTGCACTTTTGTAGTGCTTACATAGAAGTAATTGCTGCTTATTAACACTCTCCTTCTTTAGAGGAGTTAATTTATTTGAAAGGAGTTTTGATTTCTAAAGATTTTGTTAGTTCTCAGCTATACATGCAAATAAATTATTATATTGAAATGAGATCAGTAAACACAGGCCGATTTCTGTTTGAGAAAAACCCTGTTACATAAACAAGAAACTTCAGTGAGCCAGCACTTTTTATTTACTCACAATCTTTCCCCCAACCCCATTTCTTTTTTTGTTTTGTTTTAAACTGTTAAGTACGACCTTCATTATTTACTGTGGAGTGGAGATATATTGTTGCCTTTTAGATCAAGGATATATTTTAGACTGAGCAGAAAAACTCATTGACTATTAAAGAGAGTGAAAATAATGCTTGGGAACAATTCTCTAAGAATGCTAAATAAGGATAAATGCCTAAACAACAAAAAAGATTCATCATGAGAAATCCCACTAAATTGCTTTCATTGGGACTATGCTTTAATTACTTAACAGTATTAATTCCAAAAAATCATTTCCAATATAGAAAGCATCACAGATACTTCTGTTCAGTATCTAGCTAAATTAGAGCCATGTCAATGTGTTTTTTCAGTATCTGAGAGTAATGTAAGGAATAGAAAGGATTTATGATTCTGTAATAGTATTGAAAAGAGCAAGACTAAAGGGGAGACTTTGTTTTCTAGGAGTAATTAACTATGGAGGAAATTTTACTGTACTAGGACTCTATTCTATGTTTTTATTTTGTTTTTAGGATAATATTTGGTAGTTCTGACATAGTAAGGAAAGATTTTGTTATTTTTAAGAAAATGATTTTGTACCAGAATTAACAAGGCTCATCTGAGGCGATCCTCATATAGAGGTAGGTATAAGCTTTTTGATGTAGTAAGGGTAGATATAGGGAGATTATGTCCCAGATGTTTAGACATATTTGCCATTATATTTTAGAACCGAGGATAGTTTTCATTGAACTAAATTTTAAGCTGTTACCACATTTTCCTGCCTTAATTTGTGAAGTTCTGATGTATGTTTAGAAAATTGGATAAAGAATGAGTGAGTGAAATTGTGACTCTAAAATGAAGGACCTGAAAGAACACATGGATCTTTCCCCTATTTCCAGAAATTATTAGAGCTGCTTCTTTTTGGAGTTAGACCACATGTATCATATTTTCCATTTCTAGTGGGTGCACTTGTCACCTTCACATCGGGTTAAGAGGTGTAAAACCCTACTACACTTGACATGGTTCTTCGAAGTATTCCCCACATAAAATATAGCAAAAAAAAAAATCTGTGTTCCTTAGAATCTGCAAGTGTCTTTCCCAGAAAGAGGGAGTGGCTATAATAATTTTGGTTAAGTGAGTTGTGCTCATGTCTGCATGAAAAATGACCTAGGGAACACAGAGGTATCATGTTTCAATTTTCTACAAGATCTTTCTGTCTTTCTTGACCTTTTCTATGTCAGTATCTTTTCTTGAACTGGATAATAGTCAAATTTTGAAAAGTGTGGGTCATGCTCCCAGGAGAGGCACTCTGCTCTCTTTCTGTATTTGTGTGGGTTTACTCCGATAAGGGTGCCCTGATTGCTTGCCAGCTGCCAGGTTAAATTTGGTTTATGAAATTATTTTAGCTTGTGAAACAACAAAATGAAATGGAAACTCATTTCATAAAAATGGCACCTGAAGAAATTCTTCAGACAAAAACATTAAAGGATGAATTAGCAAATGAATTTTCTTCCAGTGTCCAGAAACACTATGGTTGTGTTCTATCATCCAGGAAGGAGGAACTGTTATCTCATCTTCAATGATTCGTAGCCTGGCAGACCACAGGAAAGCTGGAGGTACTCTAGGCTCAAAATCTGGATTTGGCGCTACTTTAGTATATATTCAGTTTTAGGCTTGCACATAACAGAGAAGACCTAAATTAACACTTCCTTTTTCTTTTTCCAAATTTTTGGAATTTAATGTTGAAATTGCTCTTTGGAAGTGAGAAAAAAGAAATACTTATTTAGTTGGAATTCTCTTAGCCATAGTTTCTCTATGAAAGGAAGAGGGACTATTTTTTTTTTTAATTTTTATTTATTTATGATAGTCATACAGAGAGAGAGAGAGAGAGAGGGAGGCAGAGACACAGGCAGAGGGAGAAGCAGGCTCCATGCACCGGGAGCCTGATGTGGGATTCGATCCCGGGTCTCCAGGATCGCGCCCGGGGCCAAAGGCAGGCGCCAAACCGCTGCGCCACCCAGGGATCCCAAGAGGGACTATTTGACATTGAGTTCAAGTCCCACTAGTATTCTATGGAGCAACAGTTGCAAGCTGACAACTTTATGGGTATGGTATTTGATCACAACCTCAGCCAATGTATTGAACATATGTTTATACCTTTTCTGTTGCTGAAGAAATGAGAAATTGGCAAGTTTTTGTGACTTAAAAAGCAAGAGTAGAGGCATAGTCAAGCTGACAATATTGAAAGGTCACTTCAACAATCATGATTATGGTAATCATAATTAGTGTTATATTTTATTGTTTAAAAGTACTTCTGAATAAACTGTCTATCCAGACAATGGAGTATTATTTACCTCCAAAAAGAAATGAGCTATCAAGCCATGACAAGACATGGAGGAAACTTAAATGCTTATTACTAGGTGAAAGCAGCCAATCTGAAAAGGTTACACACAATATGATTCCCACTATATGACATTCTGGAAAAGGACAAAAACGATGGTGACTGTAAAATAATTAGTACCTGCCTTGGGTTAGTGGGTATGGAGGGATATTTGGTGGAGCAGAGAGGATTTCTAGGGCACTGAAACTATTCTGTAAGATACTATAATGGTGGGTACATGTCAGTATATTTGTCAAAACCTGTAAAATGTGCAACACAAGGGTTAACCCTAATCTAAACTACAGATTTTTGGTGATGAAGATGTGTCAAAGTAGGTTCGTTGACTATAACAGATGTATCACTGCATTTAGGTTGTCACTAGTGGTGGAGGTTGTGTGTGTGTGGAGACAGGGAGAATATAGAACCTTTCTGGACTTCCTGCTCAATTTTGCTGTGAACTTGAAACTGCTCTAAAAAAGTTTACTCATTTACCAAAAAGTATTTCCTCCTTTAATCTTAACAGTAATCCTGTACTGGGGTTAAAATATTATTTTAATTTTCAATAAATACTGTTTGAATGCCTACTCACTCTTCTAGGCACTGGGATTATGGTAACAAACAGTCCTTAACTCATGAAATTTACACAACTTGGTTAATTTGACTACTAACTAGTTTAATTTAAAATTTAAGCCCAGTCATTTTAACTCCATGCTGTCTAGTGTTTCTACTATACTCCCCAAGCTCCTTGTAACGGAGCCTCAGTGCGCAGAACAAAGTATAAGGGATATGAGACAAAATTAGAGGTCAGTGGTCCAGCAAAGCATTCCCAATTAAAAAGCATAGAAAAAGGAACACCAATGTATGAAATACTATTACCTTGACAAGGAAGAGTCACTATAACCTGTGTAGATACTGTAAAAAATCATGCTTTTAAATATGGAATATTGAAAAGTGAAAAAATTTGTTTTAGAATATGACCTACAATGCTTTTTGTAGATGAGTTGCTTTTACAACTGCAAAGAGTGATTTTCAGAAGAATTTCTAGTATTTCCATGGTAGATTTGACCAATATGTGCTCATTTATGCTTGGCTGTACAATGGATCTTTTTTCTTTTGAAAATATGTATTTTTTAATAGACTATCTGGAGGAGGTTTAAAGAGAATGTGTTGATACTTAACTCTGTTATAACAAACATTAAATGTGTTTAAAGTCTTTTGTCAAACTCAGTCTAGAGCTCACCAAGGTTATTTTCAAGTTCAGAAATTTATTTCATTGACATAATTCCTTTGTCATCAGGATCTGCTCCTGGTTTGGCTAAATTAAATATTTTTCAGAACTACAATTTAATTATTTTTGTATCATCTATAAAAAAACCCCACCTTAAAAATTGGAATTAAGTTCAGATTAATTATAGTAAAAAGAATCCTTGGCATTTCTTTAGGGCTCCACCCATGGGTTTTCCAGTTTTATCACATTTTAAAACAAACTCAATTTCTATACTTATGATTAAGTAACATTGACTTTTAATGCTAGGTGTTAGAAAGAGTGTGGGCTTTGGAATCAGAGCTACTTTAGTTTGAATCTTGACTCTTCATTGCTTTGAGCAAATTGCTTCATTTCTCTGTAAATTCTGTAATTTCTCTATAAAATTGGATTAGTAATAACTGCTATCTCACAGGATTGTATGACCCCATCTGCATAAGGCACATTCCTTAGAAGAGAGCATTTATCAGGGCACAGTTTCTTATTTATTATCATACAAAACTGAGGATAGAGTTGTGTTATTTTAATTCCTTTCGGCAATACAGAGATGTTTTTGGTTGTTTTCATTTGAACTTTACTAAGTTCTCACTGTAATAGTATTTTTATATTTCTTCATGCAGGACTTGCTTAGAGATCTCTGACTTCCTAAAGATCTCAGAGCACTGCCTGATTCATAGACTCAGCCTATGAGCTTGGCTGAATTTGTGTTTATGTCTCTTAGAGACAATATTCTCTAGAAGGACTTTTAGCATGGAGGCAGAGACAGGAAGAAGGAAAGAATTGAGGAGGTTTAAATAGCATTTTTACGGTATTACTTTCTCTCTTTCTCCTGATGTTAATCATTGTTGCTCCATGTTTTATTTCAACTTCATTACAAGGTGTACTTGCTGCCCGTGGCTTGCTGTTCGATAGCAGCCCAATTACTGTTGGGTTTATGGTTATCGTTCTTTCACATAATCTTCTCCTTTTAATATGCCCCACTGCATTCATCATTCACAGCCTTCAAACAGGTGTCTCTTTAACAGTGTTTGGAGCTAAACATCCTGATTTTTCATATTAATCAGACTATATAATGGGCATATTTCACATATGTAGCAGGTTTTTTCCAAGCCGTACCTTGATTCTTGGTGAGGCACAGTCAGGTATTCTTATATCAGGTAACAAAGAGGAGGAACAATCTAAAGATGACCCTAGATTCTTACTGCAGATGTGAGCTATAACACAGCAGAGGACCAAAGAATATTTTTAAAAAATTAATAGGCATCAACTTTTATGTGATTGACATCCATTTTTCTTGCCAAATTAAAGCAAAACTTTTTGGAAATTAAAAAAACATTGCAGTAAGTACCACAAAAAAATGTGTAATGTAATAATCGTTCATTTTCCCACCCGCAAGAATGTACTACTGTTGGTATTTTGCTGCATTTGCTTCTCATTTTGTTTTAATGAAAAATCACTTTGCCATTTCTATAAAATTGATATGTCCTCACACTATGACTTCAGATAGTGCAGAGCAAGTAAAATTAAAAAGATTGAAAAAATTCAATCACTCCCACCACCTGGAAACAAACATCATTAACATTTAGGAAATGCCATTACAAACTTCTTTTTATTCACATAAATATAGAGAAGAAAGATGGAAAGATATACTTTTATCAAAATAAGATCATGTTATTGATACTATTTCTGATAAAAATGTATATATAATTTGAATTGAATTAAGCAAAATCATACTGAATTGAAATACAGAGGAATCCCAAAACTTCATATATATGGATATATGTACAGAATATCTATCATCTATCTATCTATCTATCTATCATCTATCTATCTATTTCATTAAAAGATATATATCCTAAAATATCCTGCTAAAAAAAGAAAATATATAATGGAAAAATATGAATTTAGAGACATTGTGTTTTTAATTTTTTTTTAACTGCTTGGTTAAATTTTAACGAGTGGCAATTGAATGCCTACAGTAAAAGAGCTGGATGCTAAGTGATCCTGAAGCTTCCCTGATTTTTCTTCAATGCATAAGCACTTGATACCCATTTGTTTCAGTGACCAGACTTCTCACAGGATTTTAAAAATTAATTCTATATTTTTAACAACTACCAGGCCTTTCATATTCCTGGATTCTTTGATTTTCTTTTGAATAGATCTATTTGCCAAGTAGTTTTTTGAAAGGCTTATGGCTCTGGTACAACCACTCTGGAAAACAGTATGGAGGTTCCTCAAAGAGTTAAAAATAGAGCTATCCTACAACCTAGCAATTGTACTACTAGGTATTTACCCAAAAGATACAAACATAATGATCTGAAGGGGCATCTGCACCCCAATGTTTATGGCAGCAATGTCCACAATAGCCAAACTATGGAAAAAGCTCAGATGTCCATCAACAAATGAATGGATAAAGAAGATCTATATGTTATATATATAATGGAATATTACTCAGCCACGAAAAATGAAACCTTACCATTGGTAATGACATGGATGGAATTAGAGCATATTATTAGAGCATATTATGCTGAGTGAAATAAGTCAATCAGAGAAAGACAATTATCACGTGATCTCACTCATGTGGAATTTAAAAAACAAAACAGAGGATCATAGGGGAAGGGAGGGATAAAGAACATAAGATGAATCAGAGAAGGAAACAAACTGTAAGAGACTCTTAGGTATAGGAAATAAGCTGAGGGTTGCTGGAGGGTAGGGGATAGAGGGATAGGGTAACTGGGTGATGGACATTAAGGCGAGCACATGATGTAATGAACACTAGGTGTTGTATTCAACTGATGAATCACTGAACTCTACCTCTGAAACTAGTATACACTATATGTTGAATAATTGAATTTAAATAAATTTTAAAAAGTAAAAAAAGAAAGACTCATGGCTTGTATATTCCTCAAATTCTTTCACATTTCAGAATGATTGTCTATTTATTGCCTTTATACCTGAATACTAAACTAAGCACAGTATGCTTGGCTCACACTTTTTTTTCCCTCAGAATTTCATAGATACTACTCTGTTGTCCCCTGGCATATAATATTGCTTTGCAAAAGCTTGAGACCAACCTTTTCCCCCTTGTCAATGATTTGTTTTAAAGCCTAGATATTTTCAGAATTCCTTCCTTATTCCTTCTTAGAGCATAAAAACTTGACTACTATCTATCATCTATCTATCTATCTATCTATCTATCTATCTATCTATCTATCATCTATCTATCATCTATCTATCTATCTATCTATCTATCATCTCTCATCTATTTATCTATCATCAGTATTGTAATTTCTGGAGCATATTGCATTTACTTTTCCAATGACAAATTCAATTTTTTCTTCATTCTAGAACATTTTTCTTTTATTACATCATTGAATAAAAATTTGATTCCCTTTATTGGACTTACTACTTTGTGGAAAACAAATATTCTTAATTCGATCATCTTTGCTTTTCTCATTCATTAATTTTTCTCTGAATGTTATTATTTCTTTTTTTATGTAAATCTTTTGTGATCACCTCAAGCTTTTCCTCTGTGAAAATAGCTTTCCAGTGGTGCCTGTGGAATTAATTGTTCTTTGAAATCTATTAATTCTAACATTATTTTGTTTTTACCCTTAATATTTATTTATTTATATATGTTAAAAAAGATTTTATTTATTTATTATGAGAGACACACAGAGAGAGGCAGAGACACACGCAGAGGGAGAAGCAGGCTCCATGCAGGGAGCCCAAGTGGGACCCAATCCCAGGACTCCAGGATCACGCCTGGGCCAAAGGCAGGGTCTAAACTGTTGAGCTACCCAGGCGTCCCCAGGATTGACTTTCTCAACAACTTTCCTGTATATCATACAGAAGTGTTAGCTAGTCATCATGTTGTACATTATATCCCTCTACTTATTTATCTATTTATGTTGATCTTCTTTTTTTCCTTTCCTTTCCTTTTTTTTTTTTTTTTTTTTTTTAGAGAGGGAAAGAGAGATTGAGAGAGAGAGAGAGAGTGGGGGAAAGGGGCAGGAGGAGAGGGAGAGAAAGAATCTTAAGCAGGCTTCATGTCCAGTGAGGAGCCCTATGTAAGGCTTGATCTCATAACTGTGAGATCATGACCTGAGGCAAAATCAAGATTCAGACGCTTAACCAACTGAGCCATCTGGGTGCCCCAGTACTTATTTATCTTATAATTGGAAGTTTGTACATTTTGAACAACTTTCTTCAATTTCTCCCCACCCCCTTCCACCTCTGGTAAATACAAGTCTGACTTCTTTCTATCAGTGTGATTTTTTCTTTTTAAAGATTCTACACATAAGTAAGATCACACAGTACTTATCTTTGTCTTATTTCATTTAACAGAATACCTCCAAGGTGAATCCAGTTGTCATGAATGTAGAAATTCCTCATTTTTTAAATGGCTAAATAATATTCTATGGTATATATATCACAACTTTTTCCCCATTCATCCATCAACAGACACTTAAGTTGTTTCCATGTCTTGGCTATTGTAAATAATGCTGCTGGAACATGGGGGTGAAAATAACTTTAACAGTTAGTGTTTTCATTTCCTTTGTATATATATATTGTATATAATGGATTTTCTGGATTATATGGTAGTATTATTTTTAAGTTTTGAAGGTCCTCTCTACTATCTTCCATAGGGACTATATTAATTTACAATCTCACCAACAGTGCATAAGGGTTCCTTTTTCTTCACATGCATGCCAGCATTTATCTCCTGTCTTTCTGATAATGGCCTTTCCAACAGGTTCGTGAAATTATATCTCACTGTGGTATTAGTTTGCATTTCCCTAATGGCAAGTGATGGCAAGCATTTTTTTTCATGTACTTGTTAGCCTTTTGTACATCTTTGGAGAAATTTATATTCAGGTTTTTGCCAAATTGTGTTATTTATATATTTTGGACATTAATCACTTATCACATACATGATTTGCAAATACTTCCCCCCATTCTATCGGCTTTTTTTTTCACTTTGTTGACAGTTTCTTTTGCTTTACAGAAGCTTTTTAGTTTGATGTAGTCCTATTTGTTTATTTTTGATTATGTGACTTATGCATTAGGTGTCATACCCAAAAAATCATTCTCAAGACTCATGCCAAAGAGCTTTGTTCCTATGTTTTCTTCCAGGAGTTTTACAGTTTCAGGTCTTATTACAATGAAGTCTTTACTTCATTTTGAGTTAATTTTCATAAGCATTTAAGATATGGGTCTATTTTATTCTTTTTCTATGAGAATATCCAATTATCTCAGCACTCTTTATTGAAGAGACTGTTTTTTCTCCATTTTCTTAGCTCCCTTGTCAAATATTAGTTGACCATATATTCTTGGGTTTATTTCTGGGCTCTTGATTCTGTTCCATTGGTCTATTTGTCTGTTTTTATCCCAGTACCATACTGTTTTGATGGCCATAGATTTATAGTATAGTTTGATATCATGAAGTGTGATGTTTCCTGCTTTGTTCTTTCTCAGGATTTCTTTGGTTATTTGGGATCTTTTGTGGTTCCATAAAATTTTAGGAGAGTTTTTGTACTTGTGTAAAAAATGCCATTGGACTCTTGAGAGGGACTGCACTGAATCTTTAAATGGCTTTTGGTAGTATTGACATTTTAATCATATCAATCCTTCCAATCTATAAGTTAATATAATTTTCCATTTATTTGTGTCATCCTTAATTTCGTCAGTGTCTCACATTTTTCAGAGATCATTCACCTCCTTTGTTAAACTTATTCCTAAGCATTTTATTTTTGGTGTTATTATAAATAGGATAGATTTCTTTCTTTGTTTTTCAGAAAATTCGTTGTTAGTGTATGGAAACAGCACTGATTTTTAAATGTTAATTTTGTATCCTGTAACTTTAGTGAAGTTATTGATCTAATAGCTTTTTGGCTATGCCTTTAGGATTTTCTATATATAAAACCATGCCATCTCCAAATAAAGACAGTTTTACTTCCTTTCCAATTCCGAAACTTTTCTTTTCTTTTCTTTTCTCTTTTCTTTTCTTTACTTTTCTTTTCTTTTTTTTTTCTTTTTTTTCTTTTCTTTTCTCTTTTCTTTTCTTTTCTTTTCTTTTCTTTTCTTTTCTTTTCTTTTCTTTTCTTTTCTTTTCTTTTCTTTTCTTTCTTTTCTTTTTTTGCCTGACTCATCTAGCTAGGACTTCTAGTACCATATTGAATAGGAATGGTGAGAGTAGCCACCCTGATCTTGTTTTTGATCTTAGAGAAAAAGCTTTCAATTTTTCACCATTGACTGTGATGTTAGCTGTGGGCTTGTTTTATATGACCTTTATTATGTTGAGATATGTTCCTTCAATGCCTAATTTGTTAAGGGTTTTTATTGTGAATGGACATTGATTTTTGTCAAATGCTTTTTCTGTATCTATTGAGATGATTTTATGATTCTTTTCTTTCATTCTTTAATGTGATGTATCACATTGATTTGCATTTGTTGAACCATCCTTAGATTCCTGGGATAGATCTCACTTGATCATGATGAATGATCCTTTTACTGTGCTGCTGAATTTATTTTGCTAGTATTTTATTGGGAGTTTTTTCATCTCTATTCATTAGTGATATTGGCCTGCAGGTTTTTCTTGTTTTGTTTCGTTTTTGTTTTTTGTTTTTGTTTTTGTTTTTCTAAGAGTGTCCTTTCTAACAGTGTCCTTTTCTGGTTTAGGTATTGAGATAATGCTGGCCTCATAAAATGGGTGTTCCCACCTCTTTGTTTTTTTATTTTTTATTTTATTTTATTTATTTTATTTTTTATTTTTATTTTTTTATTTTTTACTTTTTTTTCCTCTTTGTTTTTTTTAAAGAGTTTGAGATGGATTGATGTTAATTCTTCTTTAAATGTTTGATGAAATTATTTCTGCAGCTGTCTGACTCTGGGCTTTTATTCATTGGGAAATTTTTGATTATTCATTCAATCTCCTTACTGGTAATTAATCTAGTCAGATTTTCTATATCTCACTGATTCATGCTAGATAAGTTGTATGTTTCTAAAAATTTTCCATTTTTTCCCCGGTTGTCCAGTTTATTGATGTATCATTGTTCATAGTAGCTTCTTACAGTCCTTTGAATTTGTGTTAATTCTAATGCTTGCTTTATATCTATAGTTTTGTTGATTTTGGTCCTTTATCTTTTTTTCTTGGTTAGTCTAGCTAAGGGCTTACCTTTTCAAGAATCAATTTTTAGTTTAATCTTTTCTATTATTTTTTATTCTCTATTTCATTTATTTCTGCTCTCTATTATTTGTTTTCTTCTGCTAACTTAGGGCTCCATTTGTTCTTCTCTTCCTAGTTCCTTAATGTATAGACTTAGGTTGTTTATTTTGATCTTTCTTGCTTCTTAATGTAGGCATTTATTACTATGTATTTTCCTCTTAGAACTGCTTTTGCTATATCCCACAAGTTCTGGCATATTGTGTTTCCATTTTTAGTTGTCTCAAAATTTATTTCTCATTTAATTTTTTTCTTTAATCCATTGATTGTTCAGGAGAGTGTTGCTGTTCAAGTGCCATTGTACTTAGAGCTGTTGAACTGCTAAGAAGTTTCCTGTGTGCTTTGGTTAGGTTCCTAGGTTGGTCAGTCTGGATGCTATGTATGGTAATGAGTGGACTATGAACTATGTTCCCTGCCTGGGCACATTAGGAGAAGCAGCTGTAAAGCAAGCTCTTTGCTGTCTTAACTCAAGCCAACTATACCCCAAGTTCCCTGACCAAACAGAGCCACTAGCTTTGTTCTCCAAACTGTCAACATTGCCTTTCTGTCTTTTAGCTCAAGCACTGCTGGGTTGCACAGCTTCCAGGAATTGTTACCAATCCTACTGGTCAGATGGGGCCAAAAGACATTCTCTATGTTGGTTGGCCTATAAATCAACTCTTTGCCTGGGCTACTCTCAGTTTTCTAAACAGGCTCTCGGGGTAGGAGGCCCTGGTAGTTATTCTCATCCTTGGCTATAAATTAATCCCCTGTTTGGCCTAGCATGTGAAGGTTCCACACCCAGTTCTGGCTTTGCTCTGAGGCAATCAGCCCTGCCTAACTGCCTGGAGCACCACTGGGCCACACTACTTCCAGTAGTTTTTGCCAGTGCTTCTGGTCTGTTGGGGCTGTAAGGCACTCTCCACAAGGATGGGGCTGTGATTCTGCTCCCTGCCTGGGCAAACTGGACTGGAGGGCTGGTAAAACTACTTCTTTTAGGATCTGAATTAGATAGATCTGCATCCTACCAAGTTCCTTGGTCAGAATGCACCCTGACTTGGTTCTGCAGATGAGCAGAATTCCTGGTTGAAATGACTACTTGGGTACTGTGGGTATGAACTCAGTCTGTCAAGATCCATGTGCTGGCTACTGTAAGCCCCTTCTCACTTCTCTGTCAGTTTGATTCCCAGTGGTCAAGCCCCATAAATTTCCCTGAAGTCCCCATGATGGGAAATCACAATAGTGACCCACCGTGACCGGCAGTACTGGGGTCTGCTGAGTGTCCCTCTTGGTTTCTTTTTTTCCACTGTAGGAGCTGGAGACTCCCAGGAGACCTTTCTTTCTTTTTTTTTTTTTTTAGATTTTTAAAAATTTTTTTTTTATTTATTTATGACAGAGAGAGAGAGAGAGGCAGAGACACAGGCAGAGGGAGAAGCAGGCTCCATGCACCGGGAGCCCGACGTGGGATTCGATCCTGGGTCTCCAGGATCGCGCCCTGGGCCAAAGGCAGGCGCCAAACCGCTGCGCCACCCAGGGATCCCCCAGGAGACCTTTCTGAATGGTGCTGTGCTAGCCTGGATGAAGGGCAATGCAGTCAACATATATCTTTTTGCCTTCTGAAGCAGTCTGTCTTGGTCTCTGGTCTACAGGGAGTACTTTAGTCTCACCCTCATGTTCTAGGATTCTCTCAGTGGTGTCTTTGTTCTTGAAAAATTGTTAGTTGTTTTTCTGGTGAAAGGGAGTGAGGTCAGGATCATCTTGGTGGCATCTGACACTCCACTCTGGTTATTGTTTTAAGACACTATGTTTTGAGGGTGATTTGTTGTATAGCAAAAGCTAACTGATCCAGCATCTTTTTATCATTGTTAGGTTTAGGGAGAGAGAAATTCTAAAACGTGGGTAATTTGCTTAGCCAAGTTTGAAATACTTATTGTTTAAGGCTGTTAATCAGGACACTTCTTAATATTAATTACAATATATACTTAGTCAAAATTACTTGCTAGTTACTAACACTTTGTAACTCACCTTCCAATAAGATGAATCCAAGGACTTTATAGATTTAGAACATTATGCTAGCTACATCTGTTCTTTTGAATGGAAGTCCAGGCAATCAAAAAGATATTCTGACTTTTCTTTTTCTTTTCTTCTTTTTTTTAAACCCAGGATAGCTCTGCTTTCATAATCTTGTGCTTTCAATTTCACATGGACAAAAGAAATGATTAATTGAATTCACTTCTCTATTTTTTTCTATGCCTATCTTTACCCTTACCCTATTTTAAATTTTACTCAGAAAGGTATTAATCATCCACCAAAGGAATTTATAATGAATTCATTTTGGTATGTCAATATGGGAAATCTCAACACAAATCCTACAAAAGGGCTACAGAAAATAATGGCAAACAAATGCTCAGAAGCAAATAATTATTGAATGCAGCAGAATGTCACGTTTGTTTTCAGCCTCAAGGGCTCAAGATCCTTTTAATGGTCTCTGTTGGAAAAGATCTGAAAGCTTTCAAGTCACAAAGCCTGGAAGGTTGCTAATTTTGGCTTTTTTCCAAGCTGACCTATTCATCTGAAAGACGGTGGGACAATAGATACACTTACAGTTTTTGGTGCGGGTAGAAAAGGTTCAAAGTCTAGGTATCTCTAACACTGATAGTAAATTGCTCCAAACCATCGAATTTTGCTAGACACGGATGAATTTCAGGCTTATTTGCATTTTTCAGCACCACCAATTCAAGTAAAAATTCATGCTCTTTCTAAATTGGAATTTGCACCAAATATTAACAATAGCAATTTGGTTTAGTAAAAAAACCCTAATGTGGAATCTGAAAATTAGGATTTGGACTTGGCTCCACAAACCATTAGTCTGGTGACTTTTGGAAAGTCTCTTAACTAAATTGAGCTTCAGTTTTTTAATTTGTAATATGAGAATGATAACATACTATTTTGCTCAAGGAATAATTGTGAATCAAATGAATCAGTATCTATGTAAGTACTTTGTAAATTTATAGCGCAGTGTACAATAAAACCATTAGTTTGCTTCTAGAATCTCTGGAGAATCCTTTGGTTTACAAGTCGTAAATGACATGATATCTTTTTCTTTATATCCAGATAAACACTAAACCTTGAATTCTACCTTCTTGGTAGTGCTCAAATCCATCTGTATCTCTCCCTTCCCATTGCTAGAGACTTAGTTTAGCTCTTCAGTTTCTCACCTAGATTGCCACCAATGCTCTTTTTGTCATTTCCTTGCTTCTTATCTTCCCTTTCTTCTCTTATTTCTCACACTAGCCAGTGAGCTTTTAAAAATGCAGTGTAATCCTGGGTGGCTCAGTTGGTTAAGCACCAATCCTTGGTTTCAGCTCAGGTCATGATCTCAGGTCTTAGGAGATTGAGTCCCATGTCAGTCTCTGTGCTGGGCATGGAGCCTGCTTAAGATTCTCTTTTTCCTTCTCCTTCTACCCCTCCTCCCTACTCTGTTGCACTCTCTCATTCTCTCTCTCTCAAAAAAAAAAAAAAAAAGGCAAAAAAAAGCAATCACGTGACTTTTTAAAAATGCTTTTGTGGCTCCTTTACTCTATCACATATAATTTAATAGGTAAGGGCCACCATAACTTGACCTTGCCCCAACTCTTCAGCCTCTTTTCTCACCTGGCACAGTGTTTTCTCCTCCATTGCAGTCTTGAACGTGCCACAAACTTTTTCTTTTGCTAGTGTTTTCGTCCTGCCAGGAGTAACTATCTCCTACCCTTCTTATCTAAGTAATTTGCCTCTCAAGTCTCTTCAGGTGCCACCTTTTCTAAGGATTCACTCTTGACCTCTCTTCATCACCAAATTCAGTTTGGATTGGTTACTTCACAAGTTCACTGTTGTGCTTTATGTCTCCATTATAGCAGTAAACCATATCATAATACAATTAGTTTGCCTGACCAGATTAGAAGGCAGATGCCATGCATTGCTCATCAGGTCATTAGCTATCACTTCCTATCCACTGCCAGTTTGGTCTGCTAATCTGCTACAGAAGTAGCATATCAGAATACAGCACTAATATTGCTAGATTTGGAGTCAGATACATATGAATTTGACTCTAATCTTTTCAGTCCTCTTTTTATTTATCTGTAGAATAGGGCTGAAAATAATACCTCTTTCATGGACTAAAGTGCTATGTACAGTAAATGCTCAAAAAATATTAAAATTACTATTATTTCAAATTTTAATTTGTAAGAGATAATAACCAGAATAATTAAATTATTATTAATTAAATCAATATTATTAATGAATAAATAATTATTCATTAATAACTATGATAGCCACAAATAACCATTAATAATTATGATATAAACAATTATAGGTAATTATTTATTAATTAATAATTATGTAATTAATTATTAATTAAATTAAAATAATATTTTTTAATTTTAATTTTTAGAGAAAATAAACCTGAATATTAAACTTATTTCTCTGAGTTAAGTGCATGGTCATTAAGGTATAGATTTTGAGACAACCATGTTGATACTTCAATGTACTAATTGATTACTTCTTTCTCCTGGATATTTAAGGTTTCCAGATAAATCATACTGTGGATAAGTTAGGCTTTATTAAGGAATTTCTGTTCAGATCCTATGACCATTAAATATCTTATTTCAAGTTTTTGATTCCAAAGCAAAATAAAGCAAAGCAAAAGAAAACAGACAGTATTAAGACAGGAGTTTAGAGATGAAGTTAGAATCTAAAAACCCGGATCACATTTCCTATGTAAACTCAATGTCAGGATATGTTCTTCCATCTAAGAACCGTAAGTAAAGGAATCAGGAGGCTAAACTTAATTCAAATTTAAGTAATTCTTGCTAATTCACCGTGAAACCCAATTGTTCTGGCTCCTTGTTGACTTGCTTTGGTGCTAATTCAGTTATTCGTTCATCCCACAATTATGAATTGAACATCTATGTGTCAAGCTCTGTGGTAGGCACAGGTTCATGGCTGTGTGAATAAAGGGGTTGCCTTATGATTTACCTTTGACTATGACTATGCTCTTCTTGTTTCTATGCCTCCCCTAGAGTTCAAGTTCCTACTGGTATGATTCATGCTTTTTGTTCATGAATTATGTTATAGACTATCAATTTATAATAAGTTATCTGTATCTTTCCCCCCTTCCTAAATAAGTAGTCTTTCCGACAAATGCCAACTTTCAGTAATGGGATAGTCTAGAAGTCTTGATTAGATTGTTGCCATGGGCATGGCTCTCTACTCTCCTCTTTGAATTTTCTTTGCAGCTGCACCTCATGCCAAGCAATTGATATTGTCCCAAGTCACCATCTTGTGGCCTAAGCCAGCATTGCTAACCAGCACTAGCTAACCTTTTAAATCCATTTCTTTAAGACAGCATTGTAAAGTAGAAATATAAAGGAAGCCACATATGTAATTTAAAATCATCTAGAAGCACATTAAAAAAGTAAAACCAGTAAACAGGTAAAATTAATTTTAATAATAAATTTTATTTAATCAAATATATAAACTATTACCATTTCAACATATAGTCAACATAAAAGCTATGAAATATTTTATAATAGTTTTAAAAATTCATCATGCATTTTATACTTATAGTATATCCAGATTTGGATCAACCACATTTTAAATGTTCAATAGTTCCATCTGGCTTATGACTACCATATAGAATGGTACAACTGTGTTGCCTCTGGCAAGCTTTCTAATGCCCCCATGCCTTTGTTTACACTGTTCACTCCCCTTAGAATATTTTTATTTTTTGTTTCCTCCTGCTCATTTCTTTTTTTAAAAGATTTATTTATTTATTCATAAGAGACAGAGATAGAGAAGCAGAAGACATAGAGGGAGAAGCAGGCTCCTCATAAGGAGCACGATGTAGGACTCGATCCGGGCCCCTGGGATCACACCCTGAGCTGAAGGCAGACGCTCAACTGCTGAGCCACCCATGTGACCCTTCCTGCTCATTTCTTTAGATTAAGTTCAAATATCACCTTCTCTAGAAAGTATACCTGTCCCAAGTGCTTATCCTCTTGTGCCTGTGTACCTGTGCATAGCCCATCATTGTCATCGTGTCATGTGTACCTGTGCATAGCCCATCATTGTCATCGTGTCATGTTCCTGACATAGCTGAGCTGCTTATCAGTTTCCACGTACTGTTGAAACTACTTGAGAACAAGAACAGTGTTTTGTTGTTGTTGTTGTTTTTTGCATAGCATAAGAACTTACAGAAATAGTGGCTACAAAGGATATGATCAAGAAATGTTTTGATAAATAGATACATATAGCAGATATAAATGTTTAGACAGCACTAAGGCCAATAGAGAGTGATAAATGGAGAGTTGAATAAGAGCACAAAGCACCTCATACGCCTTGCAGTTTATCCTGAAGCTGAAGAGGAGTCATGGTTTCTGTGTAGTGAATAAATATAAATACAAAACTATAATATAGTGTGATAGTTAAAAAGATAGACTATGGAGGCAACTGAGTTTGAATCCAAGGCGTTTTGCTAGTTCTGAGACCTCGGGCAAATTGCTTGGCCTCTCTGTGCATAAATTTCATCACATCAAGTTGTAGAGAATCTTATAGTGTGTCTCCATGACAGGCTAATTGTGAAGATGTAATGAGTTGTTACATGAAAATTTATTAGAATGATTTCTATGGTAGGCTTGATAAGTGGTAGATCTTACAATTAAATATTTTAAGTAGTGAAATAACACAGTGAGGTGTGCATTTCAAAAATACCATAATGTCATCTGAGAGTGAAGAGTGAGTCCAATAAGGAGATTACTCAAAGGTTTTTTTAGTATGATTTGGTGAAAGTCTAAACCAGGGCTCAGATAGTAGAAATGGTGAGCATAGACAGCTTGGGAGTGTGTATAGGAGGTGAGAGGATTTGACAACTGAGTTGATGAGGGAGGCGAGATACAAAAGAGTCTATCATGACTCCCAAATTTCTGTCTGGGACACTAGGTGAATGATGGTACCTTTTAACAACCTAAGAAATACATAAAGAGCGGAGTTTTGGTGGGAATGAGATTGGGAGTGGCAGACTGAAGGGTGCACTGGAGTAATGGATTAAACATGGTAAATATGCTGAGTTTGGTGTGATTAAGGGATATTTCAGAGTAAATTTTTAATGGGAAAGAGGTATATGGTTTTAATGCTCGGGATAAATATCCAGGCACTGACTCTGCACTTTCTAAGGAAATGTTTAAGTATCTAGTTGGTGTTGATAAATGTGAACTTTGAGGACACAATGGACATCTTTTAAAAATAGTCAGTTAAGCCCTTTCTTGACCCGAGAGAGGACAAATTTAAATAAAATGTAAAGCAGTTTTATACATACACCATAAGCAAATCATATTGCTATAAACTATTTTTAAGAGTGTACAGATGCACACAAAGCACAACTCATCTTAAAATTAATTTTTAAAACAACAGTTTTCAGTTACTACTGAATAATAATTGAATATAATAAAGCAAATTTATTATATTTTACACAAAGACAAAAACCATAGGTTGTAATCCACTTCTCCTCACATGTGTAATGATGACTGCAGCCTGTACAGATACAAGAAATTAGAAGTAGAAGTTATCACCAAAAAGTATTCTCCTCTTGATTAATTTTTCCTATAACTAGAATACATTTTTATCATATAGTAGAGATACTTCATCTCTCCTTCAGGCTATCCATTGTTAAATATGAAATGTTCTCCTTTTTTTTTCTTTAAGATTCAGATTCAAGTCATTCAGTAAATTCAGGAAATATCCATGTAAACTAATGTCAGAGAAGTGGATCCCTGGACACTGGGGCTCTGTTAGAGCCATTTATAGGGGAAAATCCCCAGACCTAACTGAAGGGGTTCATTTAGCAGATGTGCATCTGGCAAGCACAGAGACAAGGAAGAAGAGAAAAGTAGCAATTGCAACAAAGGACAGATGTAGGGTGAGTTTGAGAGCTAGAGAAACCACTGGATAAAGATATTAAGTGGGGGAGCTTGGAGTAAGCCAGAGCAAGAAGTTTGAGATATATTTTGTTATTGTTTCCCAAATGTACTGCCCCTTTTTGTTTATGTCTGCTTAGCAGATACCAAGCCTAGCCTTGTGGTTTACTTTGGCCAAGAAAAGTGAACAACAGAATTAATGTATACTCCTTTCAAGTAGAAATTTTAAGAACCATTACAGAGTTTCTATCTTCTCCCTCTGCCAGGTGATCAAGCTATTCCAGGTAGGAGCTGTCAGTGATGTGCATGCAGTGTGAGTTGAGAAGTTAATCTTTGTTGTTAAAAGCCACAAAGATTTTTGGGGTCATTTGTTATCGCAGCAGAACCTGACCAAAGTTGATTAATATAAAGCAAAAAGGAGCAAACAATGAAAGGCCAAAGGGCTAGTTTGAGATCGAGCACAAGAATGAGAGTTCAGGTTTCTGGGTTTCTTCGTTATCCCTGCCAGCCTGTGTGTGGACCCCTATAATTAAGTATCACAGCAAAATGGTATCATGGTTATAGGAATATGTACTAGACATCGAACAGTGGTTCTTCTGTACATTAAGGATGTGACCTTTGGCAGATTATGTCATACCCCTTTAAGTCTGTACTTTAGCTTCCTGTGTAATGGGGAAAACAAAACCAATCACATAGTTTGTTGTAAGGATTACACAAGATATCTGATATCTGATTCACAGACATCTGATGCACAAAAAGCGCTGAGTAAATCCTGACTATAGTTATTTTGGTTTTACACAGTAATATGCTTAGAACTGAGAAGTACATGAAAGGTTATTCATTGCATATGACAGTTCATTCAATGAGAAAATACATTTTATGAAATTACTATAATAGATACTTGCTCAGGTTTACTCAAACAATTACATGGTGGTTGCATGGCTATTTCAATGATTCTTCTCAAATAGAAATAGACAACACAGGTTTCTAGGAGATACTGACATTAACTTGCATACATTAAAGCAGGACATTGTTCATTTAACTACTGCAGGACAGGGTTAGCAGTAGAGAATGGGAATTAACATCTGTAGAGTAGTAGAATAATTGCTTATGGTTAGCCAGTCTATTTTAAAGGATGGAGAAAGGTTTTTACAATAGGAAAACGTGAATTTCAGTAAATGTGTGGTAGGCAAAATAATACCCAGTGATCCTAACTTCCAGAAGCTGTGATATGTTAGGTTACATGGCAAAGGAAATTAAGGATGCAGGTGGAATTAAGTTTGCCAATCAATTGACTTTGAAATGAAGAGATTATCCTGGATATTCCTGGTGGGCTAAATCTAAACAAGAAAAGCTACATAAGGCAAAGAAAGGGATTATGTCCTAGAGCTTTCAGATGGGATAGAGGTGCTGACACCTTGATTGTAGACTACTGAGACTTTTTTAAACAAAGGGAACTGAAAAAATTAGATATTCACATGAAAAATGAATGAAATTTGATCTTTTAATTAACTTGAAATGAATCATAGATCTAAATGTAAAACCTAACACTGTGAATCTTCCAGCAGAACACATAGAAGAAAATATTTGTGACCTTGAGTTAGGCAAAGATTTTTTCTTCTTATTCCTCCTCATCCTCTTCCTTCTCCTCCCCCTCCTCCTCCTCCTCCTCCTCCTCCAGCTCCACCTCCTCCTTCTCCTCTGTCTCTTTCTTCTTCCCATGGCACTCCAAACTTATTGAACTACTGATGCTGAATTATACAAAATTGCACTGTTTTAATTAAGGCTTTTAGTTTACATTTGGCCACCTCAAAGTAGTTGTAACATTAGGTTGGTCAATTTAAATATTGTGGTTCCCTGTTGTCACACAATCTTTATACCCAGACATTAATGCATAATAAACAAGACATTGTTAAATAAACAGCAATAGTTACTGCAGCTTAGGCCTTGTGACCAATTACACATGATTAAAATTACTTCCCAAATTCAATATCCACAGTAATGGTCCAGTATTTAACATCTTAACCAAAATGTTACACATATGAAACAATCACTAAGAGGCAAAAATGCTAAACCTCTATATTTGGTATAAGTTAGGCAAAGATTTCTTAATATTCAGCACAAAAGAAATACAATTAATGAAAGAAAAAAATTAGACTTCATCACAGGTTAAAACTTCTTTTAAAGAATCTATTAAGAGAATGATTCACATTCTATGAGAAAAGATTTGCAAACTATATGTCTGATGAAGGCCTTATACCCAGAATGTATTAAAAAAATCCTCAAAGTTTAATAATTGTTAAACAGGTCAATAAAGTTCATAAAATTTTTTGATCAGACATGTCATCAAAGAAAATTGGTTGATGATAAATAAGCACATGAAAATATGCTCATTAGAAAAATTCACATTAAAAACACAGTGTGATATTATTATTCACCTATTGGAATGGCTTAAGTTAGGTGACTGACCCTGCCAAGTGTTGACCAGGATACAGAGGAACTTGAACTCCCATATATTGTTGATGGGAATTTAAATGGTAAAACCACTTTGCAAAGTGATTTGTCAGTTTCCTAAAAAGTTAAACCTACTGTTACCATATGATCTATTCATTATATGCCTAGTTATTTACCTGAGAGAACAGAAAGCATAATTCAACACAGCTTGTACATGAATGCTCATAGCAGCTTTATGTGTAAGAGCAAATAGCTGGAAGAAAACCCAAATGTCCAGTGACAAGGGATTGAATAAACACATTGTGCTATGTCCATACAATGGAGTACTGCCCAGCAACAAAGAGAAGTGAAATATTGGTAAACATACACAATATGGGTGAATCTCCAAGTAATTATGCTGAGTGAAATAAGCCAGACAAAAAAGAGTACATAGTGTGTGATCCCATTTACAAAAGACTTTAGAAAATGCAAAATCTAATCCACAGTGACAAAATGCAGATCAGTGGTTGGAGATTAAGGAAAGGAAGAGACAGAGAGTGGTGAAGAAGAGGGGAGGATTTCAAAGAGGCAAGAATAAACTTATGGGAGTGACAGATGTGTTCACTATATTGATTATGGTGATGGTTGCCCTGGTGAATACATAGGTCATAACTTTTCAAACTATATTTTATTTTATGTCAATTATACCTCTGTAATAAAAAAAGATACTGCCCTTTATTATTTCTTGTGTTGTGGTAAACGCTAAGACCATCTGGGAGTACAAAAAGAATTGAGTTTGGGTTGACCTTTTGACTTCACAACATGAATTCTCATTTAATTAAATTGTGAGACCAAGAGGGGTTAAAAAGAACTTTACAGAGATACATACACACATTACATGAGTTCAGTTCTACCTTTCTTTGCATTTCCATATAACCATTTTATGTGAGAACCTACCAGCATTTCACAGGAAGTTTTAATTTTGAGATCCACTATGTAAGAATTTTAAAGTAATTATCTAGTTTACCATGCTATTAATATTGTATGGACTTTTGGATATTTTAATTATCAATTTTCCATAATAGGGTTGGTGAATCTCTAGCTTACTAGGAATCATGCTGGTGTCATCTCTGTAAATCATTAGGTAATAGGGATCCCTGATCTTTATGTAAAGCAGCTTTCCAGTATATTTTGGCCAAGCCATTTGTAAACTAACATTACCATAAAAGGAAGATATGCAAACACTCAAGTCATACATATTTAAATTATTATATTGCATATTTTTTCCTGCTTTTTTTTATTATTGTTCTTCACATGGTAAAGTCTCTGTTGAGTCTTATACTTAAATCTATTGGTTCTTTTACCAGCTCGATGACATATTTCATATCTGTATTTGCTGTCAAATTATGTAGCTGTTTTATTTTTAGTTTCTTAATTTTTAGGATAGTTTGTGACTCATGAAGCCCCCCAAGAAAATATTTTTTGTGACATCTTTTAAATTATGCTTCATTTCTAGTAGAACCCTTTCAAAGATTTCATGTTTCAAGTATGCTACAGTTGTTTGGTGAAAACTAATTCTTCCCATCAACATGTGTCTTAACACAAAAATAGCCTAAGTCTTGCATCTGAACCTTCTGTTCATAAGTGTGTGTCCTCTTTCTCTCTGCCCTTCCCTCCTCACTCTCTGCCTATTTGAAATTATAGCTCCATGTTGCACTAATTGTTTTTCTAAAAGGTGGTCTCGGTTCCTCTGAGTACTGATATTTCATTTTATTATTTGCCCCAGTCTTAAATTAGTGCTTTATTATAGCAAATTTTAAACTTTTTTTGGTCATCTATGGCCTCATAGCAAGTGACTACCTTGTAGAATATTTATAATTATATTATGAACTTGAACTCTTGGTAATTCATTTTCTAGTTTATGGGAGAGATAAATGAAATGATTATGATAATGAAATAAGATTAAGAGACATAATAAAATGCAAGATTCCGTCAATTGAACTTTCAACTTTAGCTCTCTCTCTTTCTTTTTTTTTAATATATTTTTAAAAATTTATTTATTCATTCATGAGAGACACAGGGAGAGAGGCAGAGACACAGGCAGAGGGAGAAGCAGGCTCCATGCAGGGAGCCTGATGTGGGACTCGATCCCGGGTCCCCAGGGACCAGGCCCTGGTCTGAAGGTGGCGCTAAACCGCTGAGCCACCCGGGCTGCCCTCTTTTTCTTTCCTTTTTTTTTTTTTTTTTGAGAAAAAGAAGGTGACACCTTATACTCAAAGAAAGTATTTTTGATGCCTTATCATTCCTTCTCATACCTAAAATATCAGATGGGGATTTGATTGCTATGAATGCTCAACTTTTTGGGGCAAGTAAAAGGAGAGGGCCATTGTACAAATGCTGACCTAATAGCTAACTTCACAAACATGGGCTTCATCTAAGGCCCTAGCTCACTAATAAAATATGACAACTTCAAAGTAAATCACTACAAGATATCCTGTAAGTTTCTGTGAAAGCTCCATATAATTTTTTAATTAAAATTACAAAGCTTTCAAATACCCATCTATGACACATTGTTGCATGCAATTTGCTTTGTCCTTATGATGAGTAAGAAAATAAAAACAACTCTGAAATGTTCATAAAGATAGACCACCATTGACAGAGTAGTTTAAAAAAAAAGGTATATGGTTTTGAGTTTGTAGTGGTGTGAAAATCCTGACCACTCTTAGGTGCCAAAAATGTTTCTGGGGAATAACACATCCAATTTTTTTCTTACAGCAATTTGTTTGGGAAAACTTTATGGGACTTAGTCTCTTTTTTTGACAAGTCCTTCAAAAAAACTGGGTGGGGATGAGGGTCAAGGTCCTGCGATGAACACTGCTGTAAGAATTTCTAACTTTCTGAACTGAAGATACTGCATCCTATCTAGGTATGAGGATAGAATAAATGGCCTAAAAAGCACAGGTTTGTTGTTTTTCAAAGTGAATGAGGAAGCAGAATTACAGATGATTCAGTTCAGGGAAGCCCTGAAGGGGCTCCAATTTGAAATATTCTCTTTGGTAATTACTGTGGAAATGAGTTCCTGAGAGCTCCAAGTGCAATTAAACAGCTCTAGAGATTGCAATGACAGGCCAAGCCAGTGGCAGGCCTCAGACAACTGGACTCAGCTCACCAGCTCCTATCTTGCAAGACATGCTTGCTCCCATTCCAGCCAGAGATCTATCTTGGGACTCTGTGAAACCATTCCCCAGGGTCCTGGAACCTCTTGCTTTCTTCTACAGGACCTGGGATTCACTTAGAATTCTTGTCCACAATTCCCTCATCTTCTTAAGAAAAGCCTTTGCCTGTTTAAGATCCTTTTTTTACCTTCTTCAATTCCAGATCCAAGGGAGCCACCATTTTGGTTCATTCTTCGCACCTGAGTGACAGGAGGCGGCTAAAAGAGTGTTTCACTTAACACTTATTAAACAGCTATTTGGGATTACCATATAACCCCATATACCGTATAACAGATGACACGTGTGTGTGGTGAGTGGCGCAAAGAGGGAAGAGGGTCTGAAATTAGTCAAAGTGAATGCAAATATAGACTGTGGACAAATTTTTGCCTCCACCTCCCTATTTTTCCTTTCTTCACTTATTTTTAATTAAGATGCTTATAGTGTCACAAATATTCTTACCTTGTTTTCTATATCTCAATGAGATAGACTAAGAAATATCAAATGAAAAGAAATTGATCAGTATAAGGTTTTTATATATGATGCAAGTTTGTTTTTATGTTCTCCTTATGTTCCAGATGAATGTTTCCTTGTGTCTCTTAGAGAGGAGGATATAGTCAGCCCCAAGGGAGAAAGGTCACAGAGAGTAAGCACAACTTTATGATTACTCTTTATTCTGTAACCTCTCTGGTCCATAGGTTCCCATCAATAAAACGAAGGAGATGCATTAAATATTCCTGTCCAAAACCATGGAGCCAATTGTTTCAAAAGTATTTTTCTGGTGTCTTCTCTTATAGAGTTAGAGTTTTCCTGGGAACAATACTTTCTTTTTTTTTCACCTTCATTCTTTAGTTTGAAGATAGGTCCTGCTGGTTTACAATCTGATAATGATTCTCTGTATAGATTTTAGCCCTTTTGCCCCAGAAACATGTATGCTTATTCTCCTTCATTACTCAGTCTTTTGGCTTTAATTTGTAAGACCTCATTTTCTGACCAACACTTTAGACAGTCTTCCCTTCATTTTGTTTTGCTTTGTTTTCCCTGCTTAGACAATGCTAATGTATATGTATCTTGAGGAAAACACATAGGACATTTTCATAGTCTGTGCAGAGATCATGGGGATTTAAACAATAGATTTATTTGCAGTTTGGGAACTTTTTCTTCCCCAGGTATTATAATCCATCTTCCAGGTTTCTTGGTCTCTTAATTCTGAAGTACATTTTCAGCCCCTATTTTTTCATGCCAGAGACTGGAGCTTGGTTCCATCTGGCTTCTCCCCTAATGGCCTAACTCCCCCCACTTCTCTGTGTGCTAGCATTTGAATGGTCTCTTGTCTGTACATGGAAACAGTTAATTCAAGTAGAGCACCACATCAGCATGCAAAAGAGTAAGTTAATTTTTTCTCTGTTGTAAGCTTTCATTTTCCCCATGCATTCCCATCTAATCATTCCAAATCTGGAATGATTTTATTAAATATTCTTTGTGTCTTTTTTTGTCATTAAAAAAAATCAGTATGATTTGGGGACAAGGTAGGTTGATTTCTGATGAAAAGATGCTGATGTGGTCAAATGATAACCATAGAAGGGAGATTATTAATGTCTGTAAATATATGAGAAGTGTGAATAGGGATGAGACCAGGAGAGGGTACAAACTGTCTCTGAGGTCACTCAGGTATCAAATGTTTGAGTATGGATTTTAACTCATACACTGTGTCAGTACCTTTGGGGTACATGCATCCAAAAAATGCAGCTAACCAGAACTTTTGCAAATAGGGTTTATTCTCACATTTGAGGAAATCTGGAGGGAAGTAGCCCTGTGCTGATGCTGTGGCCTTGTGATGTCAACAAAGACCCAGGCACTTTGAATCTGTCCTTAGCACGTTGGCTTCTCATTTCCATGGTATTGGTGCTTTCCACAGCTCAAGAATAACCTTTATATTCAAAGCAGGAAGGGGGGAGAAGAGTCACAAACACCTTTTTAATTTGAAAACAAAGCCTTCCCCAGAAACACTTTTTTTCTACGCTTAACAGCCTTTTTTTCTTTATGTCTTATTGTTCAGACTGTGTTAAATGGCCACCCCTGGCTCCAATGGAAGTAGAGAAAAATGAAGATTTAACAGGGACATTGTTCTAGCAAGGCTCAAGCTCAAAATGATGATGGTAACTTGAAGATCTTTTCTGAAAGCATTTTAGCACTAATTCTATCACTAATGAAAAAAAAAAAACCACTTATTTACTTATACTATAATTAACCCCATGCATGTGCACAAATGTATATAATAAATGCTTTAATTAATTTTATTTTGAAATATCTAGAGTTTTTAAAAATTTTAATCCCAGTATAATTAACATACGGTGTTATATTAGTTTCAGGGATACAATAGAGCGATTCAATAATCCTATATATTTACATAGTACTAACCATGATAAGTGAACTCTTAATCCTCTTCACCTGCTCTGTCCATTCCACTTCCGCTTTGGTAACTACCAGTTTGTTCTCTACAGTTAAGAGTCTTTTGACTTGCCTCTTTCCCCCCTTAGTTTGTCTTGTTTCTTTCTTTTTTTTAAATTTTTTGTTTGTTTGTCTTGTTTCTTTGTTTCCTTTCCACATATGGTTACAATGATATGGTATTTGTCTTTCTCTAGTGGACTTATTTCACTTAGCATTATACCCTCTAGATCCATCCATTTTGCAAATGGCAAGATTTCATTCTTTTTTATGGCTGAGTAATATTCCATGGTATATACACCACAACTTCTTTATCCATTCATCTATCCATCTATTGGGTTGCTTCCATAATTTTGCTGTTGTAACTAATGCTGCAGTAAACATAGTGGTGCACATATCTTTTTGAATTAGTGTTTTGTATTCTTTGGGTAAACAGTAGTGGAATTGTTGGGTTATATGGTAATTCTATTTTTAATTTTTAAGGAACCTCCATACTGTTTTCTACAGTGGCTGTACCAGTTTGCATTCCTACCAAGAGTGCAAGAGAGTTCCTTTTTCTTCACATCCTCACCAACACTTGTTTCTTGTGTTTTTGATGTTAGCCATTCTGACAGGTATGAAGTGGTAACTCATTGTAGTTTTGATTTGCATTTCCCTGATGATGAATGATGTCGAGCATTCTTTCATGTGTCTCTTGGCCGTCTGGCTGTCTTCTTTGAAGAAATATCTGTTCATGTCTTCTGTCCATTTTTAATTGGATTATTGGTTTTTTAGTATTGAGTTACATATGTTCTTTATACACTTTGGATATTAATCCATTATTAGGTATGTCATTTGCAAATATCTTTTCTCATTCAGAGGATTGTCTTTTAGTTTTGTTGGTTGTCACCTTTGCTGTGCAGAAGCTTTTTATTTTGATGTAGTCCCAATATTTTACTTTTGCATTTGTTTCCCTTGCCTCAGGAGACATATGTAGAAAAATGTTGCTATGATCAATGTCAGAGAAATTACTGCCTGTGCTCTCTTCTAGGATTTTTATGGTTTCAGGTCTCACATTTAGGCCTTTAATCCATTTTGAGTTTGTGTGTGTTGTAAGAAAGTGGTCCACTTTCATTGTTTTGTATGTTGCTATCCAGTTTTCCTAGTACCATTTATTGAAGAGACTTTCTTTTCCCCATTACCTATTTTTGCCTCCTTTATTGAAAATTAGTTGACCATATAATCATGGGTTTATTTCTGGGTGCCTATATTCTGTTCTATTGTTCTATTTTATTTTAGTAACATACTGTTTTGACTACTACAGCTTTGTTGTTTATCTTGATGTCTGGGATTATGATACCTCCAGTTTTCTTTTTCTTTTTTTTTAAAGATCATTTTGGCTATTTGGTGTCTTTTGTGGTTCCATACAAATTTTAAGAATATTTGTTTTAGTTTTGTGAAAAATGCTGTTGGTATTTTGATAGAAATTGCATTAAATTTGTAGATTGCTTTGGGTAGTATAGATATCTTAACAATATTTGTTTTTCTAATCCATGAGCATGGTATATCTTATTTGCTTGTGTTGTCAATTTCTTTCACAAGTATTTTATTATTTTCAGAGTACAAATCTTTTACCTCCTTGGTTAAGTTTATTCCTAGGTATTTTATTACTTTTTGTGCAATTGTAAATGGAAATGTTTTCTTTATTTCTCTTTCTGCTATTTCATTATTAGTGTATAGAAAAACAGTGGATTTCTGTATTTTGATTTCATGTTCTGTGATCTTACTGATTTCAATTATCAGTTCTAGTAGGTTTTTTTTTTTTTTTTACGATTTTATTTATTTATTCATGACAGACAGAGAGAGAGGCAAGACACAGGCAGAGGAAGAAGCAGGCTCCATGCAGGGATCCTGACACAGGACTTGATCCCAGGTCCCCAGGATTCCCTGGTCCAAAGGCAGTGCTAAACCACTGGGCCACCAGGGCTGCCCAGTTCTAGTTTTTTTTTTTTTTTTTTTTTTTTTTTTTTTTTTTTTTTTTTTTTTTTGTGGAGTCTTTAGGGCTTTCTACATATAGCATCATGTCATCTGCAAATAGTGAAGTTTTACTTCTTCCTTACCAATTTGGATGCCTTTCATTTTCTTTTTTTTTTTTTGTCTCATTACTGTGGGTAGCACTTCCATTATTATCTTGAATAATAGTGGTGGAGTGGACATTCTTGTTTTGTTCCTGATCTTAGGAGAAAAGCTCTCAGTTTTTCTCCATTGAGTATTATATTAGCTGTTGGTTTTTCATAAGTGGCCTTTATTATGTTGAAGTATATTCCTCCTAAACCTCTTTCATTGGTTTTTTTTTTTTTTTTGTATCATGAATAAATATTGTGCTTTGTCAAATGCTTTTTCTGCATCTATTGAAATGATGGTATGGTTTTTAATCTTTCTCTAATTGACATGATGTATCTCATTGATTTGTGAATATTGACCCATGCTTGCATTGCAGAAATAAATCCTACTTGATTGTGATTAACTTTTTCTTTTTTAACATATTGCTGGACTTAGTTTGCTAGTATTTTGTTGAGTATCATTGCATCTATGTTCATGAGAGATATTCATCTCTAGTTCTCTTTTTTTAGTGTCTTTATCTGGTTTTGGTATCAGGATAATGTTAGCCTCATAGAATTAACTGGAATAGTATGAGAAGAATAGATATTAACTCTTTTTAAATGTTTGGTAGAATTCACCCATGAAGCTGTCTGGTTCTAGTTTTTAATTTCTTGGGAGCTTTTTGATTACTGACTCAATTTCATTCCTGGTAATTAGTCTGTTCATCTTTTCCATTTTTTCCTGATTCAGTTTTGGGAGGTTATATATTTCTAGGAATTTATCCATTTCTTCTAGATTTTCTAATTCATTGGCGTGTAATTTTCCCTAATATTCTCTTATAATCCTTTATATTTCTGTGGCGTTTGTTGTTATTTCTCCTCCATTTCTGATTTTGTGTCTCCTCTCTTTCTCTCTTTTATGTGTGTGGCTAAAGGTTAATAAATTTTGTTGATCATTTCAAAGAACTGGCTTCTGGTTTCATTGATTTATTCTTGTTGTTTTGTTTTTTTAGTTTCTATTTTGTTTATGTCTGTTTATTTTCTTCCTTCTACTGGTTTTAGATGTAATGTTAGGTTGTTTATTTGAGATTTTTCTTGCTGCTTGAGGTAGACCTGTATTCATAAACTTCCCTCTTAAAACAGTTTTGCTACATCCCAAGGACTTTGGACCATTTTGTTTTCATTTTCATTTGTTTCCATGTACTTTTTGTTTTCTTCTTTGATTTCTGTGTTCACTTATTCATAGTTCAAGAACATGTGATTTTACTTCTGTGTATTTGTGTTCTTTCTAGATTTCCAGTTTCATAGCATCATGGTCAAAAAGGATGCATAGTATGACTTTGATCTTTTTGAATTTATTGAGGCTTGTTTTGTGGCCTAATATGTGTCTATTCTGGAGAATGTTCTATGTTTCCTTGAGAAGAATGTGTATTCTGCTGTCTTAGAATGGAACACTCAGAATATATCTGTTCAATTCATCTGTTCCAGTGTGTCATTAAAAGCCACTGTTTCCTTGTTGGTTTTGTTTGGATGATCTGTCTGTTGATCTAAGTGGGATGTTAAAGTTCCCTACTCTTATTGTATTATTATTGATTACATCCCTCATGTTTATTATTAACTGTTTTATGTATTTGGTGCTCCCATATTAGGTGCATAAGTGTTTATAATTATTTTATCTTCTCATTGGATTGCTCCCTTTATGATTATAGGTCCTTCTTTGTCTCTTGTTACAGTCTTTGTTTTGTGTATTTTGTCTGATATAAGTATTGCTATCTCAACTTTCTTTTCACTTACATTTGCATGATTACTGCTTTTCCATTCCTTCAAATTCAATCTGTAGGTGTCCTTAGGTCTGAAATGAATGTCTTGTAGGCAGCATATAGATGGGACTAGCATTTTTATTCCTTCTGTCACCCTGTGTCTTTTTTTTTATATATATAAATTTGGTTTTTATTGATGTTCAATTTGCCAACATATAGTGCCCACCTCAGTGCCTGTACCCAGTCACCCCCACCACCCCGTCCACCTCCTCTTCCACCACCCCTAGTTCATTTCCCAGAGTTAGGAGTCTTTCATGTTCTGTCTCCCTTTCTGATATTTCCACTCATTTTTTCTCCTATCCCCTTTATTCCCTTTCACTATTTTTTATATTCCCCAAATGAATGAGACCATAATGTTTGTCCTCCGATTGACTTATTTCACTCAGCATAATACCCTCCAGTTCCATCCACGTCGAAGCAAATGGTGGGTATTTGTCATTTCTAATGGCTGAGGAATATTCCATTGTATACATAAACCACATCTTCTTTATCCATTCATCTTTCGATGGACACCGAGGCTCCTTCCACAGTTTGGCTATTGTGGACATTGCTGCTAGAAACATCAGGGTGCAGGTGTCCCGGCCTTTCACTGCATCTGTATCTTTGGGGTAAATCCCCAGCAGTGCAATTGCTGGGTTGTAGGGCAGATCTATTTTTAACTCTTCGAGGAATCTCCACACAGTTTTCCAGAGTGGCTGCACCAGTTCACATTCCCACCAACAGTGCAGGAGGGTTCCCCTTTCTCTGCATCCTCTCCAACATTTGTGGTTTCCTGCCTTGTTAATTTTCCCCATTCTCACTGGTGTGAGGTGGTATCTCATTGTGGTTTTGATTTGTATTTCCCTGATGGCAAGTGATGCAGAGCATTTCCTCATGTGCTTGTTGGCCATGTCTATGTCTTCCTCTGTGAGATTTCTCTTCATGTCTTTTGCCCTTTTCATGATTGGATTATTTGTTTCTTTGGTGTTGAGTTTAATAAGTTCTTTATAGTCTTGGATACTAGCCCTTTATCTGATACGTCATTTGCAAATATCTTCTCCCATTCTGTAGGTTGTCTTTGAGTTTTGTTGACTGTATCCTTTGCTGTGCAAAAGCTTCTTATCTTGATGAAGTCCCAATAGTTCATTTTTGCTTTTGTTTCTCTTGCCTTTATGGATGAATCTTGCAAGAAGTTACTGTGGCCGAGTTCAAAAAGGGTGTTGCCTGTGTTCTCCTCTAGGATTTTGATGGAATCTTGTCTCACATTTAGATCTTTCATCCATTTTGAGTTTATCTTTGTGTATGGTGCAAGAGAGTGGTCTAGTTTCATTCTTCTGCATGTGGATGTCCCAATTTTCCCAGCACCATTTATTGAAGAGACTGTCTTTTTTCCAATGGATAGTCTTTCCTCCTTTGTTGAATATTAGTTGACCATAAAGTTGAGGGTCCATATCTGGATTCTCTATTCTGTTCCATTGATCTATGTGTCTGTTTTTGTGCCAGTACCACACTGTCTTGATGACCACAGCTTTGTAGTACAACCTGAAATCTGGCATTGTGATGCCTCCAGCTATGGTTTTCTTTTTTAAAATTCCCCTAGCTCTATGGGGTCTTTTCTGATTCCACACAAATCTTAAAATAATTTGTTCCAACTCTCTGAAGGAAGTCCATGGTATTTTGATAGGGATTGCATTAAATGTGTAAATTGCCCTGGGTAGCATAGACATTTTCACAATATTAATTCTGCCAGTCCCGGAGCATGGAATATTTTTCCATCTCTTTGTGTCTTCCTCAATTTCTTTCAGAAGTGTTCTATAGTTTTTAGGGTATAGATCCTTTACCTCTTTGGTTAGGTTTATTCCTAGGTATCTTATGCTTTTGGGTGCAATTGTAAATGGGATTGACGCCTTAATTGCTCTTTCTTTAGTCTCATTATTGGTGTATAGAAATGCCACTGACTTCTGGGTATTGATTTTGTATCCTGCCACACTGCCAAATTGCTGTATGAGTTCTAGCAATCTTGGGGTGGAGTCTTTTGGGTTTTCTATGTAGAGTGTCATGTCATCGGTCCCTGTGTCTTTTGATTGGAATGTTTAGTCCATTTAGTCCATTGAAAGTCATCATTGACAGGTATGGAATTATTGCCATTTTGTCACTTGTTTTATAGTTATCTGTTTCTTTCTTCTCTTGGTCTCTCTTCTCATAATTAGTTGGCTTTCTTTAGTGATATACTTAGATTCCTTTCTCTTTATTTTAGGTGTATTTGTTACTGGTTTTTGATTTCTGGTTGCCATTCAGTTTGTATATAACATCTTCTGCGTATAGCAGTCTATATTAAGTTGATGATTGCTCAAGTTTGAACCCATTCTTTACCTCTCTATCTGCCATGTTTTAAGTATGTGGTGTCTTATTTTATATCCTTTTATTTTGTGAATCCCTTGGCGTATTTTTCTAGATATAATAATTTACTGCTTTTTTTTGCTTCCTTTAAAAAAAAATCTGTGTATGCTCTTTCTTTCCACTCAAAGAATCCCATTTAATACTTCTTGTAGGGGGGGCATCTCGGTTTAGTGTCTGCCTTTGGCTCAGGCCATAATCCCTGGATCCTGGCATCGAGTCCCATATCAGACTTCCTGCAGGGAGTCTGCTTCTCCCTCTGTCCATGTCTCTGTCTTTCTCTGTGTCTCTGATGAATAAATAAATAAAATCTTAAAAAAAAAAAACCCACAAAAAGCAATTTGGATAAAAAAAAAAACATTTCTTATAGGGTTGGTTTAGTGACCATGAATTTCTTTAATTTCAGTTTCTCTGGGAAATATTTTATCTCTTCTTTTATGCTAAATTATAGCCTTGCTGGATTGAGTATTTTTTTTAAAGATCTATTCTTTTTTAAATTTTATTTATTTATTCATGAGAGACAGAGAGAGAGAGAGAGAGAGAGAGAGAGAGAGAGAGTGAGGCAGAGACATAGGCAGAGGGAGAAGCAGGCACCATGCAGGGAGCCGGAGGTGGGACTGGTTCCCAGGTCTCCAAGATCGTGCCCTAGGCTAAAGGTGGCGCTAAACCGCTGAGCCACGTGGGCTGCCCTAGATTGAGTATTTTTATTTGTAAGTTTTTTCTTTCAGCACTTTGAATATATCATATCACTCCTTCTGGTCTGAAAAATTTCTGCTGAAAAATTTGATAGCCTTACAGGGTTTCCTTTGTATGTAAATTTTTCTTTTCTTTTTTCTCTTTCTCTTTTTAAAATTTTCTCTTTATCACTACTTTTTGCCATGTTAATTAGAATGTATCTTAGTGTGAACTTCCTTGGTTTAATTTTTTTGAGGGCTCTATATGCCTCCTCGATATGGAATTCTGTTTTCTTCCTCAGATTTGGGGAGTTTTCAGGTATTATTTCTTTAAATAAATTTTCTTTTCCCTTTCCCTCTCTTCTCCTTCTGGGATCCCTACACTGCAAATGTCATTATGGTTATGAAGGCACTGAGTTCCCTTAGTCTATTTTATTTTTTCTCTCCTGTTCAGCTTGACTGCTTTCTGTTACTCTGTCTTATAAGTTCCTAATCCATTCTTCTGCTCCCCTGGTCAACTATTTGTTCCATCTAGTGCATTTTTAAAAATAGTTTTTTTAATTAATTAATTAATTAATTAATTAATTAAAGAGAGAGAGAGGAAAGGAGGGGTAGAAGGGCAAGGAGAGGAATAGAGACTCCATGCCAAGGTGAGGCAGGGCTTGATTTTAAGACCCTGAGATTATGACCTGAGCTAAAACCAAGAGTTGGATGCTTAACTGACTGAGCCGCCCAGATGGCCTTCCATGTAATGCATTTTAAATTCCATTTATTGAGTTCTTCATCTCTGATTGGTTCTTTTTAAAGTTTTCTATCTGTTAAGGGTCTTACTGAGATCTCCACTCTTTTCTCAAGTTTAGTGAGTATTTTTATGATCATTACTTTAAATTCTCTATCAGGCATGTTACTTATCTGCATTTTGTTAAGCTCTTTTGCTGTGATTTTTTCCTATTCTTTCCTTTGGGACATGTTCCTCTGTCTGCTCACTTTGTCTAAATTTCTGTGTCTGTTTCTCTGTGTTAGGAAAGTTAGCTATATCTCCTGCTCTTGAAAGTAGTGGCCTAATGAATAATAGGTCCTAAAGTGCAGTATCCCCTGTTCAGCAGGACCTGGTGCTTCAGGAGTGTCTCCTATATGTGTTGTCGATGCCTTACTGTTATGATTGAGCCATGTTTACCTTAAGTCCAGTTGTCTGCAATGACTCTCATTGCCTGTTATGTGCAGGATTTGGTTCCTGTGTTAGTGGACCAGTTTGGGGCTACTTTGTGCTTCAGGTGAGTCAGACCAGTCATTTCCCAGAGGTATGATAGCATTGAACTGCAGGGTGCTTTTCCTCTATTGTTTCCTGATAAGCTTTTGTTGATGGATGGTGTCTGCAGTCAGACCTGCTGTCTGCTTCCAACCCACTGCTAGACGTGCGGTTGGACTAGTGAGTGTGGTTATATTCCCCTCTTCTCAGGGCAGGAGTCACTTTGGGGTGTTGCTGGCCTCTTTCGAAGCTGCTTGCATATTGCCAGGCTTATGGCATCGCTTTGGATGATCTTTGCTCAGGCTGGATTGGAGGGGACAAGTCTGCAGAAGAACACATGGGTGTGGTATACAAGGGGGAACCTGCAGTGGCCTAAGAAAAAGCCTGCTGAGGTCAGTCAAGTTGGTGGGGGAATGCTATTAGCAAGCCAGGTGGAGAGAGTTCATGCTGTGATGATTCCTGCCGGTGTCCATATATTTAAGTTGGGGAGGGAAATGGTACCTCCCAGCTCTTTTGTTTTTGAAGTCTCTCAAATATCCTTGCTCCTCTAGCACATGCTCTGTGATCAATAAATAAATCTTCCTGTAAACCCCAGGGGTTTTTCAACCTGCTGCTTCTATGGTGTAACTCTGTGGGGCTGTTTATTGTGCTCTCTTTTCTAGTGCAGGGACTCAATTTCTTGTTGTCCTCTGTCTCTCCCAGTGCTGAGACCCCTGTGTAAAGTTCCAAATGTTAAGTCCTACTGATTTTGAGAACTTGTGAGGTTTGGCCTCTACAGTTTTCAAAGCCAAGTGTTATGGAGATTTGTCTCCCCAATAGAGGTCCCCATGCCTGGAATGTCTGGAGTGCTTGAGTTAGGGGTCTGCTTTTCTCATCTCTCCACACTTACTTTGTCTCTCCTTACCATAGACAGTCCCATGGGACATTTGGCTCCCAACTGTGTCTCTGCCCTTCCTACCCTTTTCAATATGGCTTCTCTACATTTAGCTGTGGAGAGTCTGTTCTGTTACTCTTCATACCATTTTTTGGGGTTATTTACACTGATGTGAATGTTATCTAGTTGTATCTGTGGGATGAGGTGAGCTTGAATTCCTTCCATTCCATAATCTTCCATAGAAGTCCCTAGAGTTTTTAGGATGTCTTTGAGAAACAACTTTTCTACCCTTCACATTGGATCCAGGTAGAGGACAATCACTGTTGATTGCTATTGCTCATTTTTGTGTTTTGTTTACTTCTTTATTCTTAGTATTTAAAGCAGTGCTTGGTATACTGTGATCAGTGAATACTTAATGAATGAAAAATGAATGGATTTCATGACTAGGAAATAAGTAAGAGATGACAATCTGTGATGGGTAGAGTGAAATCTCAACCATGGACATAAGTGCTAGTAAGAGGGTTGGAGAGATTCCAGATCTTTAGAAAGGGGCAAATTTGCAGATTTAAGAAAAGAGAACCAGGGCAATTTAGAATTAGAGGTTACAACTGGGGGAGGTGGTCCATGGCTCGGTTACATGAAGAAAGGGCCAGAGGAGTATGAAATTTGCATATGAAGGGAATACTAGTGAGGGAAAGAATCTTTGGAAACTGCTTCCAGATTTTGCCCCTGGCTAAGTTGAACAAGATTTTGCTACCATAAGCTAACCCATGGAAGTAGCTGACCAGTATTAAAAGTAGCATAGTGAAGAAGTTATGTTCTGAAAGTTGGAATCCCTTCTGTCTTTGGGCCTGTTAATGTGCAGTCACTGCCAACCAAGCCTTGTAGAAATCCTTATTGTCAAACTTCTTAAGGTAGACATATTTCTAATAAATTCTTAGCTTCCTTTACTCATTGAAAAAAAAAAACTGGCTTCTTTATGAGAGGCATCTGATTAAATTTTGAGCCCATGAGCAAAAACACGTAAAAAGGCTTTCCTATGCTGTTTTAATCACAAAAATAAGCAGATCTCCAGTGGAGATAGGCTTCTCCTTTTCGGAGTCCCCAAGAGGGGAGATATTTCTAAGTATGTGTTTTTCCAAATTATGCAGTTTAGATTTATCTTCTAAATAAGTAGTGCCTTGTGTCAAGGGGAGGGCTGAAAGAGGAAGCAGAAGAGAAGCAGCCCTGGTCTGCAGAGTGTCTCCAGAACATTTCAGCAGGGAGAGGATCCCATTTCAGTATATCCAAATTTATCTTTTCCAAAATTGAGACTTTTTTCATGAATATTGGAAACAGAAGAGTTCCCTCCCCCCCTTACTGTAGCTAAATAAATAAGCCTGTTCCAAGACACAACAGTCAAAGTAGGTTTACTAGTTACAATGCTAAGCAATAGTAACAAACTTTTCTTATTATAGTCTTCACCATCAGCAAACATTTGTTCTTTGTGGATTGTTTCTTAGAAAAAATTAGTTTTAGAGAAATTGACATATGTGCATCTGCAGTAGGGAAAATACAAAACAAAAATGTTTTTATCATTTCATTTTGCTGTCTTATTGTCATTTAAAAAATCAATGGAGTGTTTATAAAACTTTTCAAAAAGTGTGAGATGGTAAATAAGAGGAGAGAGAGACAGGGAAGTGGTGGTGAGGAGACTGAGAAACTGTTAAATGAATCTACTGCATTCAATTTAGAAAGAAACCTAGAAGGCTTAGCTTTGCACTAGATGACCATTTATCTACATTTTTTATTTAAGGGCAATCCTATTTACTGTAAGTAAATGTTTGTTTTCTATCATTTATGACTGTGTTTGATTTTCTCCAGGTTGAGAATTTGTGGTTGTTACTCCCATTTAAGAATTGCACTGCATTTCTCCATTGCACACTTTCCCAGAACAGAAGATAGTAATTATTATTACTTTTATATTTTATTTAAAATATTTAACTTATATTTCTATGGTAATACATGCATTGATAGTAAATTTCAAATATAAGAGACATTCCACTGAAAAATGCTTTGTTTCCCTACACTGATGCTTAAGCAGTTTTTTCTTCTTTAGAGGCAGCCACTATAACCAGTTCTTTTTATATCCATCTGGAATCTTCTCTACATACATACATATATTCATATTTTAAAAAACATAAATGAGAACCCATTTTATTTCATCACCTCATCTCTTTTTACCATACCATCCATACCATCTCTCTTTACCATGGGATCATTTCTTATCACTACCTATAGAACTATCTGTTTTTTTTTAAAGCTTACATTATACTTAATTTTATGACAGTAATAGCTTTATTTAGAGTGGCTAATTGATAGGGCAAATAAGTTACAAAAATGCAGTAATGAAAATTCTTGTGTGTGTTATTTCATACTTTTGGGTGTTTATCTGTAGGGTAAATTCATAGGACTGAAACTTTTTTTTTTAAGATTTATTTATTTATTTATTATTCATAGAGACATGGGGTGGGGGGAGAAAGAGAGAGAGAGAGGGGCAGTGACACAGGCAGAGGGAGAAGCAGGCTCCATGCAGAGAGCCCGACGCGGGACAGGATCCCGGGTCTCCAGGATCACACCCTGGGCCGAAGGCAGGCGCTAAACCACTGAGCCACCCAGGGATCCCCAGGACTGAAACTCTTATATTAGGATAAATACTTCAAAAATTTTAATAGCTCTTTCCAAATTATTCTTCACAGTATTTGTATAATTTTGAATATGATATTATAGTTTATAATTCTAGGATAAAGGGGTCTTGGTTTTGGGAAGAAGTCAGAAAAATCTGTCAAGTTCCATGTTCATTTACATAGATTTTGATATTAGAAATACTGCCTGACTTTCATCTTTGTTTTTCGACCTAGTAAAAGACAATATTCTGTCTTAGACAGTAGAGGATACAAACTAGCTCAGGATGCAAACTTCCAGGGTTTAGATTCTGTTCCCACCATTTAAGAAATGTGTGTATACTAAGGA
This sequence comes from Vulpes vulpes, assembly GCF_048418805.1. Taxonomy (NCBI): domain Eukaryota; kingdom Metazoa; phylum Chordata; class Mammalia; order Carnivora; family Canidae; genus Vulpes; species Vulpes vulpes. The sequence goes on from NC_132783.1 coordinate 37,722,977, forward strand.
TAGTAATAGTTCTTATATCAGAGATTCATTGTGAGGACTTAACGAGGTAACACAAAAGAGACATTTAAAATATTAAACACTCGGTAAATATTAGCTATTATTTTTATTATAATATAAAATTTAATATATTCTTACTTTCTAAGTGCTTATAAGGGACAGATGACAAATAAATGTAACAAATGAGCTGATGGATATGAAGCATTTTAAAGTTCAAGATAAATGTGAATATAAGGCATTGTGTATTTAATAAATGCTTTTTAGAACAATGAATAAATAAATGACTAAGTCACATTTAATATATCAGAAGATATTAGAAATTTCTCCAGAAATTGTATTTGATATTTTTAACTCATTTTTTAAATTCTTTGATCATTTAACCAGCATAATTTTTAAAAGATGATTATTTGAAATAGATAAAATTCATAGTTAATTTTGTTATAATAAGCTAAACAGATTTTAGAGCTCTCTATTATGTTATTCTATCTATCATCTATCTATCTATCTATCTATCTATCTATCTATCTATCTATTATCTATCTATCTACCTACATACCTACCTATCTACCTATCTACCTACCGACCATCTATCTTGAGGGGAGAGTGATGCTACATTCTGTAGATAAGAACTAACTATTAAATGGGTCGTAATGTTGAGGAATTCAAATCCTCCTCCTTATAGATAAGGAAAGAAAGTTTATATAATTAATGGAGAGACAGTGCCCTTAATGCACTTTTTTTCTTTCATCTGTAAGAATGGGCACCAAGAATTCATTCCTTTAAGTACCTAAACTTGGAGACATTGAGTGCATGCAATGTATGAAACTTCCTAAAACCAAATAAATTTATGTTCTTGTTGGGGGAGATAGGACATACAAATAATGGATTGGAGGGTATTTCTAATGTAATTCATAGGAAAGAATGTAATGTTGTGGGAACAGATTGTGTTTTTAGGTGCTATGGAAACAGAACAAGGAAAACATTTGTAGATTGGAATTGTCAAAGTTGCTTTCAGAGAACTTCTAAATCTTCATAAAGGTTTTTGACTGAAAAAAGTCAATGAGACATTTTAAGCAGGCAGAAACTATCTGCAGAGGTTCTGAGTGTGGAGAGAGCAAGGATCGCTAAATCTTGGTTGCGCAGGTAAGATTGTCTCCTTTTTTTTTTCTTAAATAGTCTCCTGATGGAAGGCCTAGCTATGTCACTCGGAATTTCATCTTGATTTAATATGCAAATGGAAGGCACAACAGGGATTTGCAATGGGATTAAGATTTGGCATTTGAAGAAAGCAATGGGATGATAGTTTGCAGTGTTGGGTGGGATAAGACAGATAAGCAGGAGCTGCTATACAAATATGAGAAAGTGATTGCCAGGGTGAGAGCCATGTCATCAAATTACTTGATTACTCATTGTCTCTCCTGATAAATTATCTATGTCCTTTCTTTAAAAAACATTATAACATGCATACGGAAGGTACACAAATTGTAAAAGCTCTAATTTCTACAAAATGAACATGCTCATATAATCTTCATTCTGATCAAGATATAGAACATTATCAGGATCCCAGAAGTCTCTTTTGTGCATTATCTGTCATTATTCCCAGCAAAGGTAATCACTGTTCTAAATTCTATATTGTAGATTTACCTGTTTTTATATTTTATATAGAGAGACTCAAATATTAGGTACTCTTTTTTGTATTACTTCCTTTAGTCAACATTATGTTTTTTAAAAAATATTTATTTATTTATTGGAGAGAGAGAGAGAAAAGACAGAGAGAGAACATGAATGGGGGAAGGGACAGAGAGAGAGAGAATATCCAAGCAGACTTTTACTGAGCACAGAGCCTGACATGGGGCTCAGTCTCATAAACCATGAAATCAGGACCTGAGCTGAAACCAAGAGTTGGACATATAACCAACTGAGTCACCCAGGTGCCCCAGGCAGTTATGTTTTTACACTCATCACATTGTTGTGTTTAATAATAATTTGTTACATAATTTAATATTATCTGTTATATAATCTCATTATATATAGTAATCTATTACATGGATATGTTTGTCAGTTGTTATACTAAGAGACACTTAGGTTGTTTCTAGTTTTTTAATTATTTTCAATAATTGATCTCATGGACAGTTTTATATGTGTTTATGGTGAGCAGACATATACATTTTTAGGGGTGTATGCCTATATATACAATTGTTGAGTCATGGGGAATATGTACGTATAGTTTTAACAGATATTGCTTGATAGTTTTCCAAAGTGGTATACCTTTTCTGCATTGATATTAATATTGTATGAAAATTCTAATCGTTCAATAACTTTTTTTTTCTGTCATTCTATCCATTTTGTTGTTATATTGGGACGTATCTCATTATGAGTTTATTTTTTATCATACTAGGGAGGTCAAATATTATTCATATATTTTTGGCTATTTGGAAATGCTTATTCAATATTTCTGTCATTTTTTTCATTTTTGCCTCCATTAATACTTTTTGCTTTAATATCTAAGTAGTTATTTTTATACCCATAGGTCTTTGTTTTGTTCACTCTACATGACAGGATTTCTCTACTCTTTTAATTTCACTTTTGCTGTATCCTTATATTTTAGATGTGACTTTTAAAAGAAGCTTATAGTTGTGTATTTTTTTTATTTTGTTAGATAATATTTGGCTTTTAATAAGATCTAAATCCATTTACATTTAATTTAACCACTCTAAGTGGTTTTGCAAAAAGATTTTATTTGTTTGTTTGTTTGTTTATTTATTTATTTATTTAGTATGAGCAGAATGTGGTGGGCAGAGGGAGAGAGCATCTTAAGAAGACTCTGAGCATGTGGCCCAACTCCGGGCTCAATCCCGTAACTCTAAGATCATGATCAGAGCCAAAATCAAAAGTTGGATGCTTAACTGACTGAGCCACCAGGGACCCCTGTTTGGGTTTAAATCTTCATATTTATTTCTTCTTTGTTTCACATGTTTTTTTTATTCCTTTTATGTTCTTTCCTTGACATCTTTTAGATTATTTGATTTTGCCAATCTCATAGCTGTACATTTTTTTGTTACCCTTTTTCTGGTTATTCTAGAATTGAGGTTAGCATATTTCTCTACAACAATACAGATGGTGAATATTTTAGGTTCTTCAGGCGAAGAAGCAAAATCAAGGATATTATGCAGCTACTTATATAATAAGAAAAAGAACAAATTTACACAGATTGTTTATAAACAAATTTCAAAATATAATAAAAATAATTGAGTAAGTTTTTTTGTAATATAGGATCAGAAGAATGGAATTCTTTAAGGAAATAAACGTTTCAGTTTCAGTTATTTGGAGTTTAAATTTAGTATTCAGTTATTTTGGAGTTTAAATTTAGTATTCTTGTCATCGTTATAGAAATACGATATCTTCTTGCTTCTGTAAACCACAGTAAGATTACCTCCTGAAAATGTGCTAGAATATGATGTTTGCATCTGTATATTGTTCCGGTTTTGGATAAGAGCACAATCTCTAGAATCAGACTCCCTGACTTTGAATTTTAGGAGTGATCATTAGCGTGTGATCCTTACTATTTAGTAACTTAACTATTGAAGTAACTAGAAGCTTCTATTTCCTCAGTACACAATGAGTAATTAATTCACAAGGTTGATGTAAAGATTAAATAACTAATAAATGCAAAGATTGAGAGCAATGCATGACGTATTGTAAAGCACTCTATAATCATTGTATTTTTTTAAAAAAATATTTTTCTAAGATTTAAGGATATAACTTTTTCTTAGGTTTCAGGCTAAATAAAAATAGGTGCTGAGTTAAAGTCAATCCTTAGGAATAGTTTGCCAATACCTATTCTAGATATTAGAAAATGAATCTTTTACTCGGTAAACTCTACTAAAATTAGTACTATTACAATTTTTACTACTTTTATCAATTGATACACAATGAAATAATTTTATCATTTTATTTTATTTAAAAATCCCATGTATAATTTTATCTGATACCATAATTCAATTTAGATATATTGCATAGGATGTGCCAACAATCATAATAACCAAATAAACTCCAGGACTTGGAACTCCAGGTCACAACACATTAACTGTCATTTCATCTATACCAAGGTTTGTGGAAACAATGGCTCCTGTGCCCAAGCAGGTTGCAAATAAATTTCGAACAGAACTTAGCATCACCCTGAAGGAGTTCTAACTTTATACCCTTGGGGTAGTTTATCAAGTGGCTTCAGAGTAGACTAACCTTATATAGCACATTTTTTAAAAAGTCACATTTATTCAGCATCATGATCAGACTATTACATTTAGCAATCAACAGCATGGGTGCAAAAAAAAATCTACATTAAAACCCTTTGTAGGAATGCTTTACATTTTCACAGGACAGAAACTAAAATAACCTGTTATACAATTAGTCACAAATACAGTCCTCAAGTTTTTTGCCCATACAAATGAGTATTGTCTAAAACATTTCTTCTTTGTAGCAGCCTGGCCCTGCCGCCACTGTGCTTGGCTGAGTTCCCAAGTCTGTTGTAACCTGTAGCTTTCCTGTCACTTCTCTGGCTCTCCTCTCCTGCTAAGCTGTGTTTCACAGTAGCAATTAAAACCTTCTGCCACTACCATATGCTGCTGCTGGAACCACCATAGCCACCTTGGTTTCATGGTTTGGCAAAGTGTTGGCCTCCACCACCATAGGGGGCAGAGCTTTTGCCTCCAAAAATTTCCTCCTTCCATGGGTCCAAAGTTTGAGGATTGATTGTCATCATTGCCGCAATCATTATAGCTTTTGCCACCTCCAAAGTTGCTTCCATCATTACCAGATATGTTATAGCCATCCCCACTACCACCATATCCACCACCACCTTGACTGCCACCGAAGCCACCTTGTCCACTGAAGTTCCCTCCATGACCAAAGTTGTCATTCCCACCAAAACCACCTCCACAACCACTACTGAGGTTTCCAGAACCACTACTACCTCTTTGGCTGGATGAAGCACTAGCCATCTCTTGCTTAGATAGGGCTTTCCTTACTTCACATTCATATTTTTGAATGATAATCATGTCTACAGAATTCATGGTCATCAAATGTTACAAAAGCCAAACCTCTTTTTTGCCGCTGCTTCTGTCAGTCATGATCTCAATCACTTCAATTTTCCCATACTATTCAAAATAATCTCTTAGATGATGTTCCTCAGTGTCCTCCTCCCCTCCCCCCTCTCTCCCCCTCCTTCCCTTCCCCCTCCCCCTCCTCCTTCTCCTCCTCCTCCTCCTCCTCCTCCTCCTCCTCCTCCTTCTCCTTCTCCTTCTCCTTCTCCTTCTCCTTCTCCTTCTCCTTCAGATTTTATTTATTCTATGCACCTATGTGACCTTGTATTCATGGCTGCATCCACCCCCTCCACAGTGGCATAGGTGACAAACCCAAAGCCTCTGGAGCACTTGGTGTTTGGATCTCTCATTACTGCACAGTCTATGTGTTCCTCATTGCTCAAAATGGCTCCTCAGACTTTGATATGTTGTTTCAAAGTTCAAACCTCTGATGAAGAGCTTCTGCAGCTGCTCAGGCTCCTTGGGAGACACAGACTTAGACCTGATGGCAGTGGGAGGAGAGACTTTATGATGCTTACTGGGAAGAGTCCAGTAGCAGTGACAATGAAATAATTTTAAGCATACCTTACCCCACCTCCTTTAGCCTTTTTGCTACTCTAGTCACATATTTTAATTATGTGTATAAATTTCCATAATGCACAATATATTTTGCTTTATGAATTCAAATTAATTTAGATTTTCTACATATTTACTCATTTATCATACTTTATTCCTTTTTGTGCATTTAGAATCACTTTCTCTGGCTGGAAGGATCTTGAATTTTTTGTTTGTTTGGTTGTTTGCATGGGTCTGCTGCCAGTACATTTTCTCTACTTTTGTTTTTCTGATATAATCTTTATTTGCCCTTTACTTTACTTATTTATTTTTAAGAAAATTAATTAATTTAAGATTTTATTTATTTATTCATGAGAGAGACAAAGACATAGGCACGGTGCCTCTCAGGCAGGCACCGCCTGAGAGGACACAGGGGAGGGGGCTTCGGACCACAGCAAGAGTGCACTGCTCACCTCGGGGCTGGAGCCCAATCTGGTTGGCCCAGGCCCCGACTCTGTAACCATTAACCTCTTCTCCCAACTAACCCCAATGAAAAGTGTCATTCCCTGTGACTGGGCTGTGTGTTTGGATCTGTGCCACGGACCTCTGAGCCCAGGGTTCTCACCCTGGACCCGAGGGCTCCCGCCAGTGTGGAGGGAGCAAGGCTTGGGCTCTTCCCTCTCCTCCCCCTTGGGGCTCCCTCACCAGCTGAAGCCTTGGGTGGGCCCCTCAGTGGCTGCCTCATGGACCAGCCACAGATTTTTCTTAAGCAATTTACAAGTTTTAATACAAACCAGTCTACATTCATTCCTAAAAGGCTCATTTCCAGTAAAAAATATATGCCAATAAAAACATTCTCACAGGAGAAATAGGGTGAGGGGCCAAAAGGAGCCCTGGGCCATAGCCCCAAGACACGCTCAAGGCCAGCGTGGAGGCAGGCACAGGACATGTGCATTTAGAATCACTTTCTCTGGCTGAAAGGATCTTGAATTTTTTGTTTGTTTGGTTGTTTGCATGGGTCTGCTGCCAGTACATTTTCTCTACTTTTGTTTTTCTGATATAATCTTTATTTGCCCTTTACTTTACTTATTTATTTTTAAGAAAATTAATTAAGATTTTATTTATTTATTCATGAGAGAGACAAAGACATAGGCAGAGAGACAAGCAGGCTTCCTGCAGGGAGCCTGATGTGGGACTTGATCCCAGGACCCTGGGGTCATGACCCAAGCCAAAGGCAGACATTCAACCACTGAGCCACCCAGGCATTCCTATTTTATTTGTTAATTTGACAGAGAGAGAAAGAGTGAGCACAAACAGGGAGAGTGGCAGAGAGAGAGGGAGAAGCAGACTCCCTACTGATCAGGGAGCCCAAATGGGGCTCAGTTTCAGGACCCTGGGGATCATGACCTGAGTCGAAAGCAGACACAACCAACTGAGTCACCCAGACACTCTAATTTGCCCTTTATTTTTGAGATGTATCTTTCTAGGCAAGGAATTCTGGTTAGATGTTACCCTGATTTAGAAATTAAAAAATATGATCCCATTATTCTCTAGTTTCATTCCTGTTCATAAATGAGTTATCACTTTTTTAAATTGGAAAGCAGTTTTTGTTTCTACATGCCTTTAAGATTTTCTTCTTTATTTTTGGTTTTCAGAAGTATATATATTAATGTTGTTTTCTTTGCATTTATTTTGTTTAGAGTTTGTAAAGCTTCTTAATGATGTTGCTTGATGTCTTTGTTCCTTTTTTGAAAATTTTCACCGATATTTTAAAATTATGGCTACTTCCTTTTTTTTTTTTCTATATTGCTTTTGGGGTTTCAATTATATGTATAATATATCTTTTCATTATGTCCCAAATGTTTTTTACACTTTGTGTTTTATATCTTTAAAAAAGCTATTTTCATTTAGGTATGTTTATTGACTTATATTCCATCTCATTAATACTTCTTTCTAGAGTGTCTAAAATGATATATTGAGTTCTGAGTCTTAGTGACCTGGCACATCAGTTCCAAAATTTTAATTTATAATTTTATTTTTTTAAAAAAAGATTTATTTATTCATGAGAGACATACAGAGAGAGGCACAGACATAGGCAGACGGAGAAGCAGGCTCCTCCCAGGGAACTCAGTGTGGGACTCAATCCCAGGATCTTAGGATCACACCCTGAGCCAAAGACAGATGCTCAACTGCTGAGCCATCCAGGCATCCCAATTTATAATTTTCTTACAGACTCCACTTCTTAGGTGAAGTTCTCTGTCATTTAATTTTTTCACATATTAAAGTTATTTTTATGTCTGTGTCTGATAAGCCCAACATATGAACCATCAATGAGTCTATTTCTGTTTCTTATTTTATCTCTTGGCTTTTATGGTCCTCTCTCCTGGCATACTTAATAATTTTTGAGTACCTCACATATTTAATACAAAAATTATGGAGCTTCTGGGTAATATCTTTTTTTTAGAATGTGTTTGTCTTCTCTTGGGTATAGTATTTGGACATATCATCTTGATCCAAGGAAGGATTGAGAAATTTGAGTCTCAGTATTTCTTTTTCTTTTAATTTAGATTATTTATTTATTTATTCATGAGAGACACACACAGAGAGAGAGAGGCAGAGACTCAGGCAGAGGGAGAAGCAGGCTCTGTGCAGGGGCCTGACATGGGACTTGATCCCTGGTCTCCAGGATCAGGCCCTAAACTGAAGGTGGTGCTAAACCGCTGAGCCACCCAGGCTGCCCCTGAGTTTCAGTATTTCTAAGGGCCAGATTATTTCTAATTTGCCCTTATTCCTAAATTGTAGATTTTGGATTGTCTGACTGGAAAGCCTCTCTTTTTTACCAAGATCCTTTCTCTTTGGTAAGAACTTTCTTACCTCCTTGAGATCATGAGGCTACTTAAAAAATCAACTCTTGGCTTCTTGCCATCTTCATCTTAGAAATTTGCAAATGCCTTTGGAATCTAGGAACAGAGAGTTATGGATTCACTTCAATACTTTTTCTTTTCTTTGGGGTTTTATCCTTCTAAATCTTGGTTACAATTGTTGTTTTCCAAGGCCTTTAATGAGCTGGATTATCCTGAGCTTTTGTTGTCTTCAGTTTAATAGTTTGTCTGTAAAATGCTACTCTGCCATAGCCAATGTCATTTTATTTTTAATTCGTTGGGTGAGAACTTTTTTTTTTTTTTTTTTTTTTTTTTTAAGATTTACTTATTTATTTGAGAGAGAGAGAGAGCGCACTAGGGGAAGGGGCAGACAGAGAAAAACTCAGGGAGATTCTGCACTGAGCACAAGCCCAATGAGGGGCTTGATTGCTTGACATGAAATCATTTATTGACCCAAAATCAAAAGTGGGACACTTAACTGACTAGGCTACTCAGGTACCCCAGGATAACAACTTATTAAATCATTATTTTTTCTCTTTTTATTTTCCTCTTTTCCTTTATCCATTAATTCTATATACACTGAATATATATTTTGTCTCAGATATTGTGCTAAGTTTTGGAGTATTTAAGACGTGGTTCATTTCCCTAAGAAACTACTGGAACACTGTATTTTGTTTATTTATTTACTTGTTTGTTGTCTTTCTCTAGAACATAAAACTCACGAAAACAGAGTTGTTAGTTTTTTATTGCTGGCGCATAGCATATACTTGATTAATATTTTGAGAAGTGATTGCTTGATATGTGAAGATACGAAGTTTGTATTTATGCCATCTTGAAGAGTGAGAAATTAAATGGCATGTAGAAAGGATAATATTTGGCATATATGCTTTTGGCCATTTCACTTTTTTTTTTAATTTCACCTCTTTGAAAACAATCTTTAAGAAGTGTAATAACATGATTACTTAGTTGACAAGAGAAATAAATTCTCCCATTTTATAGGTAAGATACTTGAGATATAGATGCTAAACAATTTGCTTGATTTAGTAACTGAGCTAGAATACAGTCTTGGTTGTTTCAAGTCACATCCAGACAACATGCATAAAGAGAATTTCTCTTGAGATTCTCATGACTAAAATAGTGTAACTTTGAGCTCTCTCTCCTTCTGTCTCCTCAACTATTCTATTTTATAATTTTTAGCATCTAAGATTAACCCATAGTATAAATAAATTTTAAAATAGAAATTTAAAGTATTATTTTACATATAAACTAAACATATCTAAAGTGAGAATTTAAAGAATATGAAAGTAATACTTTAAATAAATTTAAAAATATTTATTTTAAATATAATGATGAATTTGATTATATGTGTCTATAATAAGAATGTAAGAGATATAAAAGTTATATATATACACATATATATACATATATACATATATATACTAACAGAGACATAGGCAGAGGGAGAAGTGGGCTCCCTGTGGGGAGCCTCATATGGGACTCATCCCAGGACCCCGAGATATCATGCCCTGAGCCAAAAGCAGACACTCAACCACTAAGCCACCCAGGTGTGCCTGGAGGGAACATTTTGAACTTGAAATGCATATTCAATGTTAAATTCTGAAAGTACTTTTGATGAAGACAAACTGTGATTTTTGTAATCCATCTGCTGGGAGTTAATCTTTTGGTGTGTGGCTGTCACACTCTGGAATCATCAGAGTTCTTCCTGTCTTTTGTGATTTCCTTTGTAATTGAGCACACTTTACTACAAGGTTTTTTAAAAAAGATTTATTCATTTATGAGAGAGGTAGAGTTAGAGGGAGAGAGAGAGAGAGAGAAAGAGAGAGAGAGAGAATGTGCACATGGCAGGGAGGGGCAGAAGGAGAGGGAGAGAGATACTGAAACAATTGAACAGAGATATTCAATTATCCCCTGTGGGGCTGGATCTCACAACCCTGGGGTCATGACCTGAACCAAAACCAAGAATGGAAGGCTTAACTGTGCTACTTAGGTGCCCCACTACAAAGTATTTTTAAAAGGAAAACAAGAGATTTTTAAATTCCATATATCCTTCTTTAATTTCATTTGCAGAAAGTAGAGAACAAAGACTTGCACAAGGGAATACTGCTTAAAAATATAGTCTAATTACTTCCACATGCAAATTTAACACATTGCCAAGATCAAGGTACTTTATTTGGGTCTCTGTTTAAAGATGCAGTTTTGAAAATCTTCTATTGGGCTTACACATTCAAAAGAATTGACCAGCTTTATTCAGGAATAGTAGTATCATAAAACACATACAATTTCTTTCATATGTCTTCAAAGAATTTTAAGTGTTTTAGTAACCCTAGTATAATATTTATTAAAACAGGTGATAAAGATTGTATTGACATTAATTTCACAAACAGTAAACTGCAGTTAGATTTATTTATATGGAATTTATTATAAGCTGGAAATACCAGTTAATCAGATATTCCCTTTACTAGAGTTGTCATAGTTGTCATACAAACTATCACCTTCTCGTGTCTTCCTGTCTAGGACCAAATAGAGCTGGAGTAAAATCCACTTCTTTCCTCTCCATTCATTCCTCTTCTTTTAAAAAAACAAAATATTTTCTAAGTTTTTAAGGCTAATTTGTCTTTGTTTCTTTGTTTTCAATTCTCCTTGCATTTCCTTTTTATTGAGGCCTCTATGGGACTTTTGCATATGTGGGATGCTTGTGAGAACTCTGACTATAGGCACAAGATATAATGTCTTAGCTTGTGTTATGGTAAACTGCAATGAATGGTTTTACAGTAAAAAAATCATATCTTAAATAATGTAGTGTGCATATGGAATTGGTGTATCATAATTTTGTATTCATAATGCATGTGTGTTTTCACATATTGGTAGAGATATACCTTACTTTTTTTTTTTTTTTTTTTTTGGTGGAGAAATGTGGATCTAATTATAGGTGGACTTTTTAATGGTAATTTACACATAGACTTGAAATCTTTGCACCACTATGGGATATTTTTCTATGAAATCACCACTCTATGCATTTATCTTCTTATCTCTGCTGCATTTTTTATTAGGAACATCTTAAGACTTTTCTTCTCCTTCTCCTTTGTTTCTAGTCCTTCCAGGCTTCAACAACCATTCAGATCTAATGTGACTTCATGGTTAGTTCTCGTCTTTAATTGTGTGGTTCATCTTTCTGTGATAAGCTGGATACTCTGGCACTGTAAAAGTCCTGGAGTCAGCACTACAGCAGAGTGGCAAGGAGTTGGAATAGTGGGGAATATGAAAAGATGAAGGTAGGCACTGAATTCTCTTTAAAGCCACAGCATTTCTGTTTCTACCAAGAGGGCAATTGTGCCGTATCACATACCATTTTTCATAGGAGTGTTAACCATCTGGTTCCTCTTGTTTTTCCCTTCTTGCTCCTTCACATCTGTTGCTTCTTCATTGTTCTATAAAGCTTACATTCCATATTTGATGTTCATTTCCATAAAAATTCCATATGCATGAGAGTGCCTAGCTTTTACCTGTAGGTTTAAGATAATTACAGTGAAACAGCAGCCAAGGTCATGAGAAAGATCATATCCAGATTAGACGGCTCTCTGCCATGGAAATCCCTGGCAAGGAATAGCTGCTGGTCATGTTTTGCCTGTCCAGACAATCATTCGAAAGGAGCACCAGAGTTAGCAGTCTGACACATCCTTCCTGGTTGGGTCACCACATTAAATGTGCTTAGCTATTTGTAAAGCTATCTGGAGAGAAAGAGCATGTTAAATTGGAAACAGATGGACAGAATGACACACATAGCCCTGGAATTCACAGTGCAGTGCAGCAGAGTTCAATCAGGTGCTTGACATCCTGACAATCTTGTCTCTGTAGGAAAAGAAAGGAAAACACCTGGAGATCCTGGGTTTGGTGGTGGTAAGTTCACATTTTGGGGCCATTTGCTTTCTGATTTGCTTCAATTGGTTTCCCTCTGTTTTCCTTCAAATAGATCTTTCCATATGCATTTTTTCCCCTTTCATCATCTTCACTATTATCTCTTGCATCCATCCTGTCATCCACCCCCCTCCAGGACCAATTTATGTTAGAATCAAAACTAGGTAGAGCTCAGAAGAGATGTGAGAATTCTCACCATCCTTTTTCCTGAATGCTGGAATTTCTTCATGTTCTCTGTGATTACTCAGCTTACTCACTGCTACTATACTTAAAATAGAGCATTCCAGTTTTAATTTATAAAAGACACAAAATCATACTGTTTGGCTCTAATGCCAATAAAGAGGCAATCCAACATGTAAAAATCAGCAAATTTGATTTCTGTGAACACTGTCTTAAAGTGTATATAATGTCTGAGCAACTATACAAACCTACAAAGCAAATTGTACCAAATAACTTATTTAGAAATTAGCAGTCTCCTCTAACTTTACTGTTGGCTCTAGCTAGATTAAAAGCATTAATACAAGCAAATGTAAATGCATATGGACATTCTTGTCAGGTAGGAGGCAGTGTGGCATTTTAAAAATAATCATCAACTGGAAGTTAGGAGGCCTGGTGTTTTGTCTTGGCTTTGCTATTGCTCTTTTAATTTCATTTTAAAAATAAGATGGGAGTTTTACATTAGATGGTCTTTAAAAAGAACACAGTGGCCTCAAATGAGGTAAGTATGTCTGGTGTGTTAACGAGGGAAGGAGGAGCTATGTGAACATTTGGTTTTGGTCTTCATTGTGGAGGTCATTGCAAAGGTTGTTAACCTGTAGAAGTGGGTGTCATAAAGAGGCAGGATATTGGAAAATGTTAGAATGAAAAACAATAGAGACTGTCCTGTATTGTTGCGAAAGATAATACAAGCTTGAAGAAGATAATGATGAAATTTTCAGGGGCAAATTAAAATTAGATCCTGAGGTATGTAAAGAGAAAGTAAGCAACAACATAGAGACAATTTTAAGATTATTTGTTCTAGTTCTGTTAAGAATGCTATTGGTATTTTGATAGGGATTGAATTAAATCTATAGATTGCTTTGGGTAGTGTGCACATTTCAACAATATTTGTTCTTCTAATCCATGAGCATGGAATATCTTTCCATTTGTTTCATCTTCAATTTCTTTTATCAGTGTTATAGTTTTCAGAATACAGGTCTTTCACCTCCTTGGTTAAGTTTATTCCTAGGTATTTTGTTATTTTTTGTGCAATTGTAAATGGGACTGCTTCCTTAATTTGTCTTTCTGTTGCTTCATTATTAATATGTAGAAATGCAACAGATTTGTGTTCTTGATTTTGTATCCTGCAATCTTACTAAATTTACTTATCAGTTCTAATAGTTTTTTAGTGGAGTCTTTAGGGTTTCTATCTAGAGTATCATGTCATCTGCAAATAGTGAAAGTTTTACTTCTTCCTTACCCATTTGGATGCCTTTTATTTGAAAAAAATAATCTTTTAGAAAATCAGAGCAAGAGAGCAATTGCTTATTATTTGTTCAAAGCACATGTCATTGAATAACAGTGTATCCTTCTAAACTGGGGTTGTTCAATGTTGGGACTATTGGCATTTTGAGCTGAATAATTCTTTGTTGTGGGGAGGAGGTCATGTGAGTATAGAATGTTTAGCAACATCACTGAGCTCAACCCACTAGACAGCAGAAACTCCCTGACCCAAGTTATGATAATCAAAAATGTCTCCAGACATTGCCAATATTGTCCCAGTTGAGAAACACTGCTGTTAATGAATAAGTATTTTATGAGAGGACATATAGCTTATAGCTTAGTGATTAAGAGTGTGGGCTCAGGAAACTGAGTTCTAGGACAAGATTTGAATCCAATTTTGTTGTTTTCACTGTAGGCCTTGAGCAAATTACTTAACCTTTCTACATCTCACTTTCTTCATTTCTAAAGTGGGACAATACGAGTACTCACTTCTAGGCCTGGATCATAAATCCTTCCACATGTGGTTTTTAAATGACATTTGTTTCTTCTTGTGGGCTAGGAAGTCATAACAATTATCAGTGACCAGAGCAATTTTGGAAATCTTGTGTTAAAAATGGTAGTGCTAATGTCAGCCTGAGTCTTTGAATGATTGTGTGGAGCAAAGCTTCCTATCCTGGTTGCAACCTACAAGATTCACCTGGGCTATTCAGTGGAAGAGAAATAAACTCCTATTGTAGTTGAACTATTGCATATTGGGCTTATATGTTACACAATTTTTGGCTACCAAACAAATACAGGTGAATAGGTTTCTGTGAGGAGAGACTATTTGAGCTGAAATCTAGGACAAGAAAATTAAACAGCCACAGGTGCTTTGAGGAGATTGTTTCTAGGGGGAAAAACAACAAGTGCAAGGAGGTTTCCTTGATAAATGACTAACATTAGAGCCCCTACAATATAGAGTCCACACTGGTAGACAAGTTACAGGCATACAGGTAGATGGCATTAAGACAAAATGAAAATATGGCCTCTGGATCTGTCTGATTTATAAAGAACTCTATGACAATTGAAAGGACTCTTTTCTCTTTTCCCAGAGAAATATTTGGCTCTTTTCTGCCTAATTTTTTGTTTTTTTTTTTAGATTTTATTTATTTATTTATTAGGGAGGAGAATAAGAGGGAGAGGGACAAGCAGCCTGCATTGAGCGTGGAGCCTGACGTGGGACTCAGTCTCACAATTCTGAGATCATGACCTGAGCCCAAATCAAGAGTCAGAGGCTTAATCGACTGAGCCACTCAGGTGCCCCTTACCTAAACCTTTTGGGCAAAGACAGTCTCTGAAATCATTGAACATAGGTTAATGCGGGTCTTTCCTGCTTCATCCAACATAGATTAAAAGAGAATTTATTTTGCAAGTTTTTCTGGTAATATGACCGACGAAATATGCTCTGGAGAGTCCTTAAGTGTCCTGATAGTGAGAAGTTGTTTAAACTTCATGGACCCTCACTTGGTACTAAGTGTCTGTGAGTATGAACTTTACGTTTTTCTGTTATGTTTCTCCTATATCTATCTATTATCATATTATCTTGAGGTCTTAAAAAGAAAAATAATTCTTGAAGTGTTAGTAATTCTTTTTGTTAAGAAAACTAATTTTTACTCAGTACTGTTCTTTGCACACCCCACCATGGCTGTTTATGTAAAAGGGAGGTTGCTTGTGGGAGACAACCCATATTCTTTTATTCTATTAACAAAAGTCATATAGATATTCTGTAATACTTTTAATGTCATTTAATGGTGTATGTAGATTAAGTAAAATTGAAACAAGCTGTGAAGAAACAGCATTACTATTGGCTGGCTTGTAAAATTCACTATAAACCTTTTAAATTCCATTTGACTCAACATGAACCCTGTGGTGCTTCCACTTTAGAAGGCAAGATTCATTTTCTCACTGCTGTGTAAATCAACAGGATCATAGCAAATTGATCTATGAACTAGGTTGGAGGGCTTGAAGGTCTGAGAAGGAAAATGAAAAAAGTTTAGTATCTAACATATTGCAATGTGATTCTCAGTGACTTAGTCTCATGAGGAACTTAGAATTGAAGTTGTGGGGCAGCCTGGGTGGCTCAGCGGTTTAGCGCTGCCTTCAGCCCAGGGCCTGATCCTGGAGACCCAGGATCGAGTCCCACATCGGGCTCCCTGTGTGGAGCCTGCTTGCATCTCTGCCACTCTCTCTCTCTCTCTCTCTCTCTCTCTCTCTCTCTGCCTCTCATGAATAAATAAATAAAATCTTAAAAAAAATAATTGAAGTTGTGCTTCTTTTTAGGAGACAAGTTTATTTCATCTTTGAGTAATTAAAGTTATTCCTGAACTTCCTTCTTAGAAAATGGCACCATTTTCCATCTAATCACTCATGACACAATCCAGGACTTCTCCTTAATTACTTTCCATCCCTTGCTTTTTTTTTTTTTTTTCTAATTCTTCATTTTAGTCTTATAGAGCCTACTTCTAAGATCTATCTTAAATTCGTCTGCTCACTTCTAACTCTATTATTGATTAGCCATCACCTTTTAATTGGCCTACAATAATGGGTGTCCCTTATTTCTATTATGCTTTCTCTATAATTCATTCAGGAGCCAGAATGATCTGTTAAAAATCACCAAATACCATAGCTAATGAGACCCAAATCTCTTGCCCTGACTTATAAAATATCACATGTACTGGCCCTTGCCTATTCTTTCTACTTTATTTTATACTATTCTTCCCTTGTTCCTTTCTCTCCAACCACAATGAACCATAATGAACAGACCATATATATTCCCACTTTAGGCCCTCATACTGACTGCCCTTTTGTGTGGAATATTCTTGTCTGTAGTCTTTGTGTGGTTACCTCTTTTTGTTCACTGCTATATTCATAGTTGTGTTGTTGGTGACACATGGTCATATACCTAAGACTTTGGGAGAGTATGATTTTTCCTTTTGAATTTCATTACATGATACTGAAGGGCTATTGATTCCTTAAAGAAGAGTCAGGAAATCATTTCCTTTTAAAATGGTTCTGTCCATAGATTGCATTTTCAGTTTCTATATTCTCTGCCTATTTTTCATGACATATTCTAAAGAAGCACAGATCCTTCAGATGGGAGTATGTTATAAGGGCAAATCAACCCAAAGTGATCATAATGGTCTCATTTCCTGCTTTCCATATCTCTCTCTCATGGGTATAGAATTCTTAGTAAGTAGGATTGAAGATGAATATTTGATAAAGGATTGGATCACAGGATGTTTTTCACTCACTAAATCTTTCACATTTTCTAATTTGAGAGTTTCCAGAAATCAAACTATATCCCAGTTCATACTTCTTGTCCACAAGCACTTTCTAAACCAGCTTAACCTGTCATTCTAACTTATCTCTATATTTTAAAATTTATTTGTTGCTGCAGAACATTTGCTTCTGTGGTTCACAATGAGTCTGTATTTTGTTTTTGTGTAGTGTTAAAAATGTCAGGTGTAATGTATCAATCTGAAGATGTTGCTAGGATATCTGAAAGTTCAAAACTGACTTTTTTCAAGTAAGTTCTAAAATTAATCAGAAAGAAAGCAGCTTAAAACACTTCCTAAAGTGATGCAAGATATAGTGAAGATATGAATAAAATAAATTGAATCTCTTCCTCAGACTTTGAGCTAACCTATTATATCCCCCTCTATGTTTCAGATAGGAAGCAAACATGCTTTCAGCACCTTTTCACACTAAGCTTCCAATCAGTGGCTGGCCCTTGGTGGGTATTGGAATGAAGGCTTTCTGGGTTTTGATCCTGATGATTCATCTAAAGTATATGAAATATTTATAAAAAGTGTCTGATGTAGACATTCAGCTTAATGATATATTTTGGAAAACTAGATTTTAAACCCTGTTTAGGTTATTGATCATGCCTAAGCTCTTATATAAATTCCAGAAGAACTTCTGAGATCAAAGGAGAAAGACCCAGCTCTTTCTGTAATAGTAGTATAGGTTTGTTCCCTAGCATTACTGTTTTGGGGCTTATAAATGGCTCTGTTTTTTCATAAAGTAACTTGCATGGTGATGTGCAATGTTAAATATATTTTTTAATTGCAATAGCCATATATAAATGGAAAACTTTGAATATAACATTTCAAACTTGACAATTCACAGAAATGCTTATTTGAAAAGATAGCAAAATCATTCTTGTAAATTATTTCAGAATGAACTGACCTTTAAAAAAGTCTGGGAAAGCTCAGTTTTCTCATGTCTGTGGTCTATGCAAAGCTGCCTATTATATTTTGTTCCTCGAACATAGATGAGATGATAGTATATTTTACTCATATAAATAAACAAACCTAAGAACTCAAGAATTTATAAAGGCTATGTAAATTCTGAGATATGGAGAAGTGAAGACAGTTAAATGTGGATGTGTTGATGCTCTTTAGCTAAATTGTCATCTCATTTAAATGGGTCCCTTTGTTTTTTTGTTCTGGTTATTAAGGTGATGGTTCAATTCTACTGGGCTCTAAACACAAGGTAGGAAAAAGGCAACTAAAGAAAAAGAAATAAGTTGATTCACTTAAGCAAAAGAAAAAAAATAGCTACTATTCCAACTGGGACTTTGCCCATTTCTAAAGCTTCTGAGCCATAGTATCAATTGCTGTCAACACTATTTATGTGGAAAATTGCACTGACATAGTGTAATTGGTTCTATGATATAATTGTAACACCATGAAGCAAAATAGTCATCCAGAGCACTCAATACCATAATTAGTGAGAAGTCCAGACATAATGTAAAACCCAGGAAGGATACTTAAAAACTCATAGGAAGGGATTTTGGAAATGAGACAGGATGTTAGAGAAGGACATTTTTGGTATTTTTATGTTTACCATGATGATCTACTTCTAGTAAAATTTTTGAATTGGTTAAAAAGAAGCAAAGAATGATTTTGGAACTCTGCTTTTTTTTTTCACCACTTTACCACTTTGGGATTAGAAAAGTCTGATTCCTCTAATATTTAGTGGATAGTAACCTAGAGCATCTGGACCTGGAACTGGTGCCTTAAAATGAACACACTTGTGGACTGCTGCTCCCATAGTAGTCAGAACCATGTCTATTTATCTGATGAAAAATTTTAAGATTTTATATATTTATTTGAGAGAGTGAGAGACAGAGAGACAGAAATAGCAAGAGAATGCACTAGCTGGGAGGAGAGGGAAAAGCAGGCTCCCCACTGAGCAGGGATCCCAGTGTGAGGCTCAATCGGAGAACTCTGAGATATGGCCTGAGCCACTCTGGCACCCCTTTGATGAAAGATTTTATTTCTTCTCTTTTCAGATAAGATTAAGATAATTTAGGATTAAGATAATTAAAACCCCCCACACAAGCTTCTTTATTCTTAAATCTGTATAGCCAATGGCTGCATATTCACTAGAGTGATGATTTTTTTTTCACATTTTTTTATTATAGTGATGATTTATTCCTGACAAATAGAAACTCAGCTTCAAATTTTGTCATCTCCTTCTTACATCATCTTTCATTCAGTATCTCAGTTCTTGACTCATTCTTTTTATAACTTTATACGGTGTATTTCTAAATTTCTGCTGCTATAGGGTGGTGATACGTATGTAATTAAAATGATATTATTTCCTAGTGAGAGAAATAAAATCTGTCCATTTGTAATGCCTATGTGATTATGTACAGCAAGTCTGTCAAATATACATAAGATGTAAGATTTAAATAGATAGGCATACTCATAAATGTATATACATATTCTTCAATAAAAATATACATTATGTATATGTGTATTTTTATATTACATTTTATAATCCTTTCTACTTGGCATATCCCTTTGTACTAAGTAATGAAAGGAAAAACTAAGGGGATTATAGTAATAGACAAAAATAAGCATGGGTATTGATATTAGTTTACCTATAAAATTAGTTGTTTGAAATATGGAATTTATTGGTGAAGTTTTTTTTTGGCTAATGTCTATGAGGTAATATCTTTATTTGAATTTTAAAAATAAATCCTTAAGGAATCTGCTTTGGGGTATACATTTGTTTTTAGTTGAAGTAAATTGCCTATCACTGAAGGTAAGATGAAATATTAAATATGAGCAGTTATAAAGATTATGACTCCTGCTGTCATGTGCTTAAGCTAGCACAATGGAGGGGAGATGGAATCTTCCATTTAATATAATCTGGAACTGAAATAGTTGCATCAAGGCATAATACCCTACATAACAATTTCAGAAACCCAAATCTGAATCCAGTTTCTATCACTGAAGAGGCCAGTCTATCTGCTGCCTCTTACTTTCTTTCCTTTAAGATATTTATCCTGTGCGATTTCACTGCTCTAATACGGGCTGTCTGGCCAGCGAAGGTTATTATACTGAAGTTAATCTAACCTCTTATTTTTCCTTCTGTCACAGGACATTGAAAGTACCCCTTCTTCAAAATACCCCAACAAATTCTGCTGCTGTCCAACCCTCTTCCTTTTCTAAATGCTTGAAAACTAAATCCCAGCCACTTGGAAACTGCATAATCCTACAACATTCTTAAATAATCAGTTCTTTCCTCAAAATAAGAAAGGCTTTATTTTAACCAATTCTTGCATTCCTGTTCCTTTTGTAGAGATTTACTATTCAAAGAAATTAATAAGCAAATGTGGGGAAGGGACTCATGTTTGCTGAAAGTTTACTGTATGTTAGGCCCTTTGCGTGCTATTCCAGTTAATTGTTTCAATGGTCCTATAAGATGAAACTCAGAAAATGCAAGTAATAATGCAAGTAGCCTGTGAATAGTTGAGCTGATTTTCCAGCTTGATAGATTTGCTTGTCTCTGAAAACCATGCTTTGATGGCAGAAAGCCTGGAGTTTGAGAGAAAAGAACCATTGATGCTTAAAAACATATATTTCATAGATTTGAGAAAGAGGAATCCTAGTTTTGAGTTGATATTTATAGTAAGAAAAATGACTTAAAAATTGATGTGCACCAGGCAGCCCGGGTGGCTCAGTGGTTTAGTGCCACCTTCAGTCCAGGGTGTGATCCTGGAGATCCAGGATCGAGTCCCATGTCAGGCTCCCTGCCTGGAGCCTGCTTCTCCCTCTGCCTGTGTCTCTGCCTCTCTCTCTCTCTCTCTGTGTGTCTCTCATGAATAAATAAATAAAATCTTAAAAAAAATTGATGTGCATCTTTTTTCTTCAAACATACAGACCCAGTGTCTCAACCTTTTTGTTTTCTATGATCACTCCTGGAAGGAGACATTAAAACTTTTTTCTTCAGATTGCTCCTCTTCTTATGGAATTATCATATATATTTATATGTGCTGTGACCCTTTGGAGGGTCACAAAGCATTGTAACAGAATATTTGCCTCCTTGGGGAAATATTGCCTCCATCGGGGCTGCATAACATAGACTATTGTAGTATCTTGCCCCTAACTCCTAACACATTACTAATATTTAGAGAGTATTTAGAGGCAGAGTGGAGCAAGCACAGCTTTGGACTTGAGCAGATCTGCCTGGATTCTGGTTGTCTTACTGGTTCTGTCACTTATTAGAATAAGGGCAAGTGACATAACCTCTCTGAGCCCCATTTTGCTCTTCAGGAAAATGGAATTATAATTCCTACCTCATATAGTTGTTGTGAGAGTTCTCTCTAAGCTGTTTAGCAAGAGACTACAGAATTCTCAGTGTTAGCTCCTTTACTCCCTTCCAGGAGGAAGTATTGCTAGAGTACATTTTCCATGAATAATGCCATGAGCATCAGAGTAGAATTTGGGAAGCATGAGTTCTGGTGAAAACTCTGACTGACCTATAGATATGTAGAGATTTTGTTTTCTGTAAAATGAGAGTGCTCATTTCTTGTTGCATTTCAGGCTTTTCAATATGTGACTTTGTAATGTATGAGGCCTTCCCAAGGACATAAAAGAACTAATTACACTTTGAATGTTTATTGGCACTTTTGATCTCAGTGCCGAAAATTTTGCAAGGTTGTTTTCCCCCTCACATTTTTCAGGGCCTAAATATTGAGAGTTAAAGAACTACATAGAATTGTGGTTGGTACCAGTTAGCCTAAACAGAAGAAAGAAACTTACCTGTGTTTCTCATTTTACTTTATTTCTAGCTATCACCAAGTGGAAAGATAGATGGTATTAGATAATAACAGTTTAATGTGAGGAATAAAACCAATTAGCAAGTAAACAGTTTCCTTGCTGTGTACAAAAGTGTTAACACCTATTAGGATTCAGAGCACAGCAGAATGAGGCAAAACTTGGAGAAGCAAGCAACCTACCGATTAGAAGTAATTATGCCTCCCAGGGAAAACCAGAGGGCTTGTGTAGATTGTATAGTAAGGGAAAAACATAGAGAAAGTTAAGGCTCCTCTTGAATTATAGGCAGTTTATTTTATGTGTTTATTTGTCTTTTTATTTATTTGGGATTATTTCAGAAAAACAAAAAGATATAAAGAATACTTCAATGAACAGCTATGAATCCCCAACTGACTTATCCAAAGAAAACATTACAAACCCTGCCAAGATCCCTCATGTGCCTTTTCCTAGTTGCAATCCTCTCCTTTCCTGTAGACGTATAGGCTCTCCTGAATTTGACATTTATCATTTCCATACATTTCTCTCTTCTTTTTGCATATGCACATCTCTCTCAATAATAAGTAGAGTTGTTTTGCATGTTTTACAATGTAAAGCATTTTGCATGCTTTATATTGAGATAGATAACACATTATGTATATTTTCCACCAAATGTTATATTTATGAGATTAAGCTTATTTTTGAATATCCTAAGTAATTAAGTAGTTTTTACATAATTATATACTCTTTTACATTATGCTATTATTACTTTTATCAAATAGTCAATCTGATTCACATTTAGTCGCATATTTGTGAGTCACTTTCAAGGTGATTGGCTTATGAATATCTTTTGAAATAATTCATACTAAATATGAACCATCTGTTCATTTATTTAATAGTAAAATGATATTTAAATGACTCCCTAGTCAAGAAAAGTGCTAGGTATTAAAAATTCACTGGTGAACAAAATAGACTTTGTCTCTCTCTTAAGGATCTTACAGCCTAATGGGAAGACAGATCTTAAATTCCACAAATCATTATATGATTCTTCAACAAAATCTATTGATTGCCTTATATGAATTAAAACAGTGAATCAGACAAATGAAAATCTCTGACCTTGCAGAACTCATATTCTAACTGGGTGGTTGTGGGAGGGCAGGGCAGACATAGTAAATAAGAAAGAAAAATATAAAGTATTTTAAGTACTTTATATTTTAAGTAATAAAGATGGTTAAAGATGATATGCTATGGGGTTAAAATAAAGGAGGAGAGGGACTAGGTAATAAGAGAGGATTGCAGTTTTAAATATACTAACCATAGAAATCATCTCTGAGGAGGTGGCGTTTGAGTAAATACATGAAGAAGGTGCGGGGTGGTGAGACGGAGCTTTGAACAGCAAGTACAAGGGATCCAAGTTCAAAATAACAGTGGTGAGCATCATTTCTCAAGGACAGCAGTGGACTGGAGTAATACAAAGGGAAGAGCTGTTGGAATTGAGATCAGAGCAGGAGGGAGGGAGGTGATGTAAGGATTGATTGGCCATTGTAAGTGCTTTGGCTTTTACTTGGAAAGAGGTATAAAACCATAGGTGGGTTTTAGTAGAAAGATGGCATGACCTAACTTCTGTTTAAATATGATTACTTTATAGGCTACATTGAAAATAGAATGAATTGGGTATAGGAGCAAAAGCAGGAAGGCCAGTCAGGAGGCCTGTGTAATAATCCTAGTGAGGGATCATGGTGGCTTGGGCTAGGGTTGCATCAGTGAGGGTGGTGAGAAGTAGCTGTATTGTGGATCTATTCTGAAGATAGATACAGTATGATTGCTAGTGGGCTGATGTGGGGCAAGAGAGAAAGAGAAGAGTTGAGAATGACCACAAACTTTTTGACATGAGTAACTAGAAAGATGGTTTTGCCATTTCTTGAGATGCAGAACTTGGTTTGGGACATTAAGGTTGAAATGCTTAGTCCATCATCTAGGATGAGATACAGAGTAGGCAGCTAGATATAAAAGACAGGTTATAAACATTTAGCATATATTAATTTGTTAGGGCTGCTATAACAAAATACCACAGAGTGGCTGACTTAATTAAAATTTATTGTCATACAGTTCTGGAAGTTGGAAATCTGAGACTTAGCTGTCAGTGGGTTGGTTTCTTCTGAGGTCTCTCTCCTTGTAGAGGACCATTTTCTTACTGAGTCTAAACATGATCTTTCTTCTGTGTCTGATCGTCTCCTAATCTCTTCTTAAAAGAACATTAGTGATTTTGGATTAGGGGCCACTCTAATGACTCAGTTTTAACATAATTATCTCTTTAAAGACCTCATCTCCAAATATAGTCACAATCTGGGGTGATAGGGGTTAGGACTTCAACACAGAGATTTGAGGGGGATATAATTCAGTCCATAACATAGCTCATAGCTGCTAATAAGAGCTATGTGACTGACAGAGATTTTCAAGGGAATGCATTTAAGGAAAAAGTTCTAGGAACTAAACCCTAGGATATACCATCATTCAGAAGTCAGATAGAAGTGGAAGAACAAGCTAAGGATATTGAAAAGGAGCAATGAGTAAGGTAAGAGGAAAGTCAGCAGAGCTAAGGGTGGTGTTCAGGAAACCAAGTAAAGATGGGGAGGAATCTTTACTTTTCAAGGTAGAGAGAGTAGCTATTTGTGTCAAGTGCTTCAGGTAAGTCAAGTAGATGAATATTGAGAGTAGACCATTGGATTTAGTAACAAGAAGCTTTGGACAAACCTTGAAAGGAGCAGTTTTGGTGGAGTAGGTGAAATCCTGATGACTTTTAGATTTCTGACAATAGCAGGTAGGTGTGTAGAGTTACCACTGCAAAGAAAAGTAATATCGAAAGAAGGACAGCTTAGTGGGAATGGCCATGAATTTAGTTTTAGATATAATTTTTCTTTGAGATTTTGTGAGACATTTAAGTGATTAGACATATTTTACCTATCAGGGATCCTTGAAATTAAAAAAAATAGTTGGCAGGCCTCTATTAATCCTGCTTAAAAAAAAAAATCTAGAGCATGAAAGGTAAGCATCTTCAGTGTCTAGAAACTGTTTGAGGGGATGAGATCAGGGGCCTCAAATCATACTCTACAAGCAACTGTCTCCAAGTAAGTTAATTCTTACAAGTAAGACTGTTCTTTCCCATGAAAAGTTTATAGTGAGAAAAGTAAGCAAAAAACAAAGCTATAGTAATGTTTAGATGTAAAAGAAGACACACTTTTGACATAATTTCCTTTTTTTTTATAAATTTATTTTTTATTGGTGTTCAATTTGCCAACATATAGAAAACACCCAGTGCTCATCCTGTCAGGTGCCCACCTCAGTGCCCGTCACCCAGTCACCCCCACCACCCTGCCCACCTCCCCTTCCACCACCCCTAGTTCATTTCCCAGAGTTAGGAGTCTTTCATGTTCTGTCTCCTTTTCTGATATTTCCCACTCATTTCTTCTCCTTTCCCCTTTATTCCCTTTCACTATTTTTTATATTCCCCAAATGAATGAGACCATATAATGTTTGTCCTCCGATTGACTTATTTCACTCAGCATAATACCCTCCAGTTCCATCTACGTCGAAGCAAATGGTGGGTATTTGTCGTTTCTAATGGCTGAGTAATATTCCATTGTATACGTAGACCACATCTTCTTTATCCATTCATCTTTCGATGGACACGGAGGCTCCTTCCACAGTTTGGCTATTGTGGACATTGCTGCTAGAAACATCGGGGTGCAGGTGTCCTGGCGTTTCATTGCATCTTTATCTTTAGGGTAAATCCCCAGCAGTGCAATTGCTGGTTCTAGGGCAGATCTATTTTTAACTCTTCGAGGAACCTCCACACAGTTTTCCAGAGTGGCTGCACCAGTTCACATTCCCACCAACAGTGCAGGAGGGTTCCCCTTTCTCCGCATCCTCTCCAACATTTGTGGTTTCCTGCCTTGTTAATTTTCCCCGTTCTCACTGGGGTGAGGTGGTATCTCATTGTGGTTTTGATTTGTATTTCCCTGATGGCAAGTGATGCAGAGCATTTTCTCATGTGCATGTGGCCATGTCTATGTCTTCCTCTGTGAGATTTCTCTTCATGTCTTTTGCCCATTTCATGATTGGATTGTTTGTTTCTTTGCTGTTGAGTTTAATAAGTTCTTTATAGATCTTGGAAACTAGCCCTTTATCTGGTACGTCATTTGCAAATATCTTCTCCCATTCTGTAGGTTGTCTTTCAGTTTTGTTGACTGTATCCTTTGCTGTGCAAAAGCTTCTTATCTTGATGAAGTCCCAATAGTTCATGTTTGCTTTTGTTTCTTTTGCCTTTGTGGATGTATCTTGCAAGAAGTTACTGTGACCAAGTTCAAAAAGGGTGTTGCCTGTGTTCTCCTCTAGGATTTTGATGGAATCTTGTCTCACATTAAGATCTTTCATCCATTTTGAGTTTATCTTTGTGTATGGTGCAAGAGAGTGGTCTAGTTTCATTCTTCTGCATGTGGATGTCCAATTCTCCCAGCACCATTTATTGAAGAGACTGTCTTTGTTTCCAATGGATAGTCTTTCCTCCTTTGTCGAATATTAGTTGACCATAAAGTTGAGGGTCCATATCTGGATTTTCTATTCTGTTCCATTGATCTATGTGTCTGTTTTTGTGCCAGTACCACACTGTCTTGATGACCACAGCTTTGTAGTACAACCTGAAATCTGGCGTTGTGATGCCCCCAGCTATGGTTTTCTTTTTTAAAATTCCCCTAGCTGTTCGGGGTCTTTTCTGATTCCACACAAATCTTAAAATAATTTGTTCCAACTCTGAAGAAAGTCCATGGTATTTTGATAGGGATTGCATTAAACGTGTAAATTGTCCTGGGTAACATTGACATTTTCACAATATTAATTCTGCCAATCCATGAGCATGGAATATTTTTCCATCTCTTTGTGTCTTCCTCAATTTCTTTCAGAAGTGTTCTATAGTTTTTAGGGTATAGATCCTTTACCTCTTTGGTTAGGTTTATTCCTAGGTATCTTATGCTTTTGGGTGCAATTGTAAATGGGATTGACTCCTTAATTTCTCTTTCTTCAGTCTCATTGTTAGTGTATAGAAATGCCACTGACTTCTGGGCATTGATTTTGTATCCTGACACACTGTTGAATTGCTGTATGAGTTCTAGCAATCTTGGGGTGGAGTCTTTTGGGTTTTCTATGTAGAGTATCATGTCATCAGCGAAGAGGGAGAGTTTGACTTCTTCTTTGCCAATTTGAATGCCTTTTATTTCTTTTTGTTACTTTTGACATAATTTCATGTGTTTTTTAAAGATGTAATTTTTTTGGTAAAGTAGGTCCTTTAATATGGGAAAAATATCTTGAAAAATCTGGAAATCAAAATAATTTAATGTTTTCATGCTACTTTGTACAAATTAGTATGTGAGCACCTGTCCTGCCATACTGTTTTGTAATAGTTTATTTATACATTCGTTGACCTCAGAAAACTGTGCACCCCTTTGGGGATGAACACAGGTATTACTAATCTGTTAGTAATTATTGCCTAAAATGGTGCTGGGCATATAGTAGACATTCAATAAATTTGCACTGAATGAATTCAATGAATTAAGAAAACCCAATGTGACATTTCACTAGACATAGTTGAACTAGACATTATCAGGAATCTGTACTTTCTGTATCTTTTAAAAGAGGGTGTTAGTGGTTGTTTGGCCCCAGGCACCTAATTGCCTCCAGTCTGGCATTGTGGGAATGTGCTCAAATGTATTTGTGTGCTTGCTGCTATTGCACAATGTAGCATCATTCTTAGGAACATTATGTTCATTATTGTTGAATTTTTTTTTTAAGTACCCTCATGTACACTAGGATATCTGTCTGAGAATAAACCTGCATTCAGGGGAAGGAGTGGATTAGGATAATTTTCCATGAGCTGAGGGAGAATTTGTTGGCAAGCTCACATGAAAAATTTCCATTTCTTAAATGCTCCCACCTGCAAATGATTGTTATTTATTATTTGTTGACCACAAGCTGTGTACTCAGTGCTATAAAAACCAAAAAATAGAAAACAAAAAACCATGGGAGATGACATGGCCAATGCCTCAGGGCTTAATAAACAGACACAATGTGCTATTTGTATATGACAATAGCAGAAAAAGTGACTTCATCTTCGAAGTGATAGGCTCTTGATGATTATTATTTCTTTTATGATTTCAGAGGGTTTGAAAAAGACATTTTATCTGAAAATTTTTATCAAAATGAAATATTTTTAGGATTATTACTTAAAGAGGAAAGAAGTGGTCAAATGATAAATTGATTCTAGAGTGAACCCAAGTGGCTATGTGAGGATACTGGTGAGTAAAAAATTGATTTAGGCAAAGTAAAGAAGCTCTTATCCATAGACCCATAGACTATAGCTAGCATTCACTATGTCTCCTAACATGAATTTTCATTCTAATAGGGGACTTGCCATAAATTACAGTATTTATGGCAAGAAATATGATAAAACAGTAAACATTGGTAAATTAGTAAGTGGGGTAAATCTAAAAAAAAAATCTTTTCTTAGATTTCCTCAGCTTTATAATGTACACATTCAATGTAATTCCTATCAAAATAACACGATCATTTTTCATAGAGCTAGAATAAATAATTCTAAAATTTATTTGGAACCAGAAAAGACCCTGAATAGCCAAAGGAATATAAAGAAAGAAAACCAAAGCTGGAGGTATCACAATTTTGGACTTCAAGCTATATTACAAAGCTGAATCAAGATGGTATGGCAAAAAAACAGACACATAGATCAATGGAACATAATAGAGAACCCAGAAATGGACCCACAACTTTATGGTCAAGTAATCTTCAACAAAGCAGGAAGACTAATCAATGAAAAAAAGACAGTTTCTTCCACAAATGGTGTTGGGAAAACTGGACAGCAACATGCAGAAGAATGAAACTGGACCATTTTTTATATCATACATAAAAATAAGCTCAAAGTGGATGAAAGACCTAAATGTGAGACAGGAATCCATCAAAATCCTATAGTAGAACACAGGCAGCAACCTCTTCGACATGGGCCATAGTAACTTCTTATTGGACACAACTCCAGAGGCAAGGGAAACAAAAGCAAAAGTGAACTAGTGGGACTTTAAGATAAAAAGCTTCTGCACAGTGAAGGAAACAGTCAGCAAAACTAAAATTCAACCTATGGAATGGGAGTAGGTATTTGCAAATGACATATTGGATAAAGAGCTAGCATCCAAGATCTGGAAAGAACTTATCAAACTCAACACCTAAAAAGTAATCTAGCTAAAAAATAGGCAGAAGATATGGATAGACATTTCTCCAAAGAAGATGTACAAATTGCTTACATGAAAAATTGCTCAATATCACTCATCATCAGGGAAATATAAATCAAAACTACAATAAGGTATCACCTTGCATCTGACAGAATGACTAAAATTAACAACTCAGGAAACAATGTCAAAAAGGATGTTGGCAAGGATGTAGAGAAAGGGGAACCTTCTTGCACTGTTGGTGGGAAAGCAAACTTGGTGCAGCCATTTTGGAGAACAGTATGGAGGTTCCTCAAAAAGCTAAAAATAGAACTACCCTATGACCCAGCAATTGCACTACTAGGTATTCATAAAAAAATACTGATTTTAAATGGCCCACACACCCCAATGTTTATGGCAGCAGTATCCATAATAGGCAAATCATGGAGAGAGCCCACATGTCCATTGACTGATGAGTAAATAAAGAACATATATATGCAATGGAATGAAATCTTGCCATTTGCAATGACATGAATGGAACTAAAGTGAAATCAGTAAGTCAGAGAAGGACAAATACCATATGATTTCACTCATATGAAGAATTCAAGAAACTAAAGAGGTGAACATAGAAGAAGGGAAGGAAAAATAAAATAAAAATACAGAGAGCTAAACCATAAAGGGCTCTTAACTGTAGAGAACAAATTGAGGCTTACTGTATGGGGAGGGGGGGTTGGGGGATGTGCTAAATGGGTCATGGGCATTAAGGAGGGCACTTGTTGGGATGAGCACTGGGTGTTATGTGTTAGTGATGAATCACTAAATTCTACTCCTGAAACTAATACTATGCTATATGTTAACTAACTTGATTAAAAAAAAAAAATCTTGGAAGAAAAAAAAAAAAGATTTCCTTAGCTTTAACACACATTTAAGTAATTCAATGCAATGGCAGAATGTGTAAGAGATTCCAGACAAATGGCATAAGATTTGGATTAGATTTGTAAAAAGCTAATGGTGTTTCTCTAAAATAACAGGTCATTGGAAAGTATTTGTTAAAGATTATACATCTTACAGCGATGTATACCTGAAATTGTCTCCAAATCACCTAGCTGGGAGAACAGACTTAGAGACTGAATCAGGTTTTTTCTCATCAGCTTTCATAGGCTAGAAACAGAGGCTAGAGTCAGATTGTCTGAAATATTGTTTAAAAATTACAGTACCTATTTTTAGGACTGTTGTCTGAACTGAGTTTCCTCAACACTTGACTTTCATCACCATGTTCCCTACTCAGGTTCTCCTCATTATAGGACACTATTATAATGCTAAGCTTTGAGCTTGGTGTTTTTCTTTTTCTCTGTGATAATATCTTCACTGATTAATTTTTTTCCTCTCAATGTGTAATAGTCAAGGAGTCTGCTGCTTATCCACAATAGACACTCCACTTCTAGCATACATTATGTTCAATGGCCTACTCCAGTTCAGTAGAATCTTGACCCAATATGGTCATTATGGTTTGCTATTTTAATGCTACTCTTTGGGAACACCATAGGCTCCTAGACCCTTATCTTCTGCTCTGCCTCCTTAACTCAGAATTACTCCTAATGTTTGTGTCCTCTCTCTTTTCTGATAGCAGGTAAGGGATACCAGAAGAAGCATTAAGTAGGATGAATTTCTAATAGACATCATCATCTGGATCATTTCTGCTATACTTTAAAAATATATAATTATTTGCTGCTTAGAGATCTTTATACCATTTTCCTGGTTGCAACATTTTTTCTCTCACACTGCTGGAGACCTTGCCTTCTTTTCCAGAGATTTGGATACCTTGGGTAAACTCCCTAATATTGTCTCCATGTTAACTTGTGTCTTTCCTAAATATCTATTTCTCTTCAGTTTTGAGAAAAAGTCTTTAATCCCTCTGCCTGTGTTATAAAGACTATTTCTCCACGCTGGTGGTTCCCCATTTTTTAATAACCATTGCACCTCTTTCCATGTCTCCAATATTTCTTTTCTCAACCATATTAGTTAGTGTTCAATCAGGGGAGAAAAACTAGGAGATACACACACACACACACACACAGAATTGACTCTTAAACAATGTGGGGCTTGGGACACTGACCCAAGTGCAATTGAAAATCCACATATAACCTTGGACTCCCCCCAAACTTAACTACTAATAGCCTACTGTTGACTAGAAGCCCTACCAATAAACATAAAAATGTTATATGTGTTATATTGTATTCCTACAATAAAGTTAGCTAGAGAAAATAAATGCTATTAGGAAAATCATAAGATAAAATACATTTACAATACTGTACTGTTTTTATTGAAAATAAATCCCCATTTAAGTGGATTCACACAGATCAAACCTGTGTTGTTCAATGGTCAACTCTACGTTACATGTTTATATGTATATAATTTGTATAGAGTTTTGACTATGCAACTGTAGGAGCTGTTAGTTTAAGTGGTCTCTATAGGGCTCTTCATATCTGAAGCCAGAGCTTGAAGTCCTCAAGGTAGGCAATCAGGAAGGGAAATGGAAGTAAGGTGGGGGAGAGCAAGAATAAGTTAGAAAGCATAAATATGAGCTGCGTTCTGTGAGGTTGGACCCAAACCTGTATTCTTTTTCCCTTAAGCCTTGGTGATGTCAGGATGTTTCATCACAGATTTAAAAACATAGTCTTGGCCCAGAAGTCAGAGAAGTTGAAGGACTATCCAGGGGAAGGTGGAGAAGTTGTTCACCCCTGGATGGTAGTTTTTGTCATAAACATTGTGTTCAGGGAAGACAAATGCATATCTAAAGTAAATGTCTATTCTATGAAGGTAAAAGTGCTGCCTCTTCCAGCATGGAGTTGATTACTTTCCATCAACTTGCCCTGATGTAGTTGGCTTATCATCCTGAGTAATGGTGGCGTATTGAGAGCTTTGTGTTGGTCTCTACTATGGACAAATTGGACACTCAACATTGACTGTAGCCAGATTGGCTTTGGTGAGTCACAGTACATGTTGTTGAGCCCAGGCATAACCTCTGCTACAGCCACCATGGCCTCTTTGTTGATGAGGGAAAGGAGGCTGGGAAAGGAGGCTAAATGACACAGAAAGGGTCATCCTATTTTCTTGATTATTAAAAACTTCTTCTGCTTGGATCACCCTTTAGTGAATATTCACATGGGAGACTAATATTTCATACTTTTTGCCTTATCAGGGAGGTATATACACCTGATTTTTTCCAAGATCTCCTTGCCATCAATTTTCTAATTGTAATTCTTCCGTGTCCCTGATCATCCAACCAAACCATTATTCATAGCTCATGCATTAGTGCAGATCTATACTTTTAGCTATATTTCCTTCCAGGCAGAATGAACAATTAGATGTACTGCTCATAGTTCTGCCGTTTCCATTCACCACTGTTCTTCAGTGGCATTCCAGAATAAGGCTGAAGGGTTGCAACTGTCCATTTTTGGGTAGTGCCTATACATTGTGCAGTAAGCCTGAGTTTTTTCTTCCTCAATTAAGTGGCTGAATGGAGCATGCCATGAGGCCATAGGTATGGGTTGAGATGGAGAGCAGCAATCTCAGAAGCAATTTTTCTTGTCTCCAAAATGCAAAGAGCATTACTAGATGTTGTATTTCTTTCTTAGTGGTAGATGGGACAGATGCAGCAACTTACTCTTTACTTTGGTAAGAATTTCTTGACATGCTTCACACTACTGGATCCCTAGAAATCTCACTGAGGTGTCATGACCTTGACTTTCTGTGAGATTTATTTCTCACCTTCTGGCACACAAATGTTATAACATTAACATAATACTTCTTGCTCGGGAGGCCAATCGTCATAATATCATCAGTATAATGGTACATGACAAAGAAAGGAAAAGTAATTAAGGTCCCTTATAACTAGATTATAACATAGAACAGGAGAGTTGATACACTCCTGAGCTAGAATAATTAAGTTGCATTCCTGACTTTGTCATGTGAAAACAATCTTGCTGTTTT
The DNA here is from genome assembly GCF_048418805.1 of Vulpes vulpes. NCBI lineage: Eukaryota > Metazoa > Chordata > Mammalia > Carnivora > Canidae > Vulpes > Vulpes vulpes. The sequence goes on from NC_132783.1 coordinate 37,756,255, forward strand.
TACTAATAGGTTTAAAGGAAGAAAGCATTCATGAGATTAGTAGTTGCATATCAGGGGGCACCTAGGTGCATTTGGTTAGGTATCAGCCTCGGGTTTCAGCTCAGGTTGTGATCTCAGGGTCATGAGATCCAGCTCTACATGGGGCTCTGTGTTGGGCTCTGCACTCAGCACAGAGTCTGCTTGTGACTTTCTCTCCCTCTTCTTCTCTCCACTGGTTCCCTCTCAAATAAATAAATCTTTAAACAAAATAGCTGCATATCACGTACCAGGGTATGTGTTTATTTGCTCCCACAATGAAACCACATCTGGAATAGCAGCTGCATTTGGGCCAATAGGTGATTAAGCTTATGATTATTCACTCTCATTTTCTTTTCTTTTTAAAATATTTTATTTATTTGTTTATGATAGATATAGAAACAGAGAGAGAGGGGTAGAGACACAGGCGGAAGGAGAAGCAGGCTCCATGTCGGGAGCCTGACGCGGGACTCGATCCTGGGACTCCAGAATCACGCCCTGTGCCAAAGGCAGGCGCTAAACCGCTGAGCCACTCAGGGATCCCCCCACTGTCATTTTCCAAGATGGATCTCTTTTCTGCACAGACCAAATAGGACAATTGGATGTGGATCAGTAGAAATGACCATCTTTGCATCTTTCAAGTCCTTGATGGCACTAATCTTTGAAATCCCTCCAGGAATGCAGTATTGCTCCTGACTTACTACTTCTGTTGGAAAAGGTAGTTTTAGTGGCTTTAACTTATTTTTGTTTTGTTTTTTAAACCACCATTACAGATCTTGTCCTACAGGTTAGGGAACCAGTGGGTGGATTCTACTGATTGCTGAGTATGCCTATTCACTTTTTAAAATATTTTATTTACTTATTCATGAGAGACACACCGAGAGAGGCAGAGACATAGGCAGAGGGAGAAGCAGGCTCCCTGTGGGGAGCCTGATGTGGGACTTGATCCCAGGACTCCAGGATCATGACCTGAGCCAAAGGCAGACATCCAACCACTGAGCCACCTGGGTGCCCCTGAGTATGCCTGTTCCAACTAAGCATTCTGGGTCTGGGGAAATACCCATAGAAGGGAGAAAGATCTGAACTAAAAATTCATTGGTCATCTAATCTCCATAGGCCCCTACTCTGAATGGTAGGCCTCAGTGGTATCTGGAATGTCTAGGAATTAGTGTCAGGTTATAGCCAGTGTCTAGTTACTCCCTAAAGGTTTTCATTCTCCAATGTAGTCACGCTTGTAAATGGGTGCAGTTCCCTTTGGGGAAAGCTAGGAGAAAAATAAGCAGTATACATTTTTGGTAGTGTAGCAGGGTTCTTCCTTGAGGGGATCTGGGGGGATCTTCATTGAAAGAACCCTGGTTCTGTGAACTGGCTCAAGTCTATGAATTAAACTGAAGGGCTGTAGCTTTTGGTTTGGTGATTTGAGTAATACTTCAATTCACTAGACCTAGAGCTTTTTTGCTTATACAGATTAAGTAAGATTTTAGCAGGCTGCTTCTTAATTTCAGTTCTAGGTACACTATGATCAGCTACCTAATTCCAATTCCAAACATCTTTGTAAACCAGATTATACTGATTACTGCTTTGGCTTTACTGGCTATCAGGGCAACCATTCTCATCTTGTCTTTGGAAATTAAGTGCTGTCCTTTGGCACCTGCCAACCTGAAGATTCATTATTCTCTTTGCATTTAGGTGTCTTAAGTTTGGTGATAGTGGTTCCCAGTATAATTTCCAACCTATAGGGAAAGGTCAATACTGGACTTTTTAAGGATGCTGAGGCACATTTATTCCTCACAGCCATAGGGAAGGGTATTTTCTCTGGACTCTCATGAGGTAGGTAAGCACATCTTTCATGATAAATCCATTCTAATATTCCAATATCTCTAAGCCATTGGATATCTTCTCTATAGCAGGTGTCAGAAAACCTATGGGTCAAATACAGCCTATACTGCCTATTTTGTAAGTTAAGTTTTATTAGAGGACAGTCATATGCATGTATTTACATATGTTTTATATCTGATTTCATGCCACAATGGCAGCTGAATAGCTGTGGCAGAGACAATATGGCCTGCAAAATTATATATATATATATATATATATATATATATATACACAAAATTTTGTGTATACACACACACACACACACACACACACACACACACTATTTGGCCCTATAGGGAAAAGATTTGCTGACTCCTGCTCCACAGTCTATAAAGGAAGTTCTCCCATTTCAACTTCATTTAGTGTAGACTACTTTTGGGTTTATACTTCAGTCAACCAACCAAGCAAACGTGGAGCCATTCCTGGACTGTGAAATCTGGGATCTTTAGTTAGTGGGCCCATATCAATAAATTCATCCTGATGTTTCAATGTTAAATGCCTTCCATTTTAATCTCATACCCTTAAGATCCATTCCCTCACATAAACCTAGGTTCCTGTCAATATAAATTGGAAAAATCATGCAATTATTTTGGAGTGTAGTTTTGTACCATGGGTAATATGGCCTTCTGGAACTTGGCTCTGGTTGTAGGTCTAAAATCAAGGAGAGGTTGTAGGGATAGGCCCTAAGGAGGATCAGTAGTATCTGAAACACCACATCTCAAGGGACACTATTACCCGTTGTTCAGGCAAGGAGAAACTAAATTTCTTAGAGAGAAGTGGAAAGGAAAAAATAAGAGAAACAGGCAGAAACAATTTGGCAGAGCTCAGGGGTTCAGGGCCCCCATCTTCACTGGAATATGCCCATATGTCCCCACGTCAATTTTCAGCATCCCATCCCTTTCTGATTTTCCAACTTTAACAAAAGAGACCCATCAAGGTTGGGAATTCACTGCAATTCGGTCATCCGCGAGATTAGATTTTGCATTTGCTTTTCAGAAAATGCAAAATGCAAAATGAGAATTGCTTTTTCTCAGTTCTGCAACTGTATCAGATGATGGTTTCTTTCAGAAGATTCATAAAAGCTTTCACATCTCTCATTCAGACTTTGAGCTGGGAACTTAAAGCCATGGGCACCATTGTTTCCCCCTCAAGTTCTTTTGCATAGTTAGAAGCAACTATCCACTCCTATTATACCATGTTTTCATTAAAATGTTCTAAGGCAGCAATTCCACAGTCTTTCAATCTACAGGCATTTCATTATGTGTTTATAGAGGCTGATTTGAATAACTGTTTGCCACTGCCTGTCAGGCATTACCAGTTTCCTCTTTGCAAGAAGAAACAAGGTCATTCCAGTTCTTATATGTAATTAGATTACAGAACAAATTACAGACAATCCAGAAATAATTCAGAAAACTCATGATTCTGTTCCTCTGGAACCACTTTAGGTCCAAATTCTGTATCAAGGTTCAGGCAGAGGAGAACTACTAGGATCTATCTATCTATCTATCTATCTATCTATCTATCTATCTATCATCTATTGATCTATCATCTATCATCCTCCAACTATATGTCATCAGTCCCTTTATATATCTCTATATCTTTATGCCTATATATAGTTTTATAGTTACAGAGATTTGAACTTAAATTACTCTGGGTGCTATATAAGCAGTCTCTGTAAGGCTTTTATCTTTGAGTCTGATGCTGGAGTTTGAAGTCTACATGGCAGACAGTCTGAAAGGGAAGGTGGATATAAAATAGGGGAGACCAAAAACGAGTAGAGACCCACAAGATGAGCTAGAGTTTGTGATAATGGACCAAAACCCATGTGTGATTGTTGTTTATGATCTGATCCTTCGTCATGAGCTGAGCACATGTATTTAGTTTAAGGGTCACAGAGGCTGAGGAAGGATTCAGGAGAGGGTGGTTTAGTTGCAAGCTTCGTCACTGCCTCACAATGTGAGTCAGCAGATAAATGACAAAAGATGTGAGTTACAAAATGGCTGTTGTTTTGTTGTTATTGTTCTTTTTGTTTTATGAAAAATAATTTATTTCTCATAGTTCTTAAGGCTGGGAATCTCAAGATCATGATTCCAATAGATTTGGTGTCTGGAAACCCCACTTACTATCTGATCTTTTTTGCTATAACCTCACATGGTAGAAGGGGCCAGGGAGATTCTTAGGTACTAATCTCATTCAAGAAAATTCTACCCTCATGGCTTTATCATCTCCCAGATGTCCCACTTCTTAATATCATCATCTTGGGGGATAGGATTTCAACATGTAAATTTTGGGGATATAAAAATTCAGACCATAGCACTAATACTTATAGAAGACTTCTACATCTTTCAGGCTGTTGGGTACTGAGCTAAATTCTTTTTTTTTTTTTTTTTTAATTTATTTATGATAGTCACAGAGAGAGAGAGAGGCAGAGACACAGGCAGAGGGAGAAGCAGGCTCCATGCACCGGGAGCCCGATGTGGGATTCGATCCCGGGTCTCCAGGATCGCGCCCTGGGCCAAAGGCAGGCACCAAACCGCTGCGCCACCCAGGGATCCCCTGAGCTAAATTCTTTAGCTACATAATCTAATGTGATCCTTGAAAAACAAGAAAATAGATGTTATTATGTAAGTGGTTGTTCTTTTATTTCAGTATGCCAAATTTTTTATAAGAATTTTTCTTGTGGCCCATCCCAAATGAAAACATACAAAAAAGAGAATTCTGAAAAATATAGTTCAACTTAGTCATGTTGACACATTACAAAGCCACCATATAATTTTGGCCTTTCTTTTCTGTCTAGCTTCTCCCTTCCTTCATCCCTCCCTCCCTCTTCCTTCCTTCCTTCCTTCCTTCCTTCCTTCCTTCCTTCCTTCCTTCCTTCCTTCCTTCTTCTTTCCTCTCCTTCCTTCCTTCCTCTCCTTTCATTCATTCATTCATTCACTCATTGCTGGATGGCTTGCCTTAACTATAATTCTTTTTATCCTACAATTTAATTTCTACTTCACTAATTTACTGAAATTTTCTCAGAAAATATTAGACTAGGGGTTTAATTTTGCCAAATCCTTTTCTCTATTGGCATTGTACCATATTGAACATTGTTGATTAAAATTTACTTCCGATAGATTTTTTTATTTTTTTTTAAGATTTTATTTATTTATTCATGAGAGACACAGAGAGAGAGAGGCAGAGACATAGGCAGAGGGAGAAGCAGGCTCCTTGCAGGGTGCCTGAGGTGGGACTCCATCCTAGACCGGGATCACACCCCGAGCCGGAGGTAGATGCTCAACTGCTGAGCCACCCAGGCATCCTCCAATAGCTTTCTTGAAGTGATTTTGTTTTTATGTTTTTCTTAAATTTCTGGTCACAATCTTTTTGACTCCTTATTTTCTTCTCATGTTCTAATTTTGACTAATTTCTTAAAATAATTCTAGGCCCAAAATTCCTTTTTAAAATTTGAGGAGCAGTCATCAATTCTTGAAGTTTTGATTATTTCCTCTTTATTGAGAGGTCCCAAATCTATAATTTTAGGTTAGTCCATTATTTGAATTTCTAATTATTTCCTGTATATCACCAATGGGTAATTTGTCATGATCTCAGATCTATTTGTAATAACTCTCTCATTAGAATGCAAGCTCCATGTTGAAAGTTTTTGTTGGTGGCTAAATTCCTATAGTAGGTATTCAAATAAATACTAGTTGAATCAATGAATAAAGGAATGAGTGTGCAAACCCAACAAGTACAGAACCTAACATATTATTTCTCTTAGTAGCTAGCTAATAGCAACTTTCTAAGTCTTTCTTAATGACAACCAACAATTTCCCAGAAAATACACACTTAAAAACTTGTAATCATTTTTGACACTCAAGACGGAACTATCAATAGGTGGAAAAAAAAACATATCTTAGTAGATATCTTTTGTCTATGTTAGATAAAAATACTAATATACTCCATCAAATTTTGAGTGACTTGCCTTCCATACACTGTAGAGAGAATTAAATAACAGCATTTTGTGGAAGACAATGTGGTGTGGTAGTTCAGATCACTAAACCATTTGTAGACATTCTTATTTTGAAACTTGGATCTGACATTTACCAGTTTGTTGATCTTGGAAAAATTTCCCAACTTTTATATATCAATTTTCTTGTCTGTGAAACTGAGGTGATAATAACAATACCTACCTCACAGGTTTGTTGTGAAATTAAGTATGTTAATTGTTTTAAAGCAGTGAGAACAATAACTGATGCAGAGTATTATGAAAATGTTTGCTTGTATCATTTTGTAATTTTAGGAGATTGAATATCCTAGAAATCAATTACAGTATTACTTTAATGTATTCACAGTAACGTAGGCTTCATTTTATTTTTTTATTTTTTTAACATGGGCTTTAGATCTTTTTGATGAAGTAAAATCTTTCCACTGATATTTCTCTCAGTATTTTTGAGTAATTATGTAAAATATAATATTACTTAATTCAGCATATTTTACTATTTTTCTGAAGGCTTTCCTGGCTCAAAGGTTTTTAATTACTCATTAAAACTGGACCTACCTATTCTTACCATTCTTAAAAAAATGTTTTTTATGCAAGAATGTTTGTAGATGTGTATATATGTGCATATGCATATACATATGTGCTCATATATCTGTATGTGTCAGGGAAAGGTTACTGTTTATGACTTCCAATTATACTCACGGCTGAAGATAAATGTAAAATGAAATTCTGTTTGGCTTATCTCATCATTTACTATCAGCTATCATGTATTTATTATCATGTATATGGATAAAAGGTTTAAATCTTTGCAGGCCTAACACAGTTGAAGAGATACTCATTAGCTTTATGTATTTAAAAAGATTTCTTTAAAATTTATTTGAGAGACAGTGAGAGTGAGGGAGATCATAGAGGGAGAGGGAAAGCAGACTCTCCGCCAAGCACGGAGCCCGTGGGGCTAAATTCCAGGATGCTGGGGTCATGACCTGAGCTGAAGGCAGATGCTTAACTGACTGAGCCACCCAGGTGCTCCTACTCATTAGCCTTAAAGAAGGGGAAAAACTCCTTTGCATTTTGTGAGTTTTATATATGCTCGTACTATAGAAACAGCTTATGTTTAGGAACTACATTGCATTTGAACTTTGTGTCTCTAAATGTCAAATGAATGAGATTCAGAATTTGGTTAAACAAGGCAATACAAATCATTTTTGAAGATATTCATTGTGGTTTAAGAATTTTATGACACATGTCAACACATCTCATTCAACATCAGCTTATGGTATTTATGCCATTGTTATGTAAATTATGTGGTTGCTGTAAGATGCTGGACATATTGGTTCTTCCTAATTGGTGGCCATTGAGGTCAGAAATGTTCCATTAATTCAAGAAAGCACATACATATGAACTTTTGCCTTGATTTTTTTTTTTTTTTAGTTTTTCAAACGCAACATGCATAACAGGAATTAGTTATTCCAGGATGTGCATTTGAAGAAGATTACTGCCTTGGATGGTAGAAGTCCTATGATATTTGGCTGAGAAACAGTTGTGTAATCCCTCAGAAATGTTGTGTGTCTTGGAATATTTTGGAAAAGAGTTGCTGCACCTTGAAATGTAGATTTCCTTGTATGAACCATAAATTCAGTTTGTCTGAAACCTCAATTCAAGTAAACAATGAAAAAAAGGGTTAGCAGTGGGCCAACTATGTTTTGTTACTGTTCTGTGTTTTCAAAAGTCTTGTGATGAGCAGTGCTGTGGTGAGAAAGTTTCTCTGGCATATAATATGTTTGACAGATATTTGAATATGAAATTATAGCTTATTTATCACCGCTCAAATAATTTAAAAAGAGTTTTTTATTTGGGGTGCCCAGGTGGTTTAGTTGGTTAAGTGTCCAACTCTTGACTTTGGCTCAAGTCATGATCTTGGGGTTACGAGACTGAGCCCTGCATCAAGCTCTGTGCTAGGCATGGAGCCTGCTTGAGATTTTCTCTCTCTTTCCCTCTGTCCTTCCTCTCACCTAACCCCCAAAATAATTTTTCATTAATTAGGAAGTTATATTCAACACAATGCACAACTGAGTCACTGTGTGTGCTCTATAAATGCTAACCCTCTTTTGTTGTTATTGTATGTTATTCCTTATGAGTGTAGTCTTCAAACATGACAGCATGTTGTCCAACAAGACCATAGTTGTTATTCTACACATTTCATGTTTAATTCTGCTCCTAAGACTTAACTATTCCCTTTTGTCTCCATTCTCCTTCAACTCAAATAGCTCTTAATTCTATTCTGTCCACATAGCCTTTCCGAAGTTCAGATATTTATTTCCTACATTCTCTCATATCATCACTACCACCATCATTTCTAGTTCAGTAAATGTATTGCTTTTAATCAGATGTGAATTTTTCTCCATGATTCTTAATCTTGAAATTTCTGTCATCCTTTGACTACATTTCCAATTCATTTCCCATTTGTTTCCCATTTTTCTCCTCTTCCTTTATAATTTTATTTCCTACTAAATGTACCTTTTCTGACATTTATCTATAGCAGGTATATAATAAACATCCTAATTAACTTATTACTTTCTGTTTACTTTCTGTCTTCCTTTGTTTCAACAAGTCACTATTGAACAGATCAGGAAATGAAAATGCTCTTTATTGATTTCTTGGTATACATGTTTTGTCTAAAAGTGAGAAGAAAACCTGTTTTCCTTCAACTATTTTTATTTTTTCTTAAGCCAGCAAAAACTTTCTTGAAGAAAAACCACTTTGGTAATCTATATACATAGGCAATAGTAGTCCCATTCTCTACCACAGGCATATTGTGAGCTCCTAGTCGACAATGATCAAGTCTAATTCATCTAGGTGTTTCATTCCAGTACCTACTGCAAAGTCTCATACGTTGTAGACATTTTGGAAGCTGGAGAAGTGAATAAAGTGGTTAAATTTTGCTAGTCTGGGGCATTATGATGGGGTGCTGAACTATTTCTGCTAAATAAATAATGCTGGGTTGACTCCACTATATTTCTCTTGATCTTTGGGTTTGTGTATCCTCAATGTAGCATATATCTTTGTTGTAGTCAAATCAGTGAGAATTTCTGAAATTTTCACATGGTTCATAGCACTATGCAGTGAAGTAAAACTTTCATTAACTTTGACTTGATGCCCTGGATGCTAGACCATGAAAAAAGGAGAAATATTTCTATGAACTAGACCAATTTGAACTGTCTTCGGCAAAATAAACATTAAAATTGGAAAATATTTGACCAATAGCTAAAGAATGAGAGTGAACATCCTAGCATGGATTTGATTTCCATTGAAGTGATTACTAATTTTAAACAATGAAGACCCTAGGACAGCTAGGAATAACTTTGAATTTAATTTAAAACCACCACATGACAGACTGTACTGCCAGCTATTGCAGTGGAAATTTAATTTTTTTCCCCAGAAAGCTTTTATTTATATAGGATATCTTCCAATCATTGGAGATTATTTAGATAGGTTTTGTAGGAATATACATAGCTATTGTTCAATCAATGGAGTTCTTGGTTTCATTTTTCCTGTGAATTGTTGATGACAGCATCCAGAAATGTTAGTGTTAGGTTTCTCTGATTCTGAAATTGCCCAGAATACAAACTTCTCTAATTTAGTGAATTGAGGGAAGAAGTGCATGTTTTCATTCCCAGTGGATTTCAAAGTGAATCCTAAACCAAATTCAGTTTGGATTTTTAAAGAAGATTTTATTTATTTATTGTGTGAGAGAGAGAGAGAGAGAGAAAGAGAGAGAGAGAGGAGAGAGAGAGTGACTGGAAGAGACACAGGCAGAGGGAGTAGCAGGCTCCCCATGGGGACCCCCATGCAGAACTTCATCCCAGGACCCAGGGATCACACCCTGAGCTGAAGGCAGGTGCTCAACTGCTGAGCCACCCAGGCATGCCCAATTTGGAATTTTTATTTATTTTTTAATTTTTTTATTTATTTATTTTTTTTTCCAATTTGGAATTTTTAAATGTCATTTCATACATTACATTTTAGCTTTAAGTAAAATGATTGCATGTAGCCATGCAAAGATTTCCTAATAATTAAGTAGTACCTCATGAGAAGACTAATCCTCTGGTGCTATTTACTTATTAATGATAGTGTGTTGATGTTCAATAATAACTTGTCCAGTTTATAAAGTCTTCTATTTCACCCCATACTACCAATGTCAGTAGGGAGTGTTATTATTTATCTAATAGTGCTGGGAGGGGAAGGTCATAAAATGGTTTAATTATATAGTATCTTACCAGATTTAACTTACAACAGTACCCTGGATTTGGATGGACACAATACCAGTTGCTTGAAAGTGTCCCTTCTCTCCTCATCACAACATAGAATACAAGGGGAAAGGTACTCTGAGGCTGTGCAAAGAGAAATTATTTTAAAATATGTTATAATTAATTTTAGCTATTAGGAATTAAATTATTAATTATAATTAATTTTAATTACAATTTAATGAATCCATGCAGTTAGCTGTGATGAACTTCTCATTTTGTGACACACTTATCAGGTAAGCTTCAGCTAGTATTTTTACTAAACATAATATTTATTACAAAAAATAATACACCTCCTGAGGGAATGACAACTATCAGCTCTTTGGAGCCTCCTGTTGGGACCACTTTATGAAGCTGGGCACCTTTCAGTATCCACAAGTTCTTGTTCTTTTTTTCCTGATCCAACCAGAGTAAAGACGTTCTCTTTCTATATCTGAACATCTCTAAGAAAATGTCATTATTAATATTCATGTGGGGCTATTGAAGGAGCAAGGGAAATGAAAGAAAAAAGGTGAAAATGAACCATGGTTTTGCAACCCAAATTCGCCTAAGTCTGAGGTAAAGAGCAGAGGAGAAGGAACCATAGTGGAGCAGCTGATTACAGGGTCTGCAGTGGATCTCTGTAGAGGCAGGAAATGATGAAGCCTGGCTGGATCCCAGCAGGGAGACAGGAATGGAGAAAGCTGAAGCTGGTGCTGATGCTGAAAAGAAGAGGGGAAAGCAAAGCAGCTGGAATGAAAGAAAGAAACAGAGCCCTCCCCAGCAATAGGGGACTGCAGGTGTATTTCATTTTAGCTTCAGTTCCTGAAGCACTATCATTCCCATAAGCTTATGAGCAGTTCAGAAGTTATTCATTCAGAAGAGAAGCCCAGGAGAATTTCATTCTCAAAAAGAAGACTGAATCTATGAAGTAGAAACAAATAAAGATCAGCTACTTGTGTTTTAATAGGTGAGAAGAGTTTACAAGCTAGCTTTAGAAATCAATTGTTTTGAAAGAATTCCAGGATTTTCTGGATAAATAGATATATTGATTCACTTCCTACTTGTGGCAATTATTAAGAAAATTGAGTTATATATACATATATATAACACTATATCCAATTTTGCTACATTCAAGTAAAACTAGATTTTATTACAACATAGCAAATGGTGATACTTTATTGTATTTACATATGAGAAAGCCTCTGGTAAAAAATGAAGCAGAACTAATTAGTCTCTGCTGTTAGATACTGGGATATCATGAAGAAGCAGGTAAGCAGCTCTGGGATCTGAGAATGTTCTGCTTCTCATTCTGGGTGCTTGACTATATGGACAGGTTCTGCTTTTGATAATTCATTCAGTGGTACACATGGCATATGCATTTTTCTGTGTATATTTTATATTTCAATAAAACATTTTTGAAACAAACAGCTCTAGGGAATCAATGACTTGGGAATCAGTGACTTGAAAAATGACTTTGAAATGCCTAATAAAATATGTATAGTAATAATGGGGGATCCAGAAGTTATCAAAATCTCTTGAAGATGTTTCTTTTTAGATTTAAACTGCACCTGGGGAATAACCTCATGCAAAAACTTTTTTTTTTTTTAAGAAATGAGTTATTCTCAAGTCAAACCAAAATTACCTTAATAATCCTGTATTGTTTTAATAAAGGTGCTCTTTTAACAGGCCCTTGAAAATCATCTAGCTATATAAACAGCTCAGCCAAACTGTGGAACTGGTTTATCACTTTCATAGACTAGTTGTCTTTCAGTACTTTAAAAAAATTTCAAAATGCTGCCTCAATAGGGAATATAAACTAATTATGAATCAGTAGGCATTGATATGCAAAACTTTTTATTTAGCCAATTGTTATCTATTCTCCTTAGTAATACAGAGTATTGAAGGTTTATTTCTTCTTTCCAAATAAATTGATATAAGCAGGCAATGTAAAGGGGACTGCAGTGTTACATTAGGTGATGCATAAGTACGTGTGTATTAGGCGGCAGGGTGGAAATTTAGGAGAGGAAGGAAGGCTGTCATTCTGTTTCTTCCCCATGCAGTGGCCTTTTGTTTATACCATGCTATGATCCTGTACATGAAGAATGCAAACCTGTACAGATTTGCAGCTGAGTGAGATTGATGTGGAAAATAGCAATGGCAAGTCTCCCCTTTATTAGCAGATTTCAGTGATTGGGGAACTATGCATCAGAGTCCTGAAACATTGGTATAGATTCTCTTCTTCCTTAAAATAATCATGGATGGAAGGGAGGATGACAAGGGTCTGGATAGGTGACTGTCCTCCCTTATTAATTTCAGAAGGGACAATACTCAATTCTGTGCTAGGAGATAAAAGAGTTGATAACTTGGTATGTTTAATTAACTTGTAATTAAATCCTGAAAACAAGAAGAGCAAGACACTTTTTAAGGATAAATATTTCTAAATGTCATTTTGACAAGGCAAAAGTACTATTGTAAATCTACAATGTCTTTTGCATTTTACCAGTTCTCAATACTCACTTAAATTATCACCATTTCTTTCATAATAGACAATTCCAAAGTTTGCAGTCAAATTTTCCCTGGGCTTGGAATAAATTGGAGCCAGTATGCAGCCAACATCTTGAGTTATGTAAGCTATATTGAATATGATTCCATTACTTTTTTAAACCCATGTCAGGTAATGGAAACAAATCTGCATCTAGGATTGCCTTCCAAAAATGAGATATAGAGTTAGTGATTTCAGTAATGCAGAAGAGAGTGGTGTAAAAATTTCCTTCTTCGTTATTATGGGTCATTGTGGTGGTGGAGTTGTGTCTGTTTTAAATAATCTTGTTGACAGCAAAAAGTAGATTGCCTGGTTTTGGAGGAGGGAAAATACCACATGCAAGGTTTCAGATTTGATAATTACCTTACAAAAGTTAATAACTACCAGTGAATAAATAGCTCACTTCTGGAAAGAATAATGAATCTAAATAAAATGAACAAGCTGATCCTTACATCCAGATCCCCGGAGACAAAAACCAGCATGAAGCAGCACTGTCCAGATGTGTCCATTTTCAGCTGGCCCTAAGAAATATGTGTTCTTCCATAATTTCCATTGTTTTAATTAATTATTTAATTAATTGATTAATTTATTTTTAGAGAGAAAGAGAGAGAGGGGCATGCTCATGAAGTTGGGGTGGGGTGGAGGGACAGAGGAAGAGAGAGAGAGAGAATCTCAAGCAGGCTCGACATCCAGTGTGCAGCCTGACTCAGAGCTGGATCTCAGAACCCTGAGATCATGATTTGAGCCAAAATCAAGACTGACTGAGTCACCCAGGTGTCCCATAATTTCAATTGTCAATTTAATGGCAGATTTAGAAATGAATAGCAACCTGAGATGGAGAAAACTCAAAACATGATGCTTTATTATGAGAATTTCAGGCTGCAACCAACTTTTCCAAAAGTTGTAAGTCTTTCAGGCACACAATTATCAAACTTTTTGTTTTATGGTTAGGTCATCTAGCAAATAAAAATAAGTACCTGATTCTTAATGTTATGTTATATTCTGGCCATAGAGGGTAAAATGAAACTGACTATGAGCAAATGTTAATTTAATTTAATTTTGTTGTTTTTTGATAGCTTTTTAAAAAAATAAATTCAATTAATTAACATATAGCATGTTATTAGTTTTAGATGTAGAGTTCAGTGTCCATCAGTCTTGTATAATACCCAGTGCTCATTACATCCTATGCCCTCCTTAATGTCTCTCATCCAGTTACCCAAACCCTTCACCTATCTCCCCAACAGCAACCCTCAGTTTGTTTCCTATGGTTGAGAGTCTCTTATGGCTTGTTTCCTTTCTGATTTTGTCTTGTTTTATTTTTGTCTCCCTTCCCCATGCTCCTTTGTTTTGTTTCTTACATTCCACATATGAGTGAAATCATATGTGATAATTGTCTTTCTCTGATTGACTTATTTAGTTTAGCATAATACACTCTAGTTCTACCCATATCATTGCAAATGACAAGATTTCATTTTTTTGATGGCTGAGTAATATTCCATTGAATATATATCCCACATCTTCTCTATTCATCTGTCAGTAGACATCTGGGCTCTTTCCAAGGTTTGGGTATAGTGGACATTAATGCTATAGACATTGGGGTGCAGGTGCCCCTTCAGATCTCTACATTTGTATCTTTAGGATAAATAGTACTAGTGCAATTGCTGGATCTTAGGGTAGCTATATTTTCAACTTTTTGAGGAACCTCCCTACTGTGTTCCAGAGTAGGTAAACCAGCTTGCTTCTCACCACTAGTGTGAGAGGGTTCCCCTTTCTCTGTAACCTCACTGCAACCTCACCTCTGTCATTTCCTGACTTGTTAATTTTAGCCACTCTGACAGGTGTGAGATGGTATCTAATTGTGGTTTTGATTTGTATTTCCCCAGTGCTGAATGATGTTGAGCATTTTTTCATGTGTCTGTTAGTCATTTGTATGTCTTCTTTGGAGAAATGTCTGTTCATTTCTTCTACCCATTTCTTGACTAGATTATTTTTTTTAAGGATTTGTTTATTTATTTATTTATTCATGAGAGATAGAGACTGAGAGAGAGAGGGCAGAGACATAGGCAGAGGGAGAAGCAGGCTCCTTGCAGGGAGAGGATCCTCCCAGATCCTGGGATCATGACCTGAGCCAAAGGCAGATGCTCAACTACTGAGCCACCCAGGCATCCCAGATTATTTGTTCTTTGGGTGTTGAGTTTGAAAGTTCTTTATAAATTTTGGATACTAGCCCTTTATCTGATAAGACAGAGCAAATGTTAATTTTAAAGCTGACAAATCACCATGTGACATGGTACTTCATTAAAGACTTGGTTTATATGAGAGCCACTATGATGTAAGCTCGGTAAAAACAAAGTCTTTGGTACTTGGCTATGTTCCAACTCTAGAACAGTG
Source organism: Vulpes vulpes (assembly GCF_048418805.1). NCBI lineage: Eukaryota > Metazoa > Chordata > Mammalia > Carnivora > Canidae > Vulpes > Vulpes vulpes. Next base: position 37,771,352 of record NC_132783.1, read on the forward strand.
CCTGGCCATACCTGAGCCAAAACAAAGAGTCTGTTGCTCAACCAACTGTGCCACTCAGGCACTCCAAGATTTATTTGTTTTTAAGTAACAAGTTTACTGGGTAAGTCAGAGAAATTTAAGCTAAGGGAAATGTACTGAAAAAGAAGTACACTGTGGCTAGCTGACAGACTGGGGAGGGCAATATAAGGAGAAAAATGGAGGCATGTAAGCTTGAAAAATATAATGTGCAGAACATTTATGTTCTGAAGTATAAAGTCATTGCCAAGAGTGGATGAAGATAGTCAATAGTAAGATAAAAGAGAATAGATAGTTGGATAGATGCCAATTGATAAAGAAAAGAGAAAAAAAAGACATTCTCCATTCTTCTATCACATGTCTGTCCTACTCTCTCATGCAGCTGCCTATTCACCACTTATATCTGAGTCCATAAATTTTTGTTTCAGTATGTTACTATGGATGGATTGTCTATTTTAATACCATGGGCATTCTTTCCCCCTAGAATCTAAGTCTTATTCCCTCTCACCTACTTAAGGATAACACTCAAGAATCCTCTCTTTCCTGCATCATAATATTTAATCTCTCACACTGGCTTGACTTGACATTCACAAAAGCCTGAAAGTATGCTGTAACATATTCCATTTTATAAAAATTCTCTTTTTACCACTTATCCTCCTCCAGCCATAGACCTATTTGTCTTCTCCACTTTTATGCCAATATCTTCAAAATGATATTGAAAAGAAGGCAGTGTTCAAGTCTCACACAGGGATGCCTTTCCTCACAGGGTTTTACTCCAAAGACCTAATCATCGAGACTGTTCTCTTCCTTAATTCTTTCATAAACCCATTCCACTGTTTAACTATATCTAATGAGATCTTATCTATACCATCAATGACCTCCACATTTTTAAATTAAAAATGAACTTCAGTCCTCATTTCATGTTACCAATGAACAGCATGACACTTTTTTTTTTTAAGTACTGGTTTTTGGAACACCATTTTTGTTTCTCCTCCTATCTTACCTGCAGCTTATTTTTGCTTTCCTTTGTTGGCTTCTTCTAATATATTTATCTCTAAATGTTAAAGTGCCTGAAGTCTCCATCCCCAGCCCAGACCATATCTTAATCTAATGTACTTCCTGGGGTGACTTTGTACAGTTTAATGGATGAATCTCAAATACAATTTTAGGTCTAGACTTCTAGTATGAATACTAGACTTTGTATATATTTTTATGTATTACATCCAACCCATCATTTCCACTTGCATGTCTTATTATATCTCATTAGATATTAACTATATCTAATGAGATCTTATCTATACCATCTGTATAGATGTTTTTTGACATCTAATCTAATATCTAATGAGATCTTATCTATACCATCTGTATAGATGTTTATTGTCTGTTTTCCCTTCAAGAATGTAAAACTTCATGAGAGCAAAGTCTTTATTTTTTTTCATTGGTATTCCCAGCATTTGGAATTGCCTAGCACAGAGTAAGCTCTCAATTTTGTTGAAATATTGATACTTTACCTAATGAAATATAGTATCTGTGACCCAGTACATATTCTAAAGAACCCAGTTCCATAAGGTTGTTAATTTCAATATTATTATGGAGGCAGGAAGATGAAGGCATCCTGGAGGTTTATCTCTAAGACTTGATGCGTAAAATGTAGTAGATGCTCATTATGGCATTAGAGGTTCACATAGCTACATAGGTAGATCTTGAAAATAGTTCTGAGTAACAGTAGTGTAAAATTCACAAATACATACATTATTTATTTATATAATGATTCTCTTTATGTAAATTAAAATCATGCACACAAACTGGCAGTATGTGCAAGTAGTCATCTAAGCAGAAAGGGATTTATCATACACATTAGAATGGTTGCTCATGGGAAGGAGAAAGGAGCAAGTTATATGGTAAAAATGAAGAGATGCATGAATGTATGAATAAATAGACAAAAGAGAAATTGTGCATGACCAATTGTGACATGGGCTTTGAGCTAAGAGGTGTAAGTATCCCAGCTCTGCATCTGAAGCACACCAGAAGGAAACAATGTTGGATTAAAAAAAGAAGAAGAAGCAACATTGGGTCTGCAAGTGATGAGAAGAGCAGTGGCATAATAAAAGGGAAAGAACACTATTAATTTTGTTTTTGAGTCCTTCTTCTCAAAATTCATCTTGGGAGAGGGGATTCCATGATTTAAGTTTGGGTCACTTGCATTCTTCTTGACTATACGAAGTTTTGAGAGGAAAAACTTGGAAAAGCAAATGGGGCATGCTCGAGATTTATCTTATCACAGACTTAAGAAAGAGAGCTTCCCAAAGTAAAACCAGGGTTCTGTTAGGAAGCTATGTAGTTGAAAAATAAAACCACTAAAGACCACATAATATCAAAAGTTCCTCATTGGTATCCATTAGCAATGACCCTAAATGATTGTTGAATATAATCCTTCCTGGAAAATTCAATATTATTTGTTTTTTTGGGAAAAAATCACACTAAAAACGCTCTAGTTTTCAACTATAAATTGAATTGATAGGTAACCAAAGCAATCTAAAGTTATGCAACTGATAATTTATATTCAGATAGTGGAGACCTAAGGTGCAGAAATCAGCTGCATAATTGAAACAGTTGCCAACAAAAAACCAATAACACACACATATATACCACACATATATACTTAGTTACACACACACATAGTATTCCACTAGGTTAATAGAATAGCAGTTTGTGATCATTTGAGACCTTAAACTAATACTGTATTCTATGCATGTATTTTCTTTCAATGAGAAGCATAAAATTTTCAGAACACAATTTTTTTCTTGTAGGCACCATTTTCTCAATTTTAAGAAATGGTAACACTACTGAGGTTTAAAATTATTTTATTGTGGAATTGTATTTTTACTTTGTTTCTCTTGTCTTTCAATCTTGAAATTTTAAAATTTCATGATTTTATTTATGTAATTATTGGCACCTTTCTTAGGAAATTTGGGAAGAGAAAAAAGAAATAGAGAGAAAAATAAGACTTTAAACCATAAAGATTTTTTAGAGGTAGTAGAATCCAACAATCCATTCTTTCATCTATTTATCAAGTACGTTTTAAGCATCTACTCTGAGCCAAGCATCGAGTTACACATACTAGATAACAGAAGAAAAGGCCTTAAAAAAGTCTTTTCTAAAAACTATATACCTATATCTATTGATCGATTGATCATTAGATAATATGTATAACTCTGCTAATATAATCAACGACTCTACATTCTCAGTCCTTGTTATTTCAATTGGAGAAATTCATGATATTCTTACAGTCTACGTGTAGAAGTTTCAATAGACTTTTACCCTTCTGATTTCCATTTTTTGGTTTTCTAAAATTATAATTTCCAATCGCTATTACTAATAACAATGTGCCTCTATTCTCTGCAATTGCTTTGGCAAAGTGAATCAAAGAAGTTTCAGCCATTCCAGGCTTTAGCCTGAACAGATTGTCTGAGTCTTCCAGCTGATTGTCAGAGAGGAATGCAGATTGCCTGCCCACCAAGCACTGGGATGCCACTCAATGACAGAACATTGCCCTTGGGCTTTGAAATCAGGGGACCTCAGATTCTGTCAGAGTACAATTGAAAAGACTTTCAGAGGCAAAAAATCACTCTCTGGTCTTCTCCCTCTGTTTACTTGCCTCTGAGATATTCCATTACTTTATGTAGAATCCTTGCTTTCTGACACCAAGCATCCATTCCTGTGATGCTGTGCCCTTGCCAAGCTAAGATAAATGTCTTTGGAGACAGTTATTTTGCAGCTTCCCATTTTAGATAAAGCTAATATGTGCTTTAGGATTTTTTTTTTGTGGCAAGGTCAATATCATTTATCTTGTTGTATTCTTTTATTTATTGATTGTTCTGAGTTCAGGGAAGGCAGAGTTCCAACTGGCCTTGGGTTCTGAATTCACTCTTTCATCTTTCTAACCTGGGAATCTGTTTGTCTCATGGAATATTGAGCTGAGCTGGATGTGCTCCTTTCTTTAAAAATAGCCACATTCTGGGCATAGATCACTATGGGAACATTTTTGGACATTTCACATTCCTTCCCAGTGGGTACCATAAAGTCATGGCCATGAAGGCTAGCCAAGAGCAGCTAGCAAGTATCTACATTCCAACCCAGAGGTACTGTTCTTAGCATTATTTGGCTTGATCTCTTTGTTTCCCTCACTGGTTGTCATAATGTGTCCTGGAGCTATTCTAAGCATACTCTATTTTCACAATGCCCTCCATGAGGCTTAGGTGACAGGCAATGGTAAGAGGCAAAACACAATTATTATTAGTTTGTTCTTTTATTTACTTTATAAGCCTGTAGGCTTTGGGTTATCTTTGAGAGTTATTTATATAATGTTACTACTTAAAAATTACCCCTAATTGCTTAAAGAACAGGGCATTTAATCATCGAAGGACATTATGATAACCTAAAAACAAACCTTGACTTACAGTTTCCATGAAATAAGGTGAATGGAGTTGAGGCTCATTTCATTTAAGTCAGAGGAGGCTATCAAAGACTTATCCTCAAATTGCTTTCCTTAAAACAATGTATTTTTTAATTGTCAAAGTGATAGCAATATTAAATGTTTTCTTATCATGTCAGCATCAATGAGAGTTGTCTATTTTTCCATCAATCAATCAATCATCCACCTATCATATATCTATCTAGTATGCTACTCCCTTTTATTTTCTACCAACACTTATTTCCATTGAGTTATATGAAATTTTATAACTGGCTTTAATAAACCACCTTGCGATTTTCTATCAGGATTATGGCCAGACTAACTTCTGCATTATCACTTGCACCATTCTCTTACCCCATCTAATATCACATACTTGAACACATCAAAACAAATATTTAACACTGCCTGCTTCTTGTGAGGTGTGTTCCACACAGATCTGGGAAAATATCTTTTTCACATTTTTTGTTGAGTGTGGCCAGAGGACGTTTACTGTTATGAAAATAACAGAATGCTATATTTTTATTGTTTTGACAAAAACTATAGTCGTTAGGGTCAGAGTAGGTTTCTCCTAGAGGCCATGTGCTCTCCTAATAAATTTAGGAGTTGGAAGAAACTTCAAGGCATATAAAGAAAAGGCTACACATGTCAACAGTGGTGGGTTCCAGCAGTTTTAACCAGAACTCTAGCCATAAGAAGAAATGCTGGAGTATCCAGTATGGTGGCCTGGTTCTAATAAAACTAAGGCAGCAGTTAACAAAAATCCCCCCCTCCCCACTGTTACCAAAGCTTTATCTCACTAAACAACTTTTGGATTATTCTTTAGCTCTTAAACTCCAAAAACAAAAAGTGTCCCTAATAGACTGTGATTAAAAATCATTTATTCTTTTTGTCATTGTATAATTTTCTGCACTTCTGTACTCATATTTAGAAAACCATGTTGACAAATGATTTCTTACTGTAGACTGCTTCTGTGGGCTCACCAGTGATTGCAGTTATTAGTGCTTTGTTGTTGTTGTTTGTTTTTTTTTTCTCTGCAATAAATGAGTGACTTGTGATCTGCTATTAGTTTCTCCCATTTGTTTACTGTACTCAGTTGCTGAGCCTTGAAATAAGTGTTGGCCATAGCATTTGATAGTCTCTACAACCTCCTGGAACAGTTAGAACTGTATATACAATTCCTTTTATAATCAAAAGAACAATGACCACAATGCTACTCTTAAGGCAAATGTTCCAACAAAAAGGCCTCCAGTGATGGCTGGTGTAATTCATCCTTTCTGAGCAAATGTGCTTAGGTATTATGCAGTTACAGGAAAGTTTCTTTTGACCTTCTATTCTGTTTACTTTCATACCATCTGTGCTCTACATCTTGACCACCCATTCAGGTCCTTAAAATATGGCTCTTACACTTTATATCAGGGTTGCCAGTCATCTGCCAGTCAACTTCACTAAATTCAACTCAGTCCCATATCTCTATTTCTTTATTATTTAGTGATAATCTGAAAAATAATTTTTCTAACCCTAGACTAATATTTTCTCCCTAATTGCCTCACAAACTAATAATTTCTCCCAAACTGGTGATAACCGATAACTCAATCGGTTAAGCATCTGCCTTCAGCTCAGGTCATGATCCCAGGGTCCTGGGATCGAGCCCTGCATTGGGCTCCCTGCTTGTCAGGGAGTCTGCTTCTCACACTCCCTCTGCTCTGCTTGGACTCTCACGTGTGCTCTCTCTTTCTCAAATAAACAACTAAAATCTTTTAAAAAATAGAATGATGATAGGAAAAAAAATAAGAATACTAGAGAAAGGGAGAAAGGCATGATAGAGAGGAACAGCAGAGTGAAAATAGGAGAAATAAGAGAAATAGGTAGTCAGAGATGAAAGGAATAGAGTATGTCACAAAGTGGGCATAAGAGATTGATTCTCTAGATTAAGAAGTTTCAAGATTTAGGCTGAGGTTTGGAGAAACCTTTAGACTGAGAAGGGGACCATGGTACAAAGCAAGGTAATGGCACCCTCCACCCTCTGGCCAATATAAGCCTAGAGAGAGCAATTGCTTACAGATGTCATGAGTGGTCAGTGTTTGTTCTGAGATCATCAGACCCTGAGTCTGACTCTTATTGAAAGATACCTAGGGAAATGGAGAAAATATCAAGTCTGGGAGCTGACTCAGCATTGGGTCATAGTGAGATGTGGGTATTGAGAGAGGAAAACAGGTGTCTATTGCCCAAGAAGTTTAAGTACTCCTTGTATCCCATCCTTTTGGGTCTAACTGGAGTTAGAAGGAAACTTTAGTTGTACTAATCATGGGCCCATGCTTTATATTCTTATAAATGATAGTAATAATAGTGATTATTTTTTTTCTTTTTAAAGATTTATTTATTTATGATAGACATAGGGGAAGAGAGAGAGAGAGAGAGAGAGAGACAGAGACACAGGAGGAGGGAGAAGCAGGCTCCATGCCGGGAGCCCAATACGGGACTCGATCCCGGGACACGATCCCAGGACTCCAGGATCACCCCTGGGCCAAAGGCAGGCGCCAAACTGCTGAGCCACCCAGGGATCCCCTGTAATGATAGTGATTATTAATGCTTATTGAAACTGTATAAGCCACAAGCTGAGCTGAGTGCTTTGCATGAATTGTTTTTATTAAATCTTCACAATTCCAGAAGGCAAGAACAATGATTTTCCTCATTGTGTGAATGGAAAACCAAGGTTGAAGAGATGAGACAGCTTGTTTGAGGCCACAGAGCCAGGAAGTTGCATGCTTGGGACCCACATTATCTGATATCAGATCTAGATTTCTTAACCCCAACTTTAAACTAAAGAGAACTAAGACCAAATCACTGTAGCAGAGGCTGCGAGTGGTAGACAGAGGACAGATCTACCTGGCCCTAGCCTCCTTCAGCCAGGGAGATGCTAGTGATATAGTTGATTTCTTCTTCTCAAATTTTGAACAGCTGTGAGGTGTTTAGACTACTGAGCCCAGTATCAGTATATATAAATAACCCTAACTTGATCCCCTTTGATTTTATTTTTGGATGTCACAGCCTTGTCCTTTCTTTATTTTAGCTAAGCCTCTACTGCATGTTCCCCGAGCAGCAGAACGATACATTTCAGGAGAATATTTTATGTGATGCTGACACCAGCTGCTCCATGGAGAGCTTCAGGCTCCTGCCAGAGTTTAATTGGCATCCAGGAGCAGATGGGCTCCAAAGCACCAAAAAAGTGATCGTGTTTCACAATAAGTCTTTATCTCAGCATGAAAAAAAGCAATAAATTGTGGAGAGTCTGAAAAATTATTCTCTAAACACATACACAGAAATTTATTATGCTAAGATGTAGCTTTTTGCCAAAAAGGAAGACAATAGGTCTGCCTTTTTAACAGGTCCATGTAACTTGTGTTTCTGCACTGATTATTTAAAGCTCTTTAATATCCAGTGCTGGGTAATGTTAATTAACATTAATTCATTGAACAGACATTTCTAAGGACTCACTATATGTCAAGAAATATTATAGAAATACAGTAGTAAACAAAGATGGGTATAAATTCTCACCTTCATGGAGCTTACATTGTGGATATAAATATGCTTGAAAGAAATGGATAAGGTGGAGAAAGATAGATTCATCATTTACCTCTTTTAAGGTTCCAAAAATTCCCTTGTATTAGGAAACCATACTTATGATGTCAACTGATTGAGAAAAATATATGACAGTAATTTCTATGGATTCAGAAATGCTTTATTTCTTTTTTATTAGTCACAATTGCATGTCCATGCATCAGAAACAGCCACACAAATATATGTGTGACATACTGATTTCGCCTTAAGAAATTCCTGGTTTTTATATGCCTTGGTGTATCTCCAGTGATAATTTCACAGGATCCAAGGACCTGGATCCAAGGACCACAAGTTGGGAGACTAAAATAGATGATATCTGAAGGGTCTTTCTAGTTCTGAGGGCAGAGTGCTGTCTTACAAGAACTGCTAGATGCTCCCTGTTGAAAGATGTTTTTAAGAAGCTGGGATCTTTACTGGATTCATGTTTTTTTACATTAGAATATTTTAAGGTAATTCACATTTTCCTGAATCTTAAAATTATCAGGATGTGATATTGCTCCTAAAATTTAATTTGTCTTTGTTCTATATTAGATAATTCTTTTTAAAATTGTCTCATAAAAAATTAATTTTCTTTCTGTCTCACTTAAAAGGCATGCATTTAAAGCTCTTTTACCTTGGTAACTAAGAAAAGTTAGACCTTACTATGACTAATAAAAATGTATTGAATTTATATTTATGATTGAGTTTATGTTAAAAAAATACTTTGAAATAGGAAGAATATCTAAGCTTGTGTCATTTTTATTCTATTTATCAGATTCTTGAAGAAAGTCACACCAATGTTTGGGAAATATTTTGGAAAGTCCAAAATAACATAGAATAATCATTTTAATTTGCATGTAATCTCTGATAAATCATTAAGCCTTCCTTAAATTTGTCGAGATGAATTATTTCCTTAGTGCTTCAGTGTGATGATCAATCTTCCAATTCTTGTCTTAATAAGTTCATAATTCAATAGCTGTTACTAAGTTTTAATCTCATACAGCAGAATATTGGCATTATTTTGTGCTACAGAAAGTTTCCCCTTAATATATTTCCATTTTTTGAGAATTCACTTTTATAGAAGATATCTGAGGAATTATATCTTGGGATAAAAAATGTTTTTGCAAACTGTATCTTATCAACTTGGCCTTTTAGGCTAATCAACTTGGCCTTTGCAATTAGATATTTTGATCTAGTTGATTATACATAATATAATTGAAAATTAGAGAGCAGTGGCAATTTCTACTTAAATACCAATTATGAAATGAGCCCTAAGATTTTTCCTTTATTTCTATCTTTGGTTTCAGCTTCTTGTCTTAGAAATGAGAGGAAGGGAGGGGAGAGAATGTGGAGATATTGATTTACTATGAATTGTAACTGAATCTAAAAATATTAGGTCAGGAATGCCTGGGTGGCTCAGTGGTTGAGCATCTGCCTTTGGCTGAGCATGATCCTGGTCTGGTTATTGAGATCTGCATCAGGCTCCTCGCAGAGAGCCTGCTTCTCCCTCTGACTATGTCTCTGCCTCTCTGTCTGTGCTTCTCATGAATAAATGAATAAAATCTTTAAAAAAATAAATAAAAACATTAGGTCAATAAGAAGTATGGATAAATAAATCTTAAGTCATTCATAGAACACTTTCATTGGGTATAGAGCTCTGTTATACAAATGAAGTGAAAAATAAGTTCCTTGTTTTTAAGAAGTTTGCTGTAATATCATATTTATATGGTGGTTGAAATGATAAAAAGTAGATAAAGTGCCATGTATTTATGACATGCTTATTATATATCTAGATCTATTATTTAACAAGAACAAAATACTTGTTGGGAGCTCTAGGAGAGATCAAATAGGGAAAAGTTGAATCTGACATATTTTGTATCAATAAACTAAAGAAAATATTTTAAAAATCTTAAAAGCAATTAAAATAAATATTACCTACTAATTAATGGTCGATAGGGAGCAGACATCTCAACAATAACAATAGAAAGCCTAATGGAATGAAGTCTTTAAAAAGTACTGACAAATTACTTTTGAGTTAGATTTCTATACCCAGCAAAACTATTATATAGAGACACAAGAGGAAAAAAAAAACAATGAAAGAATATTCTATCTTTGGCATCTTGCTGAAAGAACACTTATAATTTTTATTTCATGAAATAGGAACCTAATCCTAGGAGAAAGGATTGAGAGGTGAGTAGCGATAGCAAGCAAAGATACTGGTTGACATAAACAAGCATTGATTGTAATGATAGTTTATGATGATATGTCAATGATAACAACAACAATAATAATAATGACCAACTGGAGGCTCAAAATTAATGTCAAACTTAAATACCAGACAACAGTAAAATGTGTGAAACTGGAATAAAATCACTAAGTTCCTTTATTAACTAGGAAGAAAAGGTACTTTGCGGATACAATCAGCAAAATTTCAAGTATATGAATCTGCAGGATCTCTGAAGTCAAATGGTTTGGGTTCCCCAGTTGATAGCTGTGTGACCTTGAATTATTTATTTAATCTATTCCTCAGTTTGTCCATATGAAAAATAAAGTTGATAACAGGGCAACCCCGGTAGTGCAGCGGTTTAGCGCTACCTGCAGCCTGGGGTGTGATCCTGGAGACCCGGGATCGAGTCCCACATCAGGCTCCCTGCACGGAGCCTGCTTCTCCCTCTGCCTGTGTCTCTGCCTCTCTCTCTCTCTGTGTCTCTCATGAATGAATAAATAAAATTAAATAAAAAAATAAAGTTGATAACAGTGTTTATAGTGTGTTATAATAATGAGTTTGGTACTTATAAAGCATTAAAACAATGTGTGCCTCTGTAAGAGTACTATATTTTATATATATTATACATATATATATATGCATACATACACATATGCACATACATATGAAATATTTTCTAATACAAATAGTATATATACCTGGATAGGTTTGATTATGATTAGTTACCATGTGGACCTAGAGGGTGTTATGCTAAATGAAATAAGACAGAAAAGACAAATGCCGTATGATTTCATTTATATGTGAAATCTGAAAAACAAAACAAATGAACAAAACTGACTAAAATACAGGCAACAAGCTGGTGGTTGCCAGAGGGGAGGTGGGTGAGGAGATGGGCAAATAGATAAAAGGGATTAAGAGGTACAAACTTACAGTTATAAAATAAATAAGCCATCGAGATGGAAAGTACAGCATAGGGAATATAGTCAATAATACTGTAATAACGTATGGTGACAGATGGTGACTACACTTATTGTAGTGAGAACTGAGTAATGTATGGAACTGTCAAATCAACGTTTTACATTTGAAACTAATACAACATTGTATAATATTTACACTTCAATAAGAATTAGTTTAAAGCTGTTGTAGGTTCTTTTTTTCTTTTTAGAGATTTATTTATTTACTTTTAGACATTTTAAGAGACAAAATAATACACATCAATAAATGTATATATTTTTACATCTTCTTCTAAATCTATTCTAATGGAAAGAGCATCTAGATTATAGGGCAGCATCTAAATGAGTTGATGTATGTTTGATATTCTGTTGTTAGCTATCTTCTTTGGAATGAGTTTCTATTTTTTTCTTCAACTATATTACTTTTACTATAATTATTGCTCTTGAAAGAGCAAGGTACACTCCAATCAGATGGATCACATCTTAAATAGAAATTTTAATCTCATCTATATTTTGTGTCTTCAGATAATTGGGATAATAGAAAAGGAGGTAAAGATGAATGATAGCTGTTCATAACTGGAGGTTATTTCAGTTAGAAGGAGCTCACTTCTTAGAAAGAAAATCCCATTTGTGATGAGGACTGGGTGTTGCATGAAAGTGATGAATCACAGAATTCTACTACTGAAACTAACATTATACTATATGTTAACTAATGAATTTAAAGAAAAAATTAAAAAAAGAAAAATTCCTGATTGGACTTGAAACTTGGGACAGTTCTCATCTAAAATGATGTAAAACTTGCTTGTGCTGACTTCTTTTTTGTTGATCTTGTCCCAAGAGCATGAAGAGGGGGCTGCAATTCTGCTCCTTGTTGAGGGGCACTGGGAATGCCTGCTCTCTAAAGTAACAAAGTAGCAGTGCAGTAGCATTGGCAGTTTATGGTGTTTAGCTCTGGTATTTCAATACTGTCTTCCAGGCAATCTCTAAAACTGTCTCCTCATTCAGGCCCGAATGGATTCCCTGGGGATCGCTCATCTCAAGCCTCTTTTGCGTGCCATTGGCACCAGCCCTGCAGCCCTGGCTCTGGTTCTGAAGGGTGCTTTAGGCTGAACAAAATCATTCCACCGGGTTCTTTGATCTGATCCCAGTTGGGTCAGCTGGGGAAGTGAGCTTGCTCTCTCCACTCTTCTACAGCTCCAGGTTGGCTTCTGGCCCTCCAATGTGGTCTGTTCTTCTGATACCATGAGGTTCTAGCTCTCAGCTGCTTGCCCTGGCATTGGCCCCCATCTGGCATGCTGACTTCTCTCTGCTGGCACTGACTCCATTTTTCTGGCTTTTGTTTTCTTCAATGCTTCTGAGTTTTCCCTGACTCCCCGTGAACTCCCAGGCATCCCAGGATGCCTGAGATGTAATCACATTTCAGCTGCTGTCCCCATATAAGGTACCAATTAAACTGAGATGAAAAAGAAGGAGTAGGTTCCAAGACAGAAAGCTGAAGCCAACATTTACTCATCTCTGAGCCATAGTAGCAGGAAGAAAACAACACACACACCCTGAGTTTTGGATTCTAAACTATAGTTTGGAGGCGTGAGGGGATTTGTTTTAGTATGTGTGTTTAGAGTCAGTATGAGGTTTCATCTTTAAGTTTTAGGGAATTGCTTGGAGTTGCTTATGAAGGAGTTGCTGAAAACCCCCATAAACAACTAGAAGTTAAATACTATCACTGTAAGTATACTAAAACAGAAAAAAAACAGTAAAGCATTATATATAGAAAATCCTTTTCACAGTCCCCTCCAAAAAAATAATGTCTCTTTCTTTTCTCACCTCAGTAGGAGATACTATTGTAGTGCAAATTTATTTGTGAAGGACTAAATATACTCTACAGTACTTCAGCATGGGGTGACATAAAGACATGTGGTCTTTTGACAGTATTAAAAAATGTCTGGTCAACCAAAGCCCCCCCCCCCTCTACAAAACAAGGTCACATGAGGGAATTCAAGATGAATTGCCAGTGATTGAACTTGGAAATGAAAGTCTTAGGAGAGTAAGAAACTTACCATTCACTTGTTCTCTGGCTTTCCTCATTAAGGTTGATTGTGTGGTATTTTGTTTTGTTTTTTCTCTATGAGCTCAAGTTTAAATAATCACAAGAAACTGCTGGTATTTACTTTTTAAAAGCACTAAACTATTTGAAGTCAGTGCGGTAGGGAAGGAGGGCATAATAATGGCAAATAAAATTCCATTTTATTTTTAAAAACATGCTACCAAAAAACACTTAGTTCAAAGGAGGAACTCAAAATTGCAGAACTGTCCAAAAATAATGGTAATGAAGAGAAAAGCAGAATCTGTGGAATACAGCTGAATCAGTTATCAGAAGAAAATTTATAGCATTAAATAGCTGTATCAATAAAAATAAAAATGAAAACGAATGAAACACCAATTAAAAACGGAAAAAAACAAAGTAAATCAGAAGAAAGCATAAAAAAGGAAGTAATATAAATAAAAACAGAAATTAATGACTTAGAAAACAGAAAAGTAGTCCTAAAATCACATTGAACTATTCCATTAATATTAAAATTGAGAAACCATTACTTAGTGTAATTGAAAGAAAGGATAAAGAAGAAATAATAAAGAAGAGAAAAAATGAAAGCAGAAAACCACAAAATTGGAAATCAAAAAGAAGAAAAAAAATCCATCAAACCAAGCAATTTAGAAAGTTCTATTTTGCCCAATATGTGCAAATAGATTTGAAAATCTTCATAAAGATGGAAATTTAAAAAATCCAACTTATCATAGTTGACCCCAGTAAAGTGTAAATGAAACTATTACTAGTAAAGAAGTAGAAAAGTAAGCTGTCACAGAAGAGTCCCAGGTCCACCTGGTTTTATAGGAAACCATATACAACTGGAATTGAAAAACTTTAATCATTTAATATTTCAAATGCACTGAGTCAATACTCCCAGTGCATTCAAAATATGCCAGAGAATATAGTCATGAAAGAAATCTTCCAATTTCATGGCCTGAATCTACTATAACATTAAACCCCAAAGCTGACAATGATACCACCAAAAAAAGAAAAGTACAGAAAATCTCACTTAAGAATATCAATGTCTTACATAGTCTTAATAAAAGTATTAAAATATTAGCAACTGGAATTTGACAGCATATATAAAAGTAATTGCATGATGACCAAGGGCTGAGATTAATTCTAGGAATGCAACATGGTTCATTTAATTCAGGTGGTTAACTATTAAAAATTTCATTAAACTGATACAACATAGTAAGAAGGCTAGGGAAAAAAATCATTTGAGCATCTCCAAATATTCAGAGAAGGCATCTGACAACATTCAATATCCATTCATAGTATAAACATTCAATGAAATAGTAATTGATGGATATTTAACCATATGAGCTTTTTCTCTCTCTCCCTCCCTTTTCCCTTCCTTCTGAAAAATTAGCATTAAAAATCTAGCGTCTTATTTAATGGGGAAACTGTAAAAATGTTTTGTCTAAAGTTAGGAACCAGGTAAGACTGCTCATTTTCTCCACTACTGTTTAACATATTGTGGAAGTATTAGCCTATGCAAATAACTCAAGAGAAAACAATTGGAAGCATAAGAATTGCAAGGGAAAAAGTAAAACTATATTTATGTGGAAATAGAATAATTATATAGAAAAGAAACTGTGGAAAACAATAAAAATGATAGAGAATTTAGTATAATAGGAGGTTATTAAATTAACATAAAAAATCAGTAAGCATCACAAAAAATCAGAATCTAAAATGGATCAGATCCTATTTCATGAATCATAACAGAAATTATATTCATTTGTATCAACTCTGCAAAAAAATCTTCTAGATGTAGATAAGAAAAACATTTAAAAAGTTTCCAAGAGTCACACAAATAGAGCTGAACAAATAGACATACTCTTTCTTGGATGGAAGACACAGTGTCATGATGTCAGTTATCCCTTAATTGCTTAAGTTTAATGTAATTCCAATTTAAAAAATCAGTCTTTCTCCATAGCT
This sequence comes from Vulpes vulpes, assembly GCF_048418805.1. Lineage (NCBI taxonomy): Eukaryota > Metazoa > Chordata > Mammalia > Carnivora > Canidae > Vulpes > Vulpes vulpes. Next base: position 37,786,645 of record NC_132783.1, read on the forward strand.
GGATAGACTGATGATAAAATTTAATTGGAAAGAAAATAAATAATAAGAATAGACAGGAAAATACCAAAAAAAGAAGAGGAAATGTGTATATATAGTGAAGTCACAGCGATTCATCTTCAAAACTAAAGACTCTACAGGGAGCCTGGGTGGCTCAGTCCATTGGGTACCTGCCTTTGGCTCAGGTCATGATCTTGGGGTCCTGGATTGAGCCCCACATTAGGTTCTCTGCTCAGTGAGGAATCTGCTTCTCCCTCTCCCTCTGCTGTCCCCCTCCACTTGTGCTCTCTCTCTCTCTCTCTCTCTCTAATAAACCAAATCTTTAAAAAAATTAAGTACTTTAAAATATATTGTAAACACTAAAAAGCTATATGATTAAGTCATTTTGTTAATGTTACATAGACAAACTGACTAGTGGAATAAAATAGAAAATTCAATAAGTAACCCAATTGTATATGGGGTTTATATGGAAATTTAGTATAATACACTAGAATGGAGATGTTTCACAGCCTGATGGCCTTGGCTCAGCAGTGGAGCCCCCTGTGGGACTGCAGGTATGATAGTGGACTGGAGGCACAGCTTCCCTTCTGCTTGGAGGCGTGGCCATATGTGAGCGCACTTGCCTCAGAGGCTGCAAGCCTGGTCAACATGGGAAGGAGGGATCTGTGCCTGGCCTGGAAGGGGCACAGGGCCTTGATTGGCCCTGTGTGCAGTCCCAGAGCCATTTGGGGATGAGGATAATTGCCAGGGGTGTGGGGCTCCCTGTGCAAAGCAGCTCTGCCCTCTGGGTACATTTCTCTGCTTTAGTCCTGAATTTTGCCCACCAGCCACTGGCCCTCAACTTGACCACCCTGGCGGTGCACGGGACAGCTTGCAAGCGTAGCCAACCTGAGCCAGGGACTGCCGATGCCTCTTCGGCCTCCCTGGTTACTCAGAGGGCAACAGACAACCTCTGCACCAGTTGCCTTCCATTCAGTCCCTCTCTGCAGACTGGTATGGAGAGTTGTAAATAAAGACCTTGCAGCTTTGGCTGTCAACTCTTAAACAACAACAACAACAATGACAACAGCAACAAACAAACAAACAAACAAAAAACAACCCCTAAAACAGAAAACCATATCTAAGTAGATTTGTGCACTTCGAATCCCTGTTGTTCAAGGGTCAACCATACATTTTGACTCACTTTTGTACCCTGCAAAAATTCCACTTCTAGGAGTCTATCTCTATAATACGTTGGCAAAAAAAGAAGAGATTTATGCATAAGACTCTTCGTTGCAGCACCCAGTAACAAAAGATTGGAAATAATCTGAATTTTCTGTGGCAGAATGAATTGCTATCTATCAGCATACCAGAGTAATATGCAGCTATAAGGAGGAATATTAAAAAGTTCAGTATAGTGCTGTGGAATGATGTCCAGGATATATTGTTAAAGGGAAAAAAAGATGGAAAGTGTGTTGTTATTTTTCTAAGAAAGGGATACTATATTGCTTATATATATATATATTTAAAAATATTTTATTTATTTATTATGAAAGAGAGAGAGAGAGAGAGGCAGAGACAAAGGCAGAGGGAGAAGCAGGCTCCATGCAGGGAGTCTGATGTGGGACTCGATCCTGGGTCTCCAGGATCACACCCTAAGCCAGAAGGCAGACTCTGAACTACTGAGCCACCCAGGAATCCCTATATTGCTTATATTTAAAAATGGAAAAAAAAACCTGCCATAACAAAAGAATGAGAAAGTATAGTGGGTCACTTTTGGTTATTAGAACTGATGCTTTAGATGATGAGGGAGAGAATAGGCAAGAGGTGATATGGATGAAATTGGAATCTTTCAACATACCTTGTTCCAAGTATTTAACATGAAATGATGTTAATATTTTATGTAATTAAAACAAAATTAAATAGTTAAAAATCCCATAGTATCAGAAAGGATACAAATGAAATGAATTGTGCATCTAGTTGATGGTTTAACTGCACTTATATGCACACACAGAGGAACTATTCTAAATGATTTCAAACTCAATAATTTGTACTTTCTTAGTGGAATATGTCCTCATGATAAAAATAATAGCAAAATATTTTTAAGTCATTTTTTAGTAATCACATTTTTGGTAGTAGTTTTGTATTGTTTTACTGAGGTATGTGTATTGTGGCATAGAACAGATGAGAGATATTGATATTGAGGAGTGAGTTTTATGGTGTGGGAAAAGAAGAAACAGTTGTAATATATGTAAATTAAAAATACCAACATGAACTTGAGATATTTTATCTTAAAAAATATGTTTGGTATGTTAAATGGCCAAGAACTCAATAGCATGGAAATACCCTGATGCCAAAATTATATTCTCTGAATATCATTTCCCACTACTAAGAACTAGGAATCTTGGAGAAAAGAGTGATTCTAGTTGAGGGTAGAAATGTACAACATAAACTCAGAACATCTTGTTATATTAGAAGCAAGAAAGTTATTGTAGACTATGGTTGCATTATAAGGACTCAAAAGCCAACTTGAAAAATCTCTCAGTGACTGAAAATGGAACCATTTGAGTATTGATAAGTATTAATAAATGCAACAAAACAATGAAACATATCATATTTGTTTAGATCTGTGAATTTATAGTAATACTGAAAAAATCCTTAGTTGCTTTTGGAGGCTGTTAGGAAACTAATTCATTACTTGAAAACACATATATCCATTAATTTCTGTTTTTATCACTATTAATCCTTTTTATGCTTTCTTTTGATTTACTTTGTTCTTTAGTTTTTTGAGTGGAGTATTTAATTTGTTTTCATTTAAAATTTTTATGGATATAGATATTTAATGCTATAAACTGATAAAAATCAATTATTATCCTTTTTTTCTATATGATCTAAACCTTAGGGTACAAATGAAAAGGATAGAGGAGACACGGATGGAACTCAGACTTCTTTTATTATATCTCATTTTAAGAATTTGACTACGAGGGCGCCTGGGTGGCTCAGTTGGTTATGTGTCTGACAATTTTACCTCAGGTCTTGATCTCAGGGTTGTGAGACTGAGCCCCACAGTGGGCTCCATGCATGGAGCCTGCTTAAGATTCTCTCTCTTCTTCTCCCTCTGCCCTTCCCCCTTATCCCTTCCACCTTCCTGCTTGTGTGCACACACTCTCTCTAAAGAAAAGAAAACAGAATTTGACTTGGGTACAAATGGTTGGATGACCAATAATGTATAAAGGGAAGTTTCTCCTTAAAGACTATTACAATTAATAAATAAAGAGGAAATTATAGAAATAGAATAATACCATTTTATAAATTCCCCAAGTTAATGGATCTCAGTGATATAATCAGCAATGACTGAGAAAATCACACACAAACACACATAAACACGAGGGAGAGACAGCCAAAATGTGGACCTCTTAGTGGAAATACAAAGTGTTGGCTGTGAAGTAATATGTCCCACTCACTTCCTCTCTATAGTGTCCCATTCCACCCCCCATCTCACTCACACACACACACACACACAGCAAACTGTAATGTGATTAAGCCTCTCGCTCTAAATAGTAATTCACATGCAATATAAGAGATAGAGCAACATGTTAAATGATACCATGGGGTTGCAATCAACAAAATCAAAACTATATGAAAGTCTATAGACTAAGTGATCTGATTGATTTTATTAATAAATAAATTGCAAGGGGGAAAACATATATTGGAGGGGGAAAGTCTATCAAATCTTTAAAAATGTGAACCAATTTAAATAAAGACCCTATTTGAATAATGATCCAAACAAAAATTTGGACAAGTAATTGGAAGTCAATCATGGAAATGTGAACAGTGACAAGATTTTTAATAATATAAGAGATTTTTTAAGGCACAATAATTATATTTTAGTTTTACTAAATCAATCAGTACTTATCAATCAGAGATACATACTGAAATACATAAAAATAAAATGATATGGCATTTGTTTTGAAGTTATTCACTGAGAAGGGGAGGGGTAGTAAGTGAGGGATTAATGAAACAGTTTGATCATAATTATTGAAGTTATGTGATGGATTCATATAATATTCCATTTGGCTTTTGTTTTTTAAAATTTTCTGTAAAAATATTTTTTGAAACTTCAATACATGAAATATAATCACTCAGTAAGTAACAACAATTCAAGCTTTTAAAAAACGTGTTTATCTCCCAATGAACAATACTAAAACTCTTTCAATTACAAAAAGACATATGTATGTTCTTGATTGTGAGGAAATTAGAAAACCTTAAGACTGTGCTTATTCATGAGGCAGATTAGAAATTTCCTGGCATGGTGTCAGTGTGATGTGATGATAAATATTTAACAATCAGCTCTCCAGAAATAGGAAAAAAAATGGTGATTTGTTATTTGTAGCATTTTCTAATTTTTCTGGTGTAAATACTTTTTCCATGGCCAATTTCAGGCTCCTGACTCAATGTCACTGGACATGGAATTGGAATTGGAAGAGCTGTTCACAACTGAACAGTTCTCACAGCCAGCCAGTATAAGCTGGCTCCAACTCACCACTGCAGAGCCCACATTGAAAGACCTAGGAAATATTCAGACCATTACTGGAGGACTTCATTTTGTTGCCATCTACCACCTCCATGTCTCCTCCACAAACACATAGGCCTCCCAGAGCCCTGCTCTGTCAAGTCAAATCTCTGGATCCTTCTTAAGTAGGTTTGGCTCCCTAGATGTCAGGCGACTAGGTCAGATTTTTGTATTGTGACATTTATTCCAGTATGTTGTATGATCATTCATCAAATATTTACATGGCTTCTGCTATATGCCAGGCCCTGTGCTCAATGCTGACATTGTATGATGTGTAAAAGAAACTTTGATCTTTGCCCACATTGAGCTTATAGTATCATTGAAGCAGAGAAACATTCATGAAACCCCTCTTGAATATATAATTACAAATCATTCAGTTCTATAAAAGAAGAGGATCAAGATTCTATGTCAGTGTATAACTGAGTAGAGCTGACCAGTTCAGTTTGGAGGTTCAACAGCAGCTAGCTTCTTTATGGAAGTGGTATCTGAAAGGAGATCAGAAGGTTTCTGAGGAATTAATATTAATACTGTATTACATTAGTATCAATTAGCATGATATTTCATATTAATTAATATCAATGTCAATAAAATATTAATATTTTTTCAGAATACATGGGGATAGAGCATTCCAGGTAGACGACAGAGTCTGTGGAAAGGTCTTAAAGTGGGAGGAGGGATCAAAGGAGAGGAAGGGAGGCCAGAGAGGCTGAGAAGCAGCCAGCAAAAGGCATAGCCATCAGAGATGTGGGAGAAGAGAAAGTAAAGGTCTTTTCTCCTGTGCTTATAGGACTGTGGAATGTGGCAACTAGGATGAGACCAATGCAACACAGAGTTGTTTTTTTTTTTTTTTATAGAATATTCCAGTTACCAAAACATCTATTTTTAATTCCCAGATGTTCACATTCATGTGGATATCTGGAGCACTTCCATTTTATTGTGAGTTTCCTACAATTTAAATTCATGAGATACATGTTTGATGAATATTCCTATTATTTGCAGGTGGCAATGTCCTACTGTCTAGGCAAAGGGGTCTCTGCCTTGGCGTTCTGTTTGGCCTTCTTATAGCCATACCTCCCCTGGGTGGGGAAAGTCTGTGATGCAAAGAGTTGATGGCAATTCAGAGCCTCACCCCCTACTCCTTATGGATTATTATCTATGTACCTGGGAGCCCAGAATTTTCTGCCCAACCAACCCTAAAACTGCTGTCTGGGCACAGGAATCTGATAGCATTCTGTGCTACTGGAGGCGAGAGGGGGCCAAGGCTGCTGTTTGTTGGAGGTGGGAAGCCAATGGTGGACCAAGCCTGAAAATATAGTCTTGGTTAACTATATACCTGGATGTGAGGACCCTTCAGTGTGGGTGAAGCTGGGGTGGAAAAAGGAGGAGTCAGGGTACGCTGGGAGGAGGGTTCTGTATGTGTGTTTGTGTGTTTGTGTGTGTGGTGATGGTGGTGGTGAATGGCCATTAATAGCCTAAATTCTAAGTATTGTGAGAAGTTTAAATTTGAATCTGGCCTTCTAGGTCATTACAAGCTATATTTGTCAAAAAAGAAGGATAGAATTTTTATTTAATAATTCTTTAAGTTTTTAAGCATGTAGACATATGTGGTTCTCCATTTGTACTTTAGTTCAATGTGTTAATGAGGGCAGTTTTTATAACCTATCTTAGAAGTGCTCTGCTATCCCTACAATGGGAAAACAGTCATTTTACATATGCATGCTTATTATATCCTTAATACATTTTGAGGTATCTAATGGATTGCAACTGCCATTGTGAGGAAGCTTCAGTGATACTTTTTGTTGGGTGCTAATTGTGTGTAGGCTTTGTTTTAAGGGCTTTATTTTATTTATTTTAAGATTTTATTTATTTATTTATTTGAGAGAGAGAGAACACAAACAGGGAGGAGGGGCAGAAGGAGAAGGAGAAGCAAACTCTCTGATGAGCAGGGAGCCTGATGTGGGGCTTGATCCCAGGGCCGAGGGATGACGACCTGAGCCGAAGGCAGGCACATAACCAACTGAGCCACCCAGGTGCCCTATTTTAAGGACTTAACATGTATTAACTCATTTATCTCTCATAACAACTCAGTGTGGTAGGTGCTGTGATTTTCTCCATTTTTACAGACGAGAAAACTAAGGTTCAGGGATGTAGTAAATGGTAGAGCAGGTTTTGAACCCAAGAGCATTACTCAAATTTATGATCAACTTACCAGACTGTTCTGCTTTACAGTTTTCTCCTTGAGAAGGAGATGGGGGTTACCTTGAATTACATTGGCCACTATGTTCACTTACTGTGGAAGGACAAGCATTTAAGTACTATTGTTAGTATTATATGGAAGTATCATAGATCATTGGTTTTACTTAACAGTTTGAAGAAAGTGGGCTTTTATTATTAACACTTTATTCACATAAATCTGACTGCAGGACTTTTGATACTTTATGTCCTTACAATATTTTGAAGGTTAATTTTTACCCCCAAATAATACATGCTACTGAGAATACAAAAAATTAAAAAGTACACAAAAAAACATAAAAATCGGTTTATAGTCCTACCAACCAAAGACAAACACTGTCAACATTGTAGGACTTTTTTCCTAGAATTATGTTTTACAAAACAACACATATAACTGACTTCATATCCCATATAATCTCTATTTTAGTTTTCAGTTAACATTACAACAAAGTTTTCCTATATTCTCAAAAACAATGAGGAACAAGGAAAACCATAATTTGTTTAATCATCCATTTATTACTTGGTTTTCAAAGTGTTTTCTTTTGCTTATTAATTGATTTCTTTGCCACTGTAAATATCTCTGCATTAAACATCTTAAAATTTTGTCCAAATGTCAGTATATCTCCTAAGGCTAAATTTATAGAAGTCAAATTGTATGAGCATTGTTAAGGCCTTTAGGATATATTGCCACATTTAGTTTTAGAAATTTTGTACCCTTTTAAGTTTTAAACACCAGACTATGAGTATGTTGACTTCCTCGCATTTTCTCTAAAGTTGAGGGGTATCTAAGAAGAAAACTCTGCTAATCTGACAATTTTAGTAGTATTGGTTTTTGTGTCTATATGCATTATCTGTCATGGTTCTTTCCAAATTTATCAATGGAGATTTTGGTGTTTGTCATATTTTCTGTGGGCTCTTTATATGAATAATATTTTACCTCTTTGATATTTTCTGTGAAAATTTCAGACTAATTTATTGTTTGCCTTCTAATTTTTGTGAGTGTAACTGACAAAATTTAGACTTTTTCTGTAACTAAATTTATCTTTTATATTGTATTTTTTCCATTTTTAAAGCTTGATGATTCTCCTTTATGCAGAAATCAAATTATATTCAACAATGTTTTTATTTTTGCTGTGTATGATTTTTACAGTTAACTCTTTAATCCATCAGAGGTTATTTCAGCAAATAATAAAAACCTAAATTGATCCCACATTAATTTCTGCCCAGTAGTTATTTACTTCTCTTAATTCCCTTGGTTGAACAAGTTATATTTACCCCATTGGTTTGTGAAAGCTCTCTTTTATCAGTTTTAAAACACTACATCAGGCTATATATTTTGTTTCATTAGTCAACTTATATTTTGGACAAGTATAGGACAAGTTTAAATTATCATAATATTAAAATATGTCTATGCTGACCAATTATACCATTAGTTAGAGGAACTAAGTCAATGGCTATGTACCTGAGAGGGCACTAGGAATGGAAAAAAATCCCCTCCTGAACACTCTAACCACACAATGAACTCGTTCCAAGGAAGCCACTAGATTTTCATATGTATTTGGATTCTCTCCATAGGGTCCAGTAAAATGTTGTCTACACTGTGCAAGCTCAAATATTTTATATTTTTGCCTTGTCAGAGACCAGCAAGAGAATTGATTTCACCAGCCACTTCCAGAGAGGGTGTTGAAGCTCTGCTTATCAAGGTCCGCTGACTTTTTGTCTTTCTGGTCACATTTCCTCTAAGATCTTTGGAAGAAGCAACTGCTATTTTGTGCTAAGCTATTAAGTATAGAACCTGATGAGATTTTCCTTTTACTTTGTATGAATGTGGGATAGGGTATGGATATCTCCACAGGAGACATGGGTCAAATATGGCAGGAATACATTAGAACAAAGTGTGATTGGATTGGTGAAAAGCTATTTGGTGCATTTAATTTTCATTCATTTATTTACTAAAGATTTTATTTATTTGAGAGAGAGAGGGAGAAACAGAGAGAGAGAGAGAGAATACATGAGTGTGGGGAAGGGCGGGGGGACAAGTAGACTCCCTGTTGAGCATGGAGCCCGACACCAGACTCTGTCCCAGGACCCTGGGATCATGATCTGAGCCAAAGTCAGATGCTTAACCCACTGAGCTACCCAGGTGCCCTATCTGGTGCATTTTAAAGGCTTACCTGTGAAATCACAAGCACAGCCCTCTTTATACTTTGCATGAATATTTTGGACACAATGATAACAGTCAAACAATAATAAATTAGAAAGGACCCTGAGAAGTCATCTAGTCCAAATCCCTTACTTTATAGATTAGGAGAGAGAGAGAGAGAGAGAGAGAGAGAGAGAGAGATGCAAAGAAGCTATGTTTTCCAGTGATACAATTAATTACTAGAGAAATATCCTATCTTCTCTTTTAGTATTCTTTTTATCACATTCTGCCTTCAGTGATTAAAATGAAAGTAACAGTTGGAGCTTCTAGAACCTCTAATACTTTCCTTTTATATAATATATAGGTGGAGAATTCATGTTTATAAAATTCCTAGTGAATTGCAATGGGCCTTTTAAAGTTTCCCCATTTTAATTCTCTATCCAATCCCAATAAACTAGGCCATAAAATCAACAATTCACTGGAATTTAATAGTTTTTCCCTTTTGTTCTGCAGAATCTCATAAAACCCAGTTCTAAACTCATGCATGTCATATGCTTTCTGATGTCATGTTTAAGATGAAAGCCAAAAGATAAACTGAAGCTGCTGACCTATCTTAGATTGTAGTTTTCAATCCTGAATTATAACATGTTCCACCTTCACCTCCTATGCTGTGCTTTCATAATTTTTTTTAAGGGAGAGAGAGTGAGCAGGAGGGGCAGAGGGAGAGGGAAAGAGAAAATCTTAAGCTGACCCCATGGCCAGCACAGACCCTGACCAGGGGCTTGATCTCAATATTCTGAGATCATGATGTGAGCCAAAAACCAAGAGTCAGATGCTTAGCCCACTGAGCCTCCCAGGTGCCCTGCTTTTGTTCATTATTTGAAATTCTCTCAATTTTTAAAATTCCTATCTCTTATAATGAAAACAAACAGTTGTTTAATTTGAAAAGTAAAATGCAAAGCATGAGTCAAGACAAATTTACGTGACTTTGAAATGTGTGGTAAATATTGGAATCCATTTTTTTCTTATTTTCAAGAGTAATCATTTGCTCAGCATACTGAAAAATCATCTCAGATAGCAAGTAGCTAAAGGCATGTCTACTTCATGTACCATAAATGGCTATAATTTAAAATAATAGCACTGTTACTAAGAAATAAGTTCTACATTATCTAGCTGTGCATTTACAGCCTCCTGGTTTTAGTAAATCAGATGTTAGATTTTTCCTTTTGAGGAGGTTTTGTACTAAATTGCTTGGTGAAAATTTGTTTTTGCATCTCTTATAAAGAAATACAATGAATTAAAATGTTCCATGGATTAATGGGGAGCTTAGGCCTCCAAATATCCTTTCTTTCTTTTCTATTAATAGAAGAGATCAAAGGAGGTCATAAAGACAAATCTTATCAGGATGTTTTTTCTGTGATTTTGATCATACTAGAGAAAGAATTACTCATGTGGCAACATCAAAGCTTAAACTATGAGGACTTATTCTATTAGCTAGAAAATGATACATTTAGTTTTTCTCTTTACAAAAGGAAGCATTTGGCTATTGCTAAATGATTGTATACATGCTGTCTTTCGTGCTTTGAGTCTGTTATTGCATCTGCATTTTATGAAAAGCTCATATTTTGGGTTTAGCAGATGGACTAATTTGAATTAGGTTTGCTGAAAAGTCTTTCCAAATTATATTATGTAAAAGGCTAAAGCAATAGACTTGACTCAAGATTTTCTGGAACAATGATTAGGTCCAAAGACTCTTAGGACAAAGAATTAATTGTAGTAAGGAACACCCTTGAGTTCTCTCAGGTGGGAGGGGCGGAGTCCTTCCAGAAAAGGTATGGTTCTTACCTCAAAATAGGTCCATGAAAAAAATGCCCATTTTCTTTCTGATGGGCAATCTGACTGACCCAGATTCCTCAGCTGCAGAGCACATAGCCTATGAAATTTGCTTTTAATTTTCAAGTGAACTGCATTAGAGCCAGAATCCCAACATACTGTTAAAACAGAAAGAAGTTTCATGACATTGACTATATATAACGTACATGAATGCAAAAATTTCATGGGATGGGGTCAAATCCCTCAGAAGAAACAGGTTAAAGAAGAAAAAAAGACCTTCAGATATTTTTAGGCTTTTACAAGCTATGTGGAAGAGTGGTCACAGTGACCTTAGGATCCTGGTAATCCTGGCAGCAATTTGTTTTTAAAAGTAAAAGTCAAAACCTCCTATCTTCCTTCTACTTTTTAACTGGAGGAATATAGTCTTGTACACAACTGCTGTGAATATATAACATTTGAAAGAAACATGAAGTCTTAGAGGAAGAGTGGGGGGTTGTTGGGTGAATGGGTTGAGGGAGAAAAGAAAGGCTGAATGTGGCAAAATGGAGAGTTTCTAATACACGCCAAGATCCAACCTAAAAAGCCTTCTAGGACAAAATAATTTTTAAAAAAATTTTTAGGACAAAATAATTAAGCAGAAATGTTGAGTAGAGTAATTTTATTCTATCCTGGGCAAGTGAAGTAGTAGGAACATAGGATTATATGACTTTTTTCTTCCTCTCTTCCTCTCTCCTCCCCTCCCTCCCATGTGTTCTCCTTTCCTCCCTTCCCCCAGTCCTCCCTTTCTTTCTTCCTCTTTTTCTTCCGTAACAAACTGAAAGGACAGTATCAAAGAAGGGCATATAGATGGACCTGTGAAAAGCAAATCAACTTAGTCATCCTTTGGTATTAAGAAAGGAGTGCCTAGCCTGGGACCCCTCAGGGATCTAAGGATGAGATTTGGTGGTTTATGAATTCCTAAAATTGTCAACATGTGCATATTTGCATTTTTTTTAAGTAAGCTTTTGTCTTCTACTAGATTCTCCAGAGGTTCTATGACCTATAAAAATGTAAGAACCACTGATGGCATTTAAAGCAAGAACACTAGTTAGATACTACAATTTTAAAATGATATTTTGGTATAACTATGGCTTCCTAAATACATATTTTTCTTTTAACTCTGGGGCTGGAGGTCAGGGCACTGCCATTTTCAGTAAACTTTAGATTGTGATCATTCATATAGCACTACTGAAATGCAAAGGTGGGATCCTGGTAGGATCTTGAAACAGTAAAAGGATGTTAGTAGAAAAAAAAGTGAAATTTGAATAAAGTCTGCAATTTAGTTAACAGAATTGTACCAAAGCTAATTTCTTAGCTTTGATATTGTACTGCAGTTGTATAAGATGTTAAAAGGCGAAGCTGAGTAAGTAAAGGGTATACAGGAACTATGGAAGTCTAAATTAATGCCTCCTCCAATTTTAGTTAAAAAAAAACAATAGAACCATGAAATTATCTTCACTTTTGGTTCCAGCTCTGCATGAAGTCTGACAGTTTTCTCATAACATTGTAGTTAGGTGATACAATAAACTACCCCCTTTTCTTAAAAAGATTTAGGCAAAATAAAATAATCTTGTCTTTGTCACTCTGCAAGTTACATGAGTCTATTAATATATAATATCCTGAAAATATGTTAAATTGCTTTGATCTTTCCTCCTTTTGTGGTTTTGCTGTTTTTGTTTTGTTTTGTTTTTAAGATTTTATTTATTTATCTTAGAGAGAGTGTGCAGGGGGAGGACTGGATGGAGAAAGATAAGTAGACTCTGCACTGAGCACAGAGCCCAACTCTGGACTTGATCCCATGATCCTGAGATCATGACCTGACCCAAAATCAAGAGGCAGGTATTTAACTGACTGAATCACCCAGGTGCCCCATTTTTACTGAGTTTTTAATATGTTCTCATTTGAAAGCAATTCCTGGACTCTGTTGTGCTTTATTCTTGGTCTTGGACACAGAACATACTTTTGTGTTACTTCTAGGTGTGCATCATTAACATAAAATACCTGGCTATTTCTTTTCCTATCTTCCATAATTATTAGAATCTCAGTTATTATTTTCTTGGCATTAAACTTGAATATATTGCCTTTTTCTTTTTCATCATTTCTTCAGAATTCTTAATAGTAGTACTATATTATTTACTATTGGACATCCAAATAAGTGTCTGTGCAAGAGGATGTATAGGCTATCTGAAACTGTGTTCTCTACCTTTTATTCAATTGAAAAAATACTTGAATGACTCTTATGGTTACAAGCTATTTTTCAGCGGACATAACACAAGTAAGATCCCTACTAGATTCTCACCTTCATACTTTCATTCCAACCTACAGGAAGGAGGAAAGAGGGAGTCTAGGACAAGTGGCTTTGCATTTTTAAAATTTTTAAAAAGATTTTAGTTATTTATTTGTGTGTGTGTGTGTGTGTGTGTGTGAGAGAGAGAGAGAGAAAGAGAGAGAGAGAGATAGAACACACAGGGGCTGGAAAAGGGATAAACAGATTCCACATTGAGTGTGAAGCCCAATGTGGGGCTTCATTTCATGACTCTGAGATCATGACCCTGGGATCATGATCTGAGCCAAAATCAAGAGTCCAACACTTACTTGACTGAGCCACCCAAGCGCCCCAGTAGCTTTGCATTTTAAGTCACTTGGAGATTATATCCACCTCGGTTCTCTCATATCCATTAGCCCAGCCATAGTCATATGGCCTCATTCCTTTGTATATAGGAGGCAGAAAGATTAGTTTTCCTGCTGAGTAGCCTGTACTCCCTAAAACTTAGTGGTGGTGGTGGGGAGTCTTGTATAAGGAAGATGGAGAGAATAGGGAAGTGTCTGCCATGGTGGATTTTAAGTGCAGGAGTCATACATTCTAATAAACCTTGTCTCCATCTGTGAATGCTACTAAGAACAGGGCCTTTAGTTAAACAGATAGATCCAGCCCACTCATTCTCAGACTCTTCATCATTAAAAATTCACTTTGATAGGTTTATGAGCAACAGAGCTTAGGGGAGGCAAAAGTGGAAATGTGGAGACCAGTTAGTTACGAGGTTACCTGTAGTAGTAGTTCAGATGGTATGTGATGGTGGCTACTGTATGTTGGCAGGGTACATGTGCAATTTTTAACCAGTAACTACTGTTAATTTTCACTTGCATAAGGAAATTATTGTAAAGTTTAATAAAACGTGGAGTATTTATTATAATTATGATTGCCCTAACATAATTATGGTTTTCTCCCCTAGGAGGTTGATCACATTTTTATACATACAGTGATTTTGTAGTAAATATAATAACCTACTTTGGTATTATTTTGGCCACTCAGCTAATAGTTCTGATTGACTTTACAACAACATGACGTTAGCTGGGAGATGGCCTAGGAAGATTTTGAGATAGTGTCTATGAGAGATAATAGTAGCTTAGACTAGGGTTGTAGCAGGGCAGATGCAGAAAAGAAGAGCTCAGGATGTACATTTAGAGGTAGGGTCAACAGAACTGGCAGGGAGAATGTGAGAGGTGAGCCAGAAGCCAATGACTTGTAGGTTTTAGGCTTGAGTGACATAGTGAATGGCACTGTCATTTACTAAGCTGTAGAAGTCTGATGAAGAAATGGGTTTCCAGGAGCTGGTGAGAATCATGATTTTGGTTTGGGTTATGTAAGTTTGAGATCAGAAATACAAAAACCAAATGGATGTCTAATGGATGATTAAATCTAAATGCTTTAAGTTTAGGTGTCAGGTGAGGGAAATCTATAAATTGACCGGGAATTCACACTACAAAGATGCCCCTGGAAAGTCTGAAGGATGTGTTGAGGCTAATAAACTGAAGAGAAAAGTAAAAAGCTCCAGGGGATTTGCCCGGCAGAGATAAGAATGATGAAGTGTCTAAGAATGGGTGGGCTGAATTATCTGCTGAACTAAGGGACCTGCTCCCAGTAGCATTCACAGATGGAGAGATGCTTATCTCCACAAAGTACTTAGATTTTTATTGCAACTACTTAGGTAAGTGGACACTGCTAAAAGTGGACAAGAATGTCCTGGGCAACCTTCTTTTAAAAAGAGCTTCAGAGGCATCTGGGTGGCTCAGTTGCTTGGGCCTCTGCCTTTGGCTTGGGGTCATGATCCTAGGGTGCTGGGATCGAGCCTAGCATTGGGCTCCTGCTCAGTGAGGGGCCTGCTTCTTCTCCTTCTGCTGCTCCCCCCAGCTCATATACTCTGTCTCACTCTGCTGTCTCTGTCTCTGTCTCTCTCTCTCAAATGAAATCTTTAAAAAAAAGGGGGGAGCTTCAAAGAATGTGCAGTTTGTAAGCCTCCAACTTCTGTCTTGTGTGTAGTCTCCATTCTTTTGGCTCTTAAGGTCCTTCTTCTTAACTCCCCAGAGTGCTCACTGAGACCAGGCAAACATTCAAAGTCAGCTAATATTTTCACCAGGTTGGGTTTAGCAGGACTTCGTAAACATCATAACAGTTGGAGTTTTTGCTTGTACATCCTTGAACTCGAGACTAGGTTCAAGAACTTTAAAAGAATACTCTGAACTGTTTGGAGCTGACCTCTCATCAGGTAATGCCAACACTCTTGTTAGTCAACACGCAGGAGTAAAATTGGGATGATGAAGTGTTACTTTGCATTGCTTGCCACTTTGAACTTTTCATTTGGTCTCCTGTAGTCTGTTCTTCTGTCTCTTCCCTTCTCACCCCTCTTCCATCCACATGTAACACTTTTTAACAGTTCATCACAAAGAGAAAGTAAGAACTGGATGGTCTCCCTCTCATTTTCTAACACTTCTGACTAAAAGTGGATTTGTGACTATAATCACTTCCAGAAAGGATATGCATTGGGTGCCAGTAAATGGACTCTGGCTTCCAAATATGTGCATGTGTAGAGACATCAGGGCAGAGGAATGACTTTTATTCTGTTGGCAAGACAGTGCTATTTGCTTGTGCTCCTGGTCTTTATTTCAGAGCTCCAGATCTTCTACCTGATAAAACATTTTAATAATGCCAGAGGCCAACTTGCCTTTTATTCTGGATTCTCTCTCTTACTTGGTTCTTAAGTTCCATTCATTTATTTAGAAATATACATAGAAAAACACATCCTTCCCTCCCTCCGTCCATTTGTTGTTCAGTCATTCATCATTTATTGAGTGATGACTTATTTTTGCTCTCCTGTACAGAGAATTGTAAGAGCTTTAAGAGATGGTTTTATAGTCATTGCTTCTGTATGTTTATGAATTTTTAGGGTTGTATGACTTCCATGCATTAACCATCTAAGTCAATACTTGCTTAGGTTTGTGATGGGATGAGTCAGCCTGAGGCTATAAAAATTTAGGAAATTAAGAATAAAAGAAAGACTATGGAGTTAGTCACTGGTAGCTTTTCATAAGACAAAGTCTTAAAGTGGCCCCTAAGGAAGCTTGGGGTTTGGTTATCCAGTGTGTGGATCCCAATCCCTCACCACATTTCAATCCTTATTTACTCTGAGAGGAAGAAAAATTCTATAAGGGTTATATGAGATAGTCTTGAGTTATATGAGATAGTCTTGAGTTATATGAGATAACCTTTATTACTAGGTTAAAAGCTATTCATTAATTTCTTCAGTGTGTTTGCTTATTATATTAAATTTTTTTCTCCCCATACTAAGCATCTTAATGATAAGCTCTATTTCCACCTGATCTCCATATCCATCTTGGCAAGTGGCACAGTGCTATACATGTCATAGACACTCATTAGGGCATCTAGAAGAGAGGTATACCATAGTGTTGAAAAGCACAAAGTTCGTAGACAGGATACTGGGATTCAAATCTGAGTGTTAACTACTTTCTAGCAGTGTGACTGTCTCTGTTTCCTCATCTTAACTTGAGGATAATAGTACTCACTTCATAACATTGTTGTGAGAATTAATAATGTGTACAAAACACAAGAGAAGTGTCTGCATATCATCATCATCACCAAATGTTTATGGGAAGCATAAGGACCATTTTGAAAAGAGGAGATAGCTGGGTAGTTTAGGTAGGTATAGCAGATGAAATATTTTTAAGTGCTAAGCTGAGTTGTTCAGTAGAGAGAAGTAATCAGCAATCATGGGACCTGTGGGTGGCTTGGTCAGTTGAGCATCTGACTCTTGGTTTCTTGATCTCACAGTTGTGAGAGTGAACCTGGTGTCAGGCTCTGTGCTCAGTGCAGTCTGCTGAGATTTTCTCTCTCTCTCTCTCTCTCTCTCTCTCTCTCTCTGTTTCCCTCTACCCCTACCCCTCCACCTGCTCATATTCTCACCTTCTTTCTCTCTCTTAAATCAATCAATTAATCAATCAATCAATCTTTACTTCTTTCTTTTTGAATCAGGAATCATTGTTGGGGGGTGGTTTTAGCATCGAGTCTAGAGGATAATCATTCAGAGTTAGAGATTCAGGGCCATGGCTTGGTTGTGATGGTGGAGGAGGCTATAACTTAAATATGTCAAAGAGGACAGATAACCAACCATGAAATCATTACATATTTGGTGTGCTGAGGGTTCTTATATCAAAAGGAACTTTTGTGCCCACATTTATTTGGTAAGCATTAATTAGGGTATTCTGCTAAGTAAGACTAGCAATTAAATAACTTAGTCACTATATCTGCCCTTATGGTATTTATGGTTTTGTGGGTAGCTGGAGTTTGAACAACTTTAATAAAGTGTGATGGATGTAAAGATGGAGAAACACAGAGGTGATGGGAGACATCTGAAAGTCTGTTTTCTCTCCCTGACCACCCCCTGTTGCTAATTGCATTTGGAAGCCTTCAGAATATGGTTCAAAGCTTACTTTGCACCAGAATTTGTTGTTTTATTAATTTTATTTTCTCTTGTCCTTAATACTATCACTTTACAAACATTCACTGATATTCTTAGCTTTCATTCTCATCTGAATCTGTATAGCTTTCACTAAAAAATATATAGGAACAGAGTTCTGGAATTCTGGTCTACTCCTACTTTCCTGTGTTCTTTTCTGAAAATCCTTCTGGAATTAGGAATTGATCTCTCAGAAACATGCTCATTCATATCTTCTCCCAGAGATCTTTTGAAGTTTAAGATATCTCTCTGGAGTCAGCATTCACTTATCACTTTCACCCACTTTTAGTAGAGTCTTTCCTGTATCTTTGCATTTTGATTAATGCATTTTATCTTCCTTTTATCTGGGAGAGCTAAATCCATGATGAAAGTTGGGAAGTCAGATATCCTGGCACCTTGAAGAAGTAGCCAGTTCTGGGTCTCATTTGTAGTGCATTTTTCTGTGATGAGCACACATCTTTTTTTCAAAGCATGGCCAAGAAGATAGGATGCATTATTGGTTGAACTACTGAAAAATCTCGCTTATAGAAGCAAAAGAAATAAAAGTCCAACTCTTACTGCAAAACAAATGAATAATCTTAGTGAACATTGTTAGTAAAATTGAAGCTTTAAACAACAGTCTCTTTATCTTCTGAAACTTGATGTGGTGTGAGATAAGAGTCACAGAGCAACAAATCCAAATTATCAACTGTAAACCTTCGCACTTCATGCTCAAAGTGGTTGGTTACGAGAAAACTGATTTTTACAACATGGTGAGACAGGCAATTATCTATTATCTCTTATACTAAGACTGATCTTTGGACTGACTCGTTTTAGACCCTTTCTCCCTCTGGAGAATACCATCTGCACAAACTGCAAGGTCCAAGATAGCAATGATCTGCTGAACATATGCGGAACAGATGGCTGAAGAAATTATCTGCCCATTCAATCGCTACATTACTCATTTCCGCCACCTTGCTGCCCATGCAAATACAAGGCTGTATAAAGCTGGTCTTTAGGTCATTCCCCATGTTGATTCATGGAGGTCACTTGGCATGGCTAACTGCGGAGGGGTACAAAGGCCAGCATCCGCAGACAATGTTGCCTAAATTCCTGGCAGAGCACTTTTAGGGAGTAAGAAAAAAGTAAGATGATGTCATTCAGGTGATGTCCAAGTTTCATTTTCAATTTCCCTAAGGTGTTGTTTGGGAGCTCATTGGGAATGGACTGTAGTCAAAGCTCTGTAAATTCAGTTTATGTTCTGCGCCAGTCTGGTGTCGGAAAGTCTTGTCCTGGACTAGGACAAGATATCCAGGAGCAAAGAGAAGCTGAAGAATAAGAAAAAAAGCAAATGCTTGTGATGAAAGGACTCTTGGTGACCTCAGCTGTTGCTCTCATTGTCATCTCCAGGTTGTAATCAATGGCCAAAATCTGTCCTTTGAATGATCTAATCCCTCAGTGAAGTAAATCACAAATGTTTATATTTAGATATTTCTTAATCTACATCTTATGCAGTAGATCCAGAAAAGAAAAGAAGAAAGCCCCCCAAAATCCAATGCTATAGAAATGGACTTGTTAGCCATTCAGTTGACTGAAGTTTGGAATAAGTTGTACTCAGTTCATGCATCCTTGCACTAATTAGGCCTAGTATCAGGATGAAAGCCAGGTGAGTTGAAAAGGTCATTTTCAGAACCCATGGTCTTTAGCACAATATTTTCCTGTTGCAATTTAATTGAATTTTAAGTGGGTTCACAATGAATGGGTAAAACCATTGTACTGTTTCTGCCACTTGGTTTTAATTAGTGACTGGGAATAAAAAAGTCTTGGTTTAATTTAGCAATGAAAGGGTTATTTTGAAGCTTGAGAGGAAATAAAACAATTTGCTATATTAGGTTTTATTTTGTTTTGGGCTGCTTTTCTCTCATTTCTTTGAAATTATTACGTACTAGTTTTGTGCCACGCAGTGTGCTGTTGAGATGACACCCCTGTCCTGTGGAACTCACTTAGTATAAGATCACTTTATTGCTTATACTTAAGTAAGAAATCTTTCCATAAAGAAAACTCTCTAGAAAAAAAAAATCCTGATTTTTTTTTCACTAATAATAAAACAAATGTGAGAGCATATTAGATTTAGCATGGTCTTCCACTGTGTCCATTTTTATAAATCATCTTTTTTCTGACCAAAATATTTTCTGACTCCAATTGGAAATATTGGTACATATTCTTTTAAGATACTGCTCAGTGTAAGAAATACCAAAAAACTCTTAAATCATCAAAATAAATCATTTTAATATAATTTGTGTCAAAAGTGACATATAGCGAAACTTGTGACTTGTAGTTAAGTGGCTAGGGGAGCCCACTGATAGCAGAGATTCTGAGTGCAGCTTTGTAGGGAACTCACAGGTATTTAAACAAAAAGTCTAAAAATGTTGGCCTATATGGCTCAACCATACTTGTTTCTCCCCTTTCTCCTTCACTCTATTTTTTATCTGGAAGATGCTAGTATGGAATAAATAACACAGTGAAGTGGCTTTGCTTTTTATGATTTCCTCTGGCTATGACTCTTTTACAGAGATTCATTCCACTGGAAGTCCCAGCTTTCCTGTTTTTATTATCCACACTGCACATGGTGTTTTAGACTAAATTGGCCATTGTGGCGTTTGGAGAGCAGTCTGTTTAACACAGTGAATTGCACTGCTACTTTCATACCCATTTCTCACAAGCCCATGTTCTGGGGCTGATCAGATACATGGTCACTAACGCTGAAGAACACGTCAGTGTCTCACTTTTCCCCTACTTTGAAGTGAGCTCCTTTAAAGAGGTTTATTTCAGCTATGTTTATTGGGACTATTTGAGTGGATATCAGGGAACAGATAATGTGGACGGAGAGATGACTATTGAAATGTAATTTCCCTTTCACCAAAAGAAGCTCTGTCACTATTTGGACCACCAAGCCCCTGACCAGAGGTGCAGAAGGCTCAGTAACTAGCTCCCATTGCCTGTGATAGAAAAAGCAAACATCTTTTTATGCAATCATACCATTGATAGCCAGATTAAGTCCCCAGCAAGCTCTCCTAAAGAGAATTTTGGCATATTTGGCAAAAAAATCTACTGCATATGTGCAGTAATTTAGCCAGTCAACAGCAGGAGAAATGGTAATATGTACACAGAGGTTCATAGTAGCTGGTCATAAGGTAGTCACAGCAGATAACCCCAGTGTGGAGTAAGAATGGAAAGGAGGAGAGAGAAGGTGAGATTTGGAAATCATTGGGATGAGACCGGGGTGGGAGGTGAGGAGTGAATGGGGATGACTTGTCTCCGCGTTCACTCTGGGCAGCAGCAGCCACATGCTCCCTTGCCAGCGGTGCAGACTGGGTTAATTGTCCAGAGCTGCAGCTGGTGGCTGCTCATCTGTCTTCCCAACAGATAAGAACCGTCCTGGGCTCAAAACTCCTTGAAACGATTACTGTTGCTGTTTTTCTTTTGTTTTCACGACTTTGACAATATAGTAACTTGTTAAGTCCATAGATGGTGGTGAATTTGGAAAACAAAACTGAAAGCAGTTCAGGCACTGTCAATGCAGATCTTCCAGTCTCCACACATTTCACGAACTCCAAGGGCAGTATGTGCATGGTATTCTGACTGTAAACTTAGGCAGTGAGGTTTTAATGTGGGAGGCATTGTTGTCCTCATTTTATGAGCAACAGAAGAGGGTTGTTTCTATAGTAGACAGGGTTCTTAAATCTGGGTGATATTTGTAATTCTACAAAGACTTTTTGCAGTTTTCAACACCTCCTTGTTTTCCCTGACTGCTTCCTTTTCTCTGGTATTATAACTGGGTCATGGTAAGGTTCCAGAGAACCACATACAGGAATGAGTAAAGAGAACATGTGAAAAAAAGAGAGAGGGAGGGAGGAAGAGGCCTGCAAACCAGGAAATAGAATCTGAGCATAGGGAGCAAACTGAAGGTTGCTGTAAGGGAGATGGATGGGGGATGGGCTAAATGGGTGATGGGGATGAAGGAGAACGCTTGTTGGGATGAACACTGAGTAGCGTATGGAAGTGATGAATCACTAAATTCTACACCTGAAACTAATATTACCCTGCATGCTAACCAACTGGAATTTAAATAAAAACTTGAAAAAAAAAAAGGAATGAGTAAAGAGAAGCCAAACTGTTGTAGTATTCTGAAGAAGGATGTGATCCATCTGAATACATTTTGTTTGGGTTGGCTTTCCGAGTCCTCTTTTGACCCACAGCCAGAAAGTAAGTTTCAGTTGAATTTACAATTGTGCCCTTCTGCATTTAAATTGTTTTATCGCTGTGTGGGTGTGTGTGAGTGCACATGCAAGGGAAGGGACTAGGGTTGGTCTGTGAACATCACCTGGATTATGAATATGTACATGGTTCACATTTTTTTCATATGCACATATTGTGAAACTGAGCATCAGTTCTTCTCCTTACGTCCATCTACACTCAGGGACATATGTGGCCATGATTGGTGAATAGAAGGTGAGGAGATAAATCCTAACTTCCCTTGCACAGATTTTTTTTTTCTCCCAAGACCACAGGACTGGGGGCAAATCACAAGAAATTCCATACTTTTGTGAGATATGACTGACTATTTAGCTGGTGACCTAGAAGAAGAAAATAGACCCGAACTCTGAAGTGTAACAAGATAGGGATGAAGTGGACAGAATCCTGGAGAATTAGTAGAGATACGGAAGCAGAAGAAAATATATCCACAGGTTTTCTGGGATTTGCTGCTTAAGCCATAGGCTGAAAAACCATGATTCCAAGTTTCCATTCTTAGTTTTAGGCATCCCTAGTCAACTGCTATAATGGCCTTGAAGCATTAGTTATGTATACTTCATTTACTAAAAATTTATTTGTTGAGAAATATTTTGGGGGCATATTAGTTTATTCTTGCTACCCTCATTATATAAATTGTATTTTTGATTTTTAAAAGGTATGTGGAGGGTAGACTGGTGGAAAAGTAGAAAAATTAGTAAATACGGACAAGTTAGAATTGCATCATTACAATAATACTTTTTAAATTTTTTGGTGTCCTCTGTATCAAACTGTAAAATATGTTAAAAAATGTTTTTCCCAATGTCTATATTTGTCCATATATATTGCCTTATTTTAAAACAACTTGGGATGATAACATCTAGTTGTTATTGTGTATTGACATACACAGTGTGTCAATACTGGTAGTAAAACCACTTAAATAATTACAAATAGCTCGCTGCTCCATCTCCCTGTGTAGCTCCTTGCTGACCCAACCCATCTAGCTTGACCAGCTCATGCAGCCCCTCACAGGGACTCTTGCCACTCCTCCATTCAGCCATGAAATAACACATAGCAAAGTAAGGCCCTCTGGAGATCTTGTTACTTTAGGGTACTTGAATTTGCTTGATGCCTGCCATATTAGTTGCTAAATATTTTTTTAATAAATTTATTTTTTATTGGTGTTCAATTTGCCAACATACAGAATAATACCCAGTGCTCATCCTGTCAAGTGCCCCCCTCAGTGCCCGTCACCCATTCACCCCCACCCCCCCTCCTCCCCTTCTACTACCCCTAGTTCGTTTCCCAGAGTTAGGAGTCTTTATGTTCTGTCTCCCTTTCTGATATTTCCTACCCATTTCTTCTCCCTTCCCTTCTATTCTCTTTCACTAACTAAATATTTTAAATGTCACATTTGATCAAATAAGAGAGCATTCTCCACCCCTCCACTCTGCATTAGACAAGCATAAGTAGGGACCCTTGGGTGACTCAGTGGTTTGGTGTCTGCCTTTGGTTCAGGTTGAGATCCCAAGGTCCTGAGATCAAGTCCTACATCGGGCTCCCCACAGGGAGCCTGCTTCTCCTTCTGCTTATATCTCTGCCTCTCTCTCTCTCTGTCTCTCATGAATAAATAAATAAATAAAATCTTAAAAAGAAAAGACAAGCAAAAGTATTAAAAAACCAGGGTCTTGTGCTTGCAGAGCTTTTCTTGGAAGGGATTTACTATATATTTTTGTAATCAATAACTCTTATTATTCTAATTTTTAAATTATCCTTTTAATACTAATGTTTTACCTTATTTCTTTCCAAAGCAACTCAAAATATTTGAATAGCAGGTATTTATACATTCTCTATACAAGGTAGACATAGCAATGTGTTATCCACATTATCCGGAACTTTTAGGCTCATTTTGGTGAAGTGCTTGTAAATTTAGAGATTAATCAGGGCATTTGCCTTTATTTTCTATTTGCACTCAATATATACATGAAGTTGTTCACAGTTAAGCTGAACACATAATTCTTCTATCCCACAAATGTTTCAAGTAATAGTAATATGTTTTCTGCCATTGATATTTTCTACTTTTCTCTATGGTGATTACATGAAAACATTTCATGTACAGCCTTACTAAAGTAATTTTCAGGATCAGTTACTCCATATTAATGTTGATTAAGCCATGCAAAATATGGCTTGTGATAAAAGCAACATCATAGCTTGATCTAATAATGTTGTTCTTTGGCATGTTAATGTCCATGTATATCTGTGCTCACAAATCCCATATCTAGTTTACTAACCAGAAGGGATTAATGGATTTTGAGACTGTTAACAGTGATTAAGATTAAGATCAGACAGGTTTGAGTTCAAATCCCAGCTTCCCATAGCACTCACCAGGCTACTTAAATTTTCTTAGCCACCATTTCTTCATTTGTGCAATGGTAATTATAAGAGTAACTATTTCGCAGGGTTGTTAGAATGATTGATAAAAGGGATACATGAAAAAAGATTAATTAGCACACTGCCTGATATAATACATGTTAATTATTATTATATTTTATTTCCCTTCACATTATGTGATAAGTGTTTTCAAATGATATTTTCTTTACATTATTTTCCTCTAGAAAGTCTAAGAGACATTCAATTTGATTCAACAGCATTTCTGAAATGCCTTTCACCCAAACTATTGGAATATTTTAAGAAAATTTTTCACAAGAGAAGAATGCAAAAAAAAAATTCCTCCAGGCATGTAGCACTTTTAATAAAATAGAAAATTTTGTTTCATCCCTGCATCTGACCCCAATCCATTGGTGCAGAGTCTGTGCCTTTTTAGCCTTAAAACTAATTTAGCCTCAAAACACATTGAATTTAGTGCTTTCTGTGACTCATGCTAAGGAAGACAAGAGAGTATTTGTAAGTCAGTATGGATTGTAAACCTGAAATGACCTGGACCAATCTCAAGTCAGTTCTTCAGGCTCTTTATGGTTAAAGCCTAGAGGCAGAAAGAGATAGAGCTCTGGGGCAAACAGAAAGTCAAGTGTATAGAGCCAAATACTATTAGGGTTCAGGCAGTCTTCCAGATCACAAATTAAAGTTAGCAATTTAGTGATTCATGACTGCAAGAGAATTTTGAATGTAGTTGTAAGTTTTCCAAGGCTCTCTACTTTTTTCTTTTTTTTTTTTAACACTTTTTCCACCAAAGGATTAATTTCTCATTCCACGTCACAAACGGTTTTATATTTGACCTCCTATACCATCTGTTTATAGTACTTCAGTGATAAAGCACACCATATCTTATATTAAGGGCCTTTTGGTTTTATTAGGCTGTAACTTTTTGGGGGGACAAATATTATTCCTGATCCATTTTTGTATCTATTACAGAACTGGAATCATGCCTTCCAATATTGAAGCTGTTGATAAATATGTTACACTGACAAGAGTGGGAAATAATATCAATGAGTTCCTTGAATTCAGCTCATAACACAGTGTCTGTCAGAGGACACATTTGTTCTCATAGTAGCTTCCGTAATAGACTTTGCTGCATGAAAGTACAGGTGAATCCAGAAATTCAGGCATAAGAATTCAGGCATTCTCTATATGGGAATGAGAGTTTGTGCTGTAAATACATATTGAATTAGAATACACAATCTTCTGTAACTCTAAGATGACTTATATTATTGAAAAAGATCCTGTGAATCTTATTCCTCTAAAATATTTAAGCCAGCAGAGTACTTTTAAAAATTCATGATGACTTAAACCCAAATTATTTTAAATTATAATAATTTGAATATAGAAGACATTTCCAAGACATATTTTAAAAATTGTGCAAATAGTTCCCAAATCCTGAGAAAGAAGTTATAAAATTATTGGTGGAGCAGGGACTGGAAAATATTTGTGTGCTTATATTTTGGCATTAGCATCAATCATGGGGAAAAAAAACAGTATCTTAGATAAAGTGAGAAAAGGAACTGACAGTTGCTGTGTCATTCTCATTATTAGGAGTCCTCTCATCTAATTGCCTTGCCTTTCACTTTCCTTTGTCATCCCTAATAACTGCAATTTCCCAAAGGGTTCTCTGTTACAGTCTTTGGTCTGATGCATAGGCTGAAGCCATGTACAGCTCACACTGAGCTTTTCAGCTCTGTTTACCCTGGAGGAATCTCTCAGAACTCTTTTGCCTTGGCTCTGTCACATAACAATAGTCCTCTGGAAGAAAAACATTGACTGGAACCCTGTTATCACCTAATTTCCTTTCATTTGGTGAAATCCTAGATCCCTCTTTCAAGAAGCACTCAACAGACTGATGTTGAAACAGTAAAATGTATCTGTAAGTAAAAAGTATATGAAATCACACTTGCTCTGTGGCATCCTGGAAAGTGTTGGTAGTGTTGGTCACTGTGTGTCTGAAAATAGCTCATCAGAAAGGACTGCTTGATGAAAAAAATAAAAGCCCTTTGCAGTACAGTATAGACAGATTTCTTTAGTCTTCTATCAGTGAGACAAGGCTTTGGGAGTGAAAAGAGGTGGGTTTGAGTCAGGTGGGTTTGGAGAACGCCAGGGATCCAATCATCATTTTGTGCTTTGAAGAAATAATTTCAGGATTTCTTAAACTTGTTTATGCCATATCCCATATTCCCGGGCTCTCTTGAGTTCACTTGCAGGTGTGATGGATGATTTCCAGTATGCTAACTACTTCTCACCTCCTACTCTCTGCAGCTCATCTGAGAGTTTTCATTGGAGCCCTGGGAGTCTTCTCTGCTGCTTAGAAGGGCAGAGGAATTAAGGCCCCCAAGGACAACCCTCAATCAATGGGCATGGGAGGTGGTAGAAAGATGTTCTTTCTTCCAGTTCTATGGTGGGAATGCGCAGGAGCATGTCTTACATAGTTTCTCAGACAGTCCCCAACAAGACTGAGCCTGGGTTACCCATAGAGCTAACCCACTCACTAACACAACCTATAATGGATTTTCCCTTTCCTGTCTCACTTTCCCAGTTCTCTCACTCCTGCTTCTGAGGATCAGTTCTCAAAGAAACTACCTGCACCCCAGTCTTTGTCTTGGAATCTGCTTTGAAAAGAACCCAAACTAAGATGTGGTCCTAACTATGTATTTAACTGGCGCTGAGCCTCTATGGAGGTTATTTTATTTTTCTGGGTCTAATGTTTTTGACCTATCCAATGAGACAGTGGACTGAATTGAGAATTTTCCTACTTATTTAGCTGCAGAACTCTTTTAAAAAATGAAATCATAAAAAGAAGCTTACAGTTAAAAAAGAACCTTGAAAATATAAAAATAGAAGTAAGGAACATGTTTTTTAGGTAGTTTAGAGATTTTTGTCTGCATGTCAGACATTTAATTATTTATATATCACAGAGGCATAATCTTGGGTTCTTATGTTTTTTTGCAGCACAATTTTGGAATAAGTGGACTAGATGATCTTTAAGGCTCATGGAAAACTTAAAATTCTGGGATTCTAACTGGGGATAAAAGTTCTTGAGGAGCTCTCTACCTTGATCTTATCAAGGTATTATTTCCCAAACTCTAAATCCACAGAGATCCAGTTTAGGATCTTTATTCCTGGTACCAATTATCTCCCCATTGCCTAGTGATTATATCTGAATACACATACATATGTGTGTTCACATATTCCTAAAAAACAAACCAGAAATATAATTGTGAATGCCGAGGTTTCCCAGGAATTTCAGTACAAAAACTACAAATTTTGATTATATGCTGACTGAATAGGGAAGCAAAAAGCTAATCCTCATAAAATTTTTTTTTTAGTTCATCATAGGACTTTCAAGCGTTTCCCCTGCTATTTAATTTATAAGAGTATATTCAGTAATAGTTTTTAAGCTTTAACACAGATATAAGATATATATGAAACTTATAAACATTTCAGTGGGCTTATGTGTCATATATATATATATCCCTAATCTTAACTCCTGGGCACTTATATAATTCTTAAAAGTTGTTTTCATTTCTGCACAAAGGTATTTTGACCAGAGTTTTAAAATAAGATGATTTTTTTCCTAGAAGTATCCACATGCCTCTTTATTTCCTCCTTTCCCACACTTTCTGCCTAAACTGGGATCTGGGCTTTCATCAGCCTGTCCTCCCCGATTATTTTCCTTAGAATATTGAGTACATCCCATTGTCCTTTCAGGTAAACCACTAAAACTGCAACCACTTGTTTTTCCTGGGCCTGCTTCCAGCACATCTTTCACTTAGCCAATCTTTCTATGGACCCTTTCTCATCTCTTAAACCCTGTGCTTGTGCTTAGAAATACTCAACTTGTAGAAATACCCAAGGAAAAAAGTCTTTTCTTGCATTTTTATTTTCTGGAGGAATAGCTATTCTCTCATTTCCATTTTTCATCAAATTTTTGCCTTTGTAATCATATAGTCTCCTTCCTTCCTCCCTCCCTTCCTCCTTCTTTCCTTCATTCCTCTCATTTTTTGAAGACGAATTGGATAGAGGATCCAATTTGAAGGAATAAATTTGGAAAAGAGACAGAATAACATCTGCCCAATTTTCTGGCAATACACATATCCATTAACATGTATACAAGCTCTGTTAAGAAGGATTATTTCCCCCAAATATGATTACTAGTAATGTTAGTTTGGCATTTCTTGTAAAGCTGAAGGTCAGTAAGAAAGAAAATAGCTTATATACTCATCTGAACCCAGCCAGAGCATCCCATATCTTCAGGAGACTTGATAGTTATAAGTTCCTTTTACAAGTTCTTTATTTACTCAACGATTTTCTATAGTGTTCAAAGCTTTGAAATACAGGATGGTGAAATGTCAGACTTAACATTTTAGAGACCACATCTTTCCCTCTCCTCAACAGAGCTTTTCTTGAGCCCTTCAGCTGTGTGTGCTGCCCTTTAGTTTTGTTTCTTGATCTTCATCTTTTCTTTCATCAGAAGTGTACACTACCGTATGACTTCATCTAGATGCGTTCCTTATCGAAACCACCCAGGCTGTGGAATGTGGGTCTCTTGTCTCCCACACCTGACCTGTAAGTTCCTACAAGGCTGGAGATCATCTCCCAGAACTAAGAAATATGTTGGGTGCATAATAGTCCTTAATATATGCTGGCCGAATAAATCATCAAATTTCTGGAACATATGTTTTAAGGGTTGCTTTTGGATAAGGCTTTATTAAGAACTTTTCTGAATGGCTCAAGATTTCGTGATTTGGCTTTTTTTCAGAAGCTCTGATCAGCTTTTTTTGCTATTTCTAGTTCCATGTATGAATTATGTATCTGAAATTTCTCTCCTACTGTGCTTGGCTTTGATGGCATCCCAAGCTTTGACTTTGCCATCTTTCTTTTTCAGATTATAATATTTTATCTCATTCTTGGTCTGGCTTCTCCACATCGGACACTGATGTGAAAAACAAAATTCCTTTCATTTACATTTCTTCTGTCATGTGCATCCCCATGTTTAGCTGTGCTCATATCAAGTGTCACCACACCCTGTCGAGATGACCAAAGGCTCTGTGATAGATGCCAGGGTGGTGGTATACTTACCGCAGACTCTTTTGGGGGCATTCCAATGAGGGAAACAACTATTTTCTTTCCTGTTTTAGTTCCAAGATCCTTCAACAAATTAAGCCAGTATGTCTCTACATTGTGTTTTATATTATTTCTGGGCAGGGATCACGACCGATGTGTTATTCCCTTTTGTACCAGCACTCCTAACAGTTGGCCAACATGTAGCCATAGGTACAGCAGTTGACAAGTTTCATATGTGTTTCTTCATTTTGCTTCCTTTATATTTTTCCCTTTTGTGGGACTTTTCTTAAAATACTTTTTTCTAAGTTGCTCTTCTCTCTCTTCCTTCCTTCCTTCCTTCCTTCCTCCCTTCCTTTCTTTCTTTCTTTCTTTCTTTCTTTCTTTCTTTCTTTCTTTCTTTTTTTCTTTCTTTCTCTTTCTTGTATGACACCTACCAAAAGATTTTGCCAAGTCAGGATCTCAGGCTGGTTGGCAGTCCCCAAGACCTCCTGAGAGTCACATATTGCCATCAACCCTTTGGGGCACTGGGAATAGAGAGATAGGCCTGGAAGTTTTTACATTTGTCCTCTTCCTATTTCACTCATCAGCTCAGTTTGCCTGTGTAGATGATGACAAGGTTGAACAGAACTTTTCCCTTCTTATTAGCTCTATTTTTAGATGGGGACAGGCAACAACAATAAAAACAACTATTTGCAGACTCTGTACCAGGCCAGGTTCTATGTACTTAACATCCATTGTTTATTTAATCCCCACAGCAACCATATGTGTTAAGTATTATTCACCCAACCTCTCCAGAGGTTTTGGGTGCTCTTCTTACCAGCTGGCTGACCTGGGATTTCCTGTGCATTTCTGCCATCTGTTAGTATAACATGTAGTGTCATGTATATGTCATATATATGATATGTTGTTATATAATTTTCTAAGCATGAATGCTAGGATAATTTTCTACTCACTTTTAAAACACCATGTACATTACATGCCTTACTGATTGATAAAAATAAGAGGGGCATTGTAACTAGTCATATAATTTCATTTTCCTATCCAGTGGTTTTGATGCTGCCTGTGAATCTAAAATGACAAAGGAAAGAAGGGGGAAAATAGCATGTGGAACTGTTTCTCTCCATCCTAAGGATGCCATACTCCTCTTTCTTTTCACTCCTCTCATCCTAGCCCCAACTCCCAAATTCACATGCCTGTCATCTCCCTTCCACATATACCATGCTTGGGGGGTGGGGGTGGAACAGGCTTTTCTCAACATGTGTTTTAAACACACAACTTACTTCTCTTGGCTAGTTGATGAAGAATCTGAGGAATAAAATGGTGAAACGACTTGCCAATTCATTGAAATATGCCAGAGAAATACATGAGCTGTGGGGCTTATCCTCCTTGAGGTCTCGTTCAACTATTACTCCCTGTCTGGAATCTTCCGTGAGGCCCCCTCCACTTTCTCAGAAAGCAGAGCTATTCCCCCTGCCTGTTATCTCATGTCACTTTATATATCCCTTAGCACAGCATTTATCTCAGGACATTGTGACTTGAGGTTTATTTCTCTTCCCTATTAGATTGTGAGATCCTTTATGGCAAACACTCATGCCATTTATCCATACATCCCTTGGGCCTAGGACAGCACTTGGCATGCTGTAAGTGCTGGACAAGGGTTTGTTCTGGGAATGACTGCAACCATGCCCTGTAGTTAGCTGCTATTTTAATTTTTGTGCCCTGAGTATTGCTTCTTATGGATCTTGTTGTTTAGTGGATACTGATATAGGAAGGTAGTCCTATTGAGGCACTATGGATCCTGGCTACAGAAGTTTTATCACCAAGGTTAGAACCTCAACTTAAAAACAGACCCAATCCACTCACATTATGGAATCCTCTTTGTAAAAACTCTGAAATGAAAATCTTAATAAAAAGGGGGGCCACCTGAGGGTCTGCCTTAGGCTCAGGTCATGATCCCCAGGTCCTGGGATTGAGTCCTGCATTGTGTTCCCCATTGAGAGCCTGCTTCTCTCTCTGTGTCTCTCACAAAGAAATAAATAAAATATATATATATTTTTAAAAAAACCTCAGATGGTTTTAAACATGAAGGTCAAATTTCAAAATAAAAGCTCAATTTTCTGGTCAGTATTTTCTCAAGGCAGTGAGAATTTTGTGTATTCACACATAAATACACACTCACATAGGCATCTGCTTGAGGTCATCTTTTGGGGTTATATCAACTTTCAAGGTACATATGAAACATTACCAAATTGTTTACATCGGTGGATTTCTGACCTGATTTCAGCTTAACCTGTGGTATGTTTCCCCATGTAGGCATAGAAAGAGACACACCTCTATCACAGATTTTTGACTCACAAGCAGAAGTAAGTTATTAGAGGAGCCCAGAGAGAGAAAAAGAGAAATAGTTATGCTTCTAATAGAAGAAAGAAAGAAAACGTTGATTTAATCAATTGACTTACTTTTAAGTAAGAGAACAGATGTTTTCTGTTAGGTCCCTGGTGAAAATTCAGTAGGCGCCAGTGATACTTTAGGACCAGTGGCTTCTGATAAAATTTGAAATGAAGGTCTGGGCTGTTCTTGCTAAATGGGCTTTTGCACAGCAGGCTTGTCACTGAGGTGCGATTTTTCTCTTGAGCAGGAGTTCATTTGCTCTCTCCTCTTTAATGCTTTCATGCGTTGTCTTTCACTGCCCACTCACTTTTGTTCTTTATCACTTAGAGTAGGAAAATTACATTTTTATAATATCACACTGTTCGAAAATAATAATAGTGAATAATATTGTTCTCTGTCTAGAAAAGCTATTTGAATCCTGCATTTTCTGGCCCCTAGAAACACCTGTGGTGTGTTCCGATTTTACCAGGGTCACAGCCTCCTCTTTGAGCCATCGAATTTGAAGGGTGGTTGAGGTACAAGTGTCCCTGGTTTTGTCTTCATAACCTGTCCCTTAGCCTCACGGTGGAAACACTAACCAGAACCACCCCTCACCAAAACTTCAAAGGGGTCCTCCAAAAGTTTCTAAGATTCTACTTTCCCCAAAATGCCAGCTTCTCTTTTACTGCTTCTCGAAGATTGCTTGTAGTAAGTAGTATGAGCCTTTTCCTTTTCGTAAATACTCCTGTTCTGTTAATGTTCTTAGAAGTTCTTTGCCAAATACAATTTGTTATTGTGTTTTCAGGCAGGATGGCATCTTCTTTGTCATTCTTTTTGCCCAGACTGGCCTCATTGCACCCACCATTTGACAAACAGCTCTGCTGGACTGTAAACTCCTTAGGATCAGGGAATACCCTATAGCACTTTAGATCTCCTGCAGAGCATGGTTTCCAGAACACAGTAAGAGTGCAGTAAATGCTTGTTGGATAAAGCTGATAGCTCCTTTATAATCACTTACTGGAACCCATGTTTAGCTAGGGTATCTCAGACCATCATAAACTCCTCACTGAGGAAATCAAGATGGCAGGAAAACCAGAGAAATGTGTTCCTTGTTCGTAGTTTTCATAAGGAATTCTATCGTCTCACCTATGCACTTTGTATTATTTGATGATGTTTGTCTCTATATCCATTTGCTCACAACTGTTGATTAATACACAAAAATGATAATATCTAGAACTACACAGTGATTATTTTTGTAGAATAAACTAGTCTTGAAAACTGATATCATGGCATTCGTAGGCTAAAAAATATTTTATGATCTAGTAGTTTCCATTCTGTGGGAGATGGGATGAGTGACCAGTCTCTGATACCTGCCTGGTAGAGACTAGGACCTACTTGGAACAGTGTCTCATTGTTTCACCAAATTAAGTGGAGGGGAAGATAAAATGCGTGGTATTAAGACACATGGAAACTCTTCGATGATTCCTTTCTCAATGCAGCTGCCTCGGGTCTGTTCTGATTTTCACCCCTCAGTGTCATCCTTTATCCTGTCCCTCAGACAAAAACATCTGTGGTAGGAGCCAGGGAGTGTTTCTGAGGCAGGAGCCTGAGGATTGCTTATTTGAGTGGGGCTGACTTCTTACCCTCCCTAAGGGGCAGAGGTGTTGATAGTTTCCATCAGTAATGACCTCATAGGAAAGTCCTGTGCATCTCAAAAGCCACCACCACAGCTGGCTCTGATTCAGGGAGAAGCTGGAGGCTAAGTCTAGGTGATCATTGAGAAAGAACTACATTGTCTCCTTTCTGGGTGATCTGTTGGCCCCATTCTGGAAGCAGATTGGGGAAAAACATGGAAGACTCTTTTTACATCATCTCTGCCCTCTGGAAACAAGAGTATCTGATTTCCCAGCCTCAAAATGTTTAATGTGCATAATTTAGAAATATTAAAAGAACTTTCCTCTTTCTTAAAAACCCACATTTAATTTTCTTACCTTAACATTTATTCAATTGAGACATGGTGAGCACCACCATGAGGTGAGCGCTCGTGAGGCAACAGGAATGCAATGGGAGGCAATGCCAGAGTAGCTCTGCTCTTTAGAAGCTTTTAGTTTGTGAAAGACAGGTCTCAATCAAATCATCACACAGTTGTACAAACAGAGATCAGTGCTCTGAAGGGACAGTATACAACAGCACAAATTTCTTTCTTTTTTAAATTTAAATTCCAGTTAATTAACATACAGTGTCATATTAGTTTCAGTTGTACACTATAGTGATTCAACACTTCCATAAAATACCCGGTGCTCATCACAGCAAGTGTATTCTCAATCCCCATCATCCATCCCTGTACTCACCTCTCCTCTAGTGATCATCAGTTTGTTCTCTGTAGTTACGATCCTGTTTCTTGGTTTGCCTCTCTCCTTTTTTCCCTTTGCTCATTTGTTTCGCTTCTTAAATTCCACTATTGAGTGAAATCATATGGTATGTGTCTTTCTATGACATTTCACTTAGCAGAAAGCTCTCTAGCCCCATTCACGTCATTGTAAATGGCAAGGTTTCATTCTTTTTTATGGCTAGGTAATAGTCCATTGTATAAATATTTTTATAGTTTAGCGCCAGGAAAGGATTGTGGGAACTACAACCTTTGAAAGCAAAATAGAAGTCAGATAAAGGGTGTGGACAGGAGACCTTTCCAAGCAACTAAGGCCTGTGGCAGGAAGCAGTGTGGAATATTCAAGAAATATGCAAACGTGGTGTCTGTGAATCTTGGTGCAGACAATGCAGATAGTTGCTCTTTGTTTTTCTTTTAGAACCTAGCTGTGGTTTCAACACCTGTCCAGTGTTGCACTGAAATCTCCAGGTTGGAGTGGAGGACAGGGCTGCTGGCGGAGCATATGACCATGCTAAGTCTTTGCTTCTTCTTGGCACAGTGATAGGAACAATCCTTGAACATACAAGCCACCAAAATTGATGATAAAACTTTTCACAGAATTAAAGGATACTTTTCATAGAATTTAATCATCCCAGCTGAGATCTCCCTGAATCTGCCAATCCTCAGTGGCCTGCCAGTTGGCTGCAGATGCATGTACAAACCAAGACCACTCAGTGGAGTCCAGCATAAATTGTAGGCAGCAGAGCCATGAGCTAAATAAATGGTTCTTTTAAGTCCCTAAATTATAGACTAATGTCATACAGAAAAATATTTCCTGGCAATAATCTATTTTACCTTTATTTAATATTTTTTAATTCACAGAGTGTGAACAGTAAATTATTAAATAAGATAAAAATAGGTTGAACACCTCCTATATTGTGTATTCATTATGTACGTTCTATACACAAACTGATGTTTTGGGTTTTAATGGGATACATGAGTAAATAAGATATAGTCTCTGTCTACAAAGAAATGTGATAAAACTCCTAAGAGGAAGTAAATAAATGCATATACAAGACAAAATAGTACTAACTGCATTTAACACTGTTAAATGCAGTTTAAGATCCCATTTTCTTTTCTTTTCTTTTTTAAAGATTTTATTTATTCATTCAGGAGAGACACACAGAGAGAGGCAGAGACACAGGCAGAGGGAGAAGCAGGCTCCCCACAGGGAGCCATATGTGGGACTCCATCTGGGGACCCTGGGATCATGCCCTGAGCCAAAGATAGATGCTCAACCACTGAGCCACCCAGGCATCCCAAGATCCCATTTTCTAATTGGCTGATGGTAGATTATATTCCAACACAAGAAAACTATGGAGTGACACCACAGCAGAAGAAATTTTGAAATCAGTTCCAAGTGGAGTGATCTGAGGGTCTTTCCTGAAAGTAGTACATCACTTCCTCCACATCCTGTACTGCTGAGGCCAGGAGTAGGACCTACTAATAAAATGCTATCTTTATTACATTATGGAATTGGAAATGATTTCACAATGCAGGTCAGAATGCACACTAAAATTTTAATGTACTGATGAAGCTTTTGTGAAGGCTCTACCACTGTGAATTTCATTTCAAGTTGTTCCAAATTCAAATTCTAAGATTTTTTTCTTAGGACATATTGACTGATCAGAAAAATGACTCTACATTTCCAACAAATGCCAAATAGCTCAGCGTTTCCCCACACCATGGTGTTCTAAGGATGGTTTCAGTGACCCATTGCTTTGTTACCAAAGCAATATGGAACAAGTAGTAGGGGTTCAAAATTGAAAATTTGAATTAACTTTAAAGTTTTTCTCTTTATCAGAAATGAAAGAATGAACACTTGACTGAATCTATTGGTCCCACATGTCAGTAATTGCTTATGTATCCAAATGGTTAGAGAATGGGTTATCCTGACTCAATTAAGTATTACAACTAACAAAGGATGGGTATTTGTTACATATTTATAGTTTACCTAATATGAACAATAAGAATTCAGGGGAAATGCTAACACTAAAATAATACTTAAGTTTGGCTTTTTTGTTCTAGTCATTAAATTTCCTTGTCTAACACTATAAGCAACATTGTTTTGGGATTTCTGGATGTTTGCATTCCATATAATCCTAAGTTCCCCACAAAAAAAGCTATCACCTATAATATTATACCCATATAACCAGAAATCCTATAATTGTATAATTATAAATAATCCTGAATTTTTCACTTTTGTTTTAGATGGTAGCACATGGTGTTTAATTGTCAAAACAGGAAGTTAATATATAATGTAGAATGTCTTTTCTTGTACTGAAAAGAATTTGTTTTCTCCAGATGTATAACAAAGCTTTTCTATGCCTTTCTATTTTGTCTGTAACTATGTAGTCATATACACCACAAATGTCAGGGTTCTTTTTTTTTTTTTAAGATTCATTTGGAATTAAAATAGTCTTAACAGAGAAAGAGTTCAAGTATAATTCAGCTGAAAGGCAGAAAGTCAAGTCAAATTATATATAGCCAGCTTAAAACTCGGGCGAAAGCAAAGAGATTTCTACCATTACAGCATGGTTTTGCAATAAAGGTATTTTAGTGAGATAGGTATCTCTTCTTTGTGAAGCCAAGAAATCAAGAAAAACTTATGATATTTTGAGCAAAACATTTATGATTAAAAAAATGTGGGTACTATATTGAAGTTAGTTGATAGAGTAAGGCTCCAGGAGACGCCAGGTAAAAAATGTACTATTGTCATTATATCTATTCTCAAGATAAGTCAGAGGCAGCTGGAAACTTCATTCAATCAACCAATTAACCAAGCAACTGCTCAGTGAACTATGTTCCAAAGATGTTGAACACTGTGCATGTGTTCCTAGCTTACTCTCAAACCACAAGTTAGTACAAAGCCAAAGGCCTTCAAGCACTCAATTCATGGCAGTTGAGTTTAGTTGAATTAAATGGTACAATGACTAAGTAGCTGTGTGTCTTTGGGTAATTCCTTTAGCCTCTCTGGGGCTCTAAAATGTGACAACATTTTGAATTATAAAATTATAAATCTTCTTGGGATCCACAAATCATTGAAGTCAAAATATATTCTTTATTTTTTGGGGGGACCAAGTATCCTTTTGAGGCAACAGAGGAAATATCCTGTACATTTGCCAGGCTGCACAGTTGCTCCATTTCTTAGTATGTCACCCAGGATGGCCTTGAGGACAGGTAAGTCCTCAAGAAATGGGTTTTGCTTATTTGACACTTTGTGATTTATTTCTCTTGGCAGGTAAAAGTATTATCAGATACGGTCTTAACCATGAGCTTATCTGGGCTTTGCTTCTCTTCAAAGGTCACACAGAGCCAATACTGATTATTTCTTGTGAATATAGCCTCTAGTGCTTTTAATTTGGATTATTTAATAGGTAAAATAGCATGTATAATGTGAGGTTACTTTTTGAAAAACGTCCTGGGAAACTCTTGGTATATGAGATGGCAAAAATTGTGCAAGACTCCCACATGCTATAGCAAGTAAATGGAGGATAGAAAAAAGTGACAAGGTTTAAGATATGAGTTTTTCCTCATGTTATCTAATTTAATCCTTATGATAAGCCTATAGGGTAGATATGATTATCTCCATTTTACTGGAAAGGAAAAACTCAGAGTTTTGCTCATTCATTTATTTATTTGACATGTATTTATTAATGCCTACTCTAGGCTAGACACTACTCTAGGTGTTGGGGCAAAAGCAGTGGGGGTTAGGGGAGAGGATTAAGATCTTTTCATCTATAGAATTGCATTTCTGGGAGTGGTGGTAGCAGAAGATATTACCATTAAACAAGTAACAAATGCCTAAGCAAATAATTCCAGATACTGTTAAGTTTATGAAAATGATACAAGGTAACCTGATAGATTGGCTGGGTAGAGGGTGGTGAAAGTGAGAGGAGGGGCTGAGCGGGGTGTGTGGGGGGCCTCAACTCTGAGGTCTAAGTTGAGATCTAACTTGCCTAAGTGGAGTAATTAGGATTTATACTTAGAACTCTCCTAGTGTTAGATACTCTAATAACATTTATTTTAATAACATTTGTGGACATTAAAATACTGAAATGTTTATATTAATAACAAAAAATCCAAGAAGTCTTCAAGTGCCTATATTTTGTCTCTTCTTGAAATTATTAGGGTCAAATAAAAAATGAGAGGAATGTAAAAGCTATAAAGAATTATGCACACTAAAGCTTTCTTATTGTGTGCCCTCATAGTCTGGCATGGAATGCATACTGAGAGAGGAAAAAAAGAAAGAAAATGAAACATCCATGCAATTTCAGTGAAGAAATGAGGAGTGTAGTGATTTAGTCATAGATAAAAAGTAATAGCATTTATTCTCTTACTGTCCCATATGTCTTGAAGAAACAGCCTTCTGAAGATGAAAGTTATTTTATTCTTTTTCAAAGATGAAAGTTTAAATCATAGGTAATCTATTACCAAATGAAAATGATGGTTAATATTTTGGTATATTTCTTTCTAGGATTTTTTAAAATTAGCATTTTATAATTAATTTTTTCTCATGTTATTAAACTTCATGAAACATAATTTTTAATGGTGCTAGAATAGTTCACATAGGCCATACATCAATGTATTTGACCATTCCCCCATACTAAACATTCAGCTTTGTTTATTTATTTATTTTTTTGCATTTTATCTAATGTTGAAATGATGATCCTCATACATATTAGATAGATATTAGAGTAAAATGGTTGTCAAAATAGTAAATTCCAAGGATGCTTGTGTGGCTCAGTCAGTTAAGCTTTCAACTTTTGGTTTATGCAGGTAATGATCTCAGGGTTGTGAGATCATTCGAACTCCATTCGAACTCCATACTCAGTAAGGAGTGTGCTTGAGATTCTCTCCTCCTTCCTCTCCCCCTGTCCCTCACCCCACCTATTTTCTTTCTCAAATAAAAAAAATAATAATCTTAAGAATAGTGATTCTTAGTCAATAATATAAAATTCCATTCACAAAGTTTTCTGGGGTAATTTCAAGCTCTCTTGCAAAGTCAAGTTTGACATTCTATTTCATCCTGTGTTACTTTGAGTAATAGTCTAACAAGTGAAAGTTTTGACTTCTAATTAAAAGTCCCAGTAGGAGCTGATGATCTAAATATACAAGTCTGATAGTTATTTGTTCAGTATTCTATTAATGAAGCTTTATTTTAGCCAAACTTTGAGCTGTCCAATAATATTGATATTCACAGAATAATACTGGGACACTGCAAAATCATAATCAGTCATTAAAAGTGAATAACTTATGTTCAGTAGTTTTGTATTATGTATTTATAATATTATACATTATTTATATAGGACTGTATTTGTAATTTTCTAACTCTTACAAAGTAACAGTTTATGTGTATGTGGTACCTTTTGATTACTCATAATAGTCAGTTGGTCATAACAGCCCAGTCCCTAAATTTAGGTTTAATAACAGAGTTTATTACATAGCATAATGCATTTTGTTCCTATTTAAGCAGAATAAGAATATTAGGTGAGTCATGCCCTTATCTGCCATTTTACTTTCTCAAAATAAACTTTTTACAATTTTGTTTAAAATATTCTTTATTTATACTGAAGTCTGTCAGAATAGCCACAAAACCTGTCAGATGGCCTTAAGGGATTAGCAAATTATAATTTAGCTGAAAAATGGCAATTTTAGCAGATCAGTGTTCCCCTCTAGAGGCTAAAAAATATGCATCAACTATACTAAGCAAAGGGATGTTTATTTGAAACTCATCCAAACACTCTGTAACCCCTAGATGAAAATCTTGAAGAAAAGAGACTTTCCACAGATTTCTTTCCTCTTTCTTTTAAATATTTTAGGAACATAGAATCAATAGTCCACCTGGCTTTGAAACTGCCTTGGGTGGAAGCAGAGCAGCAAATGGTGAGGGAAAGTGAGAGACAGAGGAAGTGTCATTAGAAATAATTAGAATTTAACTGATACTTATATTCATGAGAGAAAGGCAGGAAAGCATATTGTATCTTAAATGAGATATATTTGGAATGATTTGCAATGTATAAGAAAATTTCGATACATGAATTTGAGCATTACATAGAAGATTAAATAAAAACAAGCACAAATTACCCAGTATCACCTCCATCCTTTGAACATTTGCATTAGGTAATGTGTCCATTGCATTACACTCAATGAGCTTATATTCAAGTGTTGCTATAGAAAAAATGATTTCCTTTAAAATAGGTAACTTTACATTTAAGATTTATTTTGAAGTCCGAATTGAACAGAAGCTCAGTTCTTCTAAGGTAGGACAGATCATGTGATAGAATAACTTCAGAGTGGAATTTTGAATAGTGATTTTCCATTTACTGATGTGGGACTGTATGAAAGTTAAATCACATTTCTGAAACAATTATTTCCCTCCTTTAAATTAATAGGATTAGAATAGATAATTTATTTTTAAGATCACTTTTATTATCTACCCCTTAAAAAATTTAAATTCTAAAATGTATAGTTACCTGATGCATCTTTTTCTTCATCTCATTGTTCTGCTTATTTTCTCCTTCCTGATATTTTTCATTAAAAACCGTTATATGTTTGATTCCTCTGCTAGAGGTAAAAAATAAATAAATTTATGAGTCCTCTCATCCCAATTAATTTCCAGTGTACTTGAATAGAGATGATCTTTGGTTTCTTTTGTGACTTCACATAATGTCTAATGGTTTTTCTGCATAGAGGAGCGCACAGACCTGTTTTTAACTGACTGACCAATGTCTTTACAAGTTCCCCATGGAACAGAGTAAATAGAATACAGATGCATATGTAAGATCATTGAATCTCTATTGCTTTGTTTACATATGTGGTGAGTTCCTGAGGTCATATATGCAGATTCTAAATCTTAGAGAGATCAGGGTCATTGTCTTCTGCTTCTTAGAGTTGTAGAAAGACTATCAAACTCAACAAACTACCCATTTTAGATTTCCACTGGGAGCTGGGAGAAATGCTCAAGATTTAAAAAACAAAACAAAACAAAACAAAACAAAACAAAACAAAACAGAAAAGATGTAAATGTGATCTCTTTGGGCCCTCAGGCTTGAGAGCATGGAGAACTGTTTTCTTTATGATAAGCCCTCCTCTGGCCTGGTGCTCTCCCTAGGGTCACTGAAGGACAGGGCTGTGATTAACTACACTTGCCACTAGAGGTCAGTGCTGACCATTCACGGAGACAGCAAGACCAAAGGAATTGGCCCTGAAGTCCATACAAGTTAGAAGAGCATTTGAAGTCCCTTTGTGCCATTGGTTGGGGTTAAATGATACTGGATCCCCTGTGAACTGTGTATTATGTGCAGGCCTTATTAGAAATAATTTTAACTTCATTGATGATTATATTCAAGAATATTATTTGGATTACTTCTTATTACTGGATGTAAATCAACTGTTTTAGGAACTAACAAATTCCTGCTTTTTGGGATATCTTGGCAGGCTCTAGGTTTCCCTACTTTCTCCTCTTTTAAAATGTTATAATCAGCATCAATCTATAAGTAAATGTAGGGTAAATGTCGGGGACAGGTGATGGTATTTGAGGTACTTTAATAAGGTTTTTGTATTCGCACATAATCTAAAAGACTTCCATTTTTCCGATATGGATGCTTGTCATTCTGTCACTAGGCGTTCGTCCTTTTGAGCCAAACCACTTTCCTACAGCTATTCCTACTACAGATATTTGTTATTTTCATGTCATATGACAGGAACTGTGCCTTGATTTTGAGCTTCAAGAATTCACTTATTTAAATATTTCCCTGGAGGGGTAATGCTGGGGCATGGTTTCCAGTTTATATTTACTTGACAAAGCTCATTTGATTTTTTTATTGTACCTCATTGAGCTAGATATTGTTCTAGATCAGCCTTGGCTATAAAAACGGGAGAACTAACTAATTTACTTTTCATGAAGTATTTCTTACATGTATTTTCTCATTTAATGTTCCCAGCTCCTGAGATAGGGGATTGCTTGTTATCTTCATTATATAGGTGAGGAGATTGAGGTTCAGAGTTTAGCTTGCTCAAAACCACAAAGTTTATAAGAGAAAGGGTCAGGATTTGAATCCAGGTCTGTTTCTCTTCAAAGCTTATGTCTTTTCCTAAGTACAAAATTGCCTACTATAGTAAACATAATAACATTACTGCTTATCTCCTACTGTCCTCCCCCATTTCTGTACTCTCTGCTGGACACCTTTTCATCAAATATGTTCAGGAGTTGATGACTTCTAATATATACTATTCTAGCCTGCCATTTTAAGGAGAAAGTGTTCTGACCCCAATCCATTTGTTAGCATAGTTTACTGTCAATTACAGAAGGTCTGGCCTTGAGTCAAGGCATTTGATCATTGTAATGCACCTCCAAGTGTCCTTATACTTAACTGAAATCCTAACAGCAGAAGACCTGCATTAGTCAGCTTGGGCTGCCATAATAAAATACCATAGATTGAGTGGCTTAAACAATATGAATTTATTTCTTACAGTACCAGAAGCTGGAAAACAACCAATGTGATTCCTCAGTGAGGGCTCTCTTATATAGTGGAAAGAGAGAAAGTAACTTTTCTGGTTCATCTTCTATAAGTGCACAAATACCAGCATAAGGGCCCCACTCTCATGACCTCATCTAACCCTAATTACTTCCCAAAGCCCCATTTCCACATAGCATCACATTGTGGGTTAAGGTTTTAATACATGAATCTGAGGGGATACTATATGGACTGTAGCAACCCTGAATATTAAAAACTAGCTATTTTACCTTATTCAAAATATGAGGAGGGAAACTTTGGAAGGGGAAACCTTGGATAAGCATTTTGCTTTTGTTCTCATAGCTCTATAATTTGGTAGAAATTATAATAGCCTACTACTATTTGATAGAAATGATAATGATGTAGCAATTCTATTCCATCAGTTACTGAGCCTCTTGAGAACAGTGCCTGTGTCATTCATTTATACATGACCAACAACTACATGTTAATTGGCATATTCATGTTGAATAAGCCAGTGATCCGCTAGGGAACAATATCATCAAACCTACCTTTCTGGAGTGGTTAAAGTTGTGAGGATTCTATCTAGGCTTCCTATAGTTCTCAATTTTTCATGTTCTTTTAAAAAATAAATTTAGACCAAGTTTGTTGAAGTATGATTTATGTACAGTAAAATTTATATTTTTATGTATATAGCTTGATTAAAAAAAGACTTTATTTATGTATTTTAGAGAAAGAGAGAGAGTGTGAGCAGGGGAGGGGCAGAAGGAGAGGGAAAGAGAGAATCTCAAGCAGATTCCATGCTGAGCTTAGAGCCTAATACAGGGTTCAATCTCA
Organism: Vulpes vulpes; assembly: GCF_048418805.1. Classification (NCBI taxonomy): domain Eukaryota; kingdom Metazoa; phylum Chordata; class Mammalia; order Carnivora; family Canidae; genus Vulpes; species Vulpes vulpes. The sequence continues at coordinate 37,830,146 of NC_132783.1, forward strand.
CAATTCTGAAGTCCTGACCAGAGTTGAAACCAAGAGTTGGACACTAAACTGACTGAGCTACCCAGGTGCTCTTAGTTTGATGGGTTTTAAAAAAATGTATATAAGGGCACCTGGGTGGCTCAGTGGTTGAGCCTCTGCCTTTGGCTCAGATTATGATCCCAGGGTCCTGGGATTGAGTCCCGCATCAGACTCCCTGCATGGAGCCTGCTTCTCCCTCTGCCTATGTCTCTGCCTCTCTCTCTGTCTCTCATGAATAAATAAATAAAAATCATAAAAAAGAAAAATGTATGTAATTATATATATATAATTAATAAAACACAATTCTTTATCACCCCCAAAAGTTCCCTTGTGCTCTTTTAAGGTCAGTCCTTTTTGGGGTACCTGGGTAGCTTACTCCGTTAAGTGTCCAACTCTTGATTTCAGCTCATGTCATGATCTCAGGGTTGTGTGATCAAGCCCCATGTTGGGTTCCAAACCGGGCATGGAGACTGCTTAAGATTTTCTATCTCCCTCTGCCCCTCCCCTCCCTTGCATGCTCTCTCCCTCTCTCTCTAAAAAACAAAACAAAACAAAATAAAATAAAATAAAATAAAATAAAATAAAATAAAATAAAATAAAACAAAATAAAATAAATTAAGTCAATCTTTTTTTCCACACCCAGTCTCTAACAATAACTTATTTAATATAGTTTTACCTTTTCCAGAATGTCATACAAATAAAATCACATAGTACGTAGGCTTTTGGATCTGGCTTATTTCTTGAGATTCCTCCATGTTTTTGCATGTATCAGTAATTTAATTATTTTTATTGTCAAATAATATTCCATCATACCGATATATCACAATTTGTTTCTTCCTTCACGAGTTAATGATATTTGAGTTGTTTCCAGTTTTTGACTATTTAAATAAAGTTTATGTGTATATGTATATGTGTGTATACATATATATATATACATACATATGTTGTATGTTGAATGTTGAAAATCTAACCTCCAATGTTACCATGTTTAGAGATAGGGCCTGTGAGAAGGTGATGAATTAAATGAGGCCATACCAGTGGTATTCTTAGTAGAGGAGGAGGTACCAGAGCTCCATCTCTCTCTCTTTCCCTGAGCATGCACAAAAAAGATGTTACAGAAGCACACAGAAAGAGGGAGATCACCTCTAAGCCAAGAGAAGAGGATTCAGAATGAAATCCACTTTGCCAGCACCTTGATCTTAGAGTTATTAGCCTCAAGAACTGTGAGAAATACATTTATGTTTAAGCCAACCAATCTCTGGTATTTTGTTATGGTGGCCTGAGCAGACTAATAAAGTCAACATATATGCACAGGTCTATGTGTGGACATGTTTTTATTTCTTTTGGGTAAATAACTAGGAACAAGATTCTGGGTCAGATCTGACCCAGATACCTGGGTCAGGTAAATTAAGTATATTTAACGCTATAAGACACTGCCCAACAGTTTTCCAAAGTGGTTCTAACATTTTGCATTTCTGTCAATAGTGTATGAGAATTCTACTTATTCCACATCCAAGCCAATGTTTGGAACAGTCAACTCTTTTGAAGTATCTGCTATCCTAGAGATGCTGATATCCAGTTGTGGCTATAATTTCACTTGCCTCTGAAATATTGATGTTGAACCTTTGCCATCTTTGGTGAAATGTCTCTTAAATTATTTTGCTTATTTTAAGAAGTTGAATTGTTTTCTTATCGTTGAGCTGTAATAGTTCTACACAGTCTAGGCATAAGTCCTTTATCAAATATACATTTTGCAAATAATCTGTCCCAGCTTGAGTCTTTGTCCTTCTTGAAAATATGTTTTGAAGCACAGAAGTTTTAAATCTTAATGAATTCCAAAATCAGTGCTTTCTTTTGTCTTTGCCTCCTTTTTGTATCCCAAGAAATCTTTAATTAATTCAAGTTCACAAACACTTTTCTCTTATGTTTAGCTTGGAAATTTGATACTTTTTGGTTGTACATTAAGGCATATGATCCATCTGAGGTTAATTTTTGGCATAAGATCAATATTTACTTTTTAAAATATAGATGTCTTATTCTCGAGTTGTAAAGAGTAAGATGTAGAACTAGGACTGCCCTTTCTTACCACATGATTAATTAAGATTATTTTGATCATAGACTTGATGGAATTTAAATGAATACTGACATAGAAAATATTGTCTAACTATTTTTCTTTTCTTGTATTTTTAACTGAACCTATACTTACATCTATGTCTTTTCCAAGCCCTGGACAATCTTCACACTTCATCATTTAGGAGAAAAAAAAAAAAAAAAAAAGAAGCCAAACAAACAAACAAAAAAAAAAAAAAAAAAAGAAAAGAAAGAAAAAGCCAGCTGTAAGAAGAAGGCTGAGAAGGAATTTCATTCCAATACACTCTAATTCATTCCAGAATCACTGAGATTCAGAAGACACTGTGTTATGGGTGAAAAAGCTTTCTAATAATCAACGATAAGGTGCCAATGAAAATCTCTCAGTTGGAATCCCTTGGATTTAAATGGTTTCAGTAGGAAAATTTAAAGAAGGACTTCTAGTAAGATGCATAACAAGTTGTTAGAATCTGCCATACATGGGCAAATTACTTCAGGACACACTGTAAAAATAAACTATTAGATAAAAGGACAAAATGAGAAGGGAAATTTTCTTCAGTAGTTACCATGACATTAGGGGAAATGTTTTTGTTGTGGGTAAGTACTTAGAGACAGGAAACAAAGGGTAAGAATAAATAAGCACTTTTCTAACTGGAGGATGATAATGGAAAGATTCTCTAGAGATTGTGGGTTGTTTGGTTTTTTGTTTGTTTGTTTTATTAACATTTCAGTAAATTGAATAATAAAATCTCCAACTGAAATTAATATCAAACAATCTTAACTGAAAGATGTCAGGCCTATGGAAATACATTTAAGGATAAATCCTTAGTTGTGTGAATGTAAAAAACCCTGACAGATGAACTTAATGCATATTATATAGTTAAGAGATCTAGTCAAGGAAAAAAAAAGTGTAGAACTGATGGCTTCAAGGTGTTAGTTATAACCCAGGAAAGTAACCTGGGAATGATTGCAGCTTGCTCCCCAAGGCACCAGCTCAATGACCTGCCTCTTCAAGAAATCTGGGAACAAATCAGACAAATCAGAAAGCATCATCCTACAATTGTGTAAGAACTGGAATACTACATATTCTCCAGGTCACCACTTCTCAGGCAAAATCAAGCTGGAAGAGTCCCAGAGAACAATAAGTAAAATGATCAAGGGGTTTTTATATGAACATCGATTCAAGAAATTAGGATGCTTTAGGCTTAGAAACATGAAAGCTAAAAGGAAATAGGATCAAAGCCTTAAAGTTGTCAAGTCCATGGGTAGGTGGAACACAGGCTTGCTCACAAACTCACAAATAATAAGAACTATAGTCCCTGGTGCTTGACATATTGAATGTAATATAGCTTTTTTAAAGTATTGCTTTGTAGCTAAGACAGTACACTAAGTGCTTTTTTTTTTTTTTTTTTAATAGTGAATTAGGCAGAATGAATGAATGGTTTCTAGGATTTTGCTTGGTAGAGCCACAGAGCAGAGAATGTTTAGGTGATATCTCTGACCTTTTTTCTTTTTAATTTTTTTAAAAAATTTATTTATGATAGTCACAGAGAGAGAGAGAGAGAGAGAAGAGGCAGAGACACAGGCAGAGGGAGAAGCAGGCTCCATGCAGGGAGCCCGATGTGGGATTCAATCCCAGGTCTCCAGGATCGCGCCCTGGGCCAAAGGCAGGCGCTAAACCACTGCACCACCCAGGGATCCCTAGCTTTGACCTTTAAGAAGTTAAGTATATTACTTTTTTTCAGTAAAACCATAATATGTGTTAATTATAGAACATTTAAAAATGTGGATTAAAAAATTACCCATGCTCTCATTAAGGGCCTACAGAAAAAATGTCACACTTTTTTTTTTTTTTTTAAGATTTATTTACTTATTCATGAGACACACACACACACAGAGAGAGAGAGAGAGAGAGAGAGAGAGAGAGAGGCAGAGACACAGGCAGAGGGAGAAGCAGGCTCCATGCAGGGAGCCTGATGTGGGACTCGATCCTGGGTCTTCAGGATCATGCCCTGGGCTGAAGGCAGGCACTAAACTGCTGAGCCACCCAGGGATCCCAAAACGTCACACTTTAATTTCTGTCATGCTTTTCTCTGTGAAAGGTTTTCTTTATGTATCTGTGTTCATGCTATATAGACAGTTTTTATGGAATATTATAGAAATGTTATGTTATTACAAAATTTTAATATTATATTTTTGTGTCCATAAAATTAATTATATGGACATATCATAACTCACATAATCATTCCTCTATTTCTGAGCATCTAGATTGTTGCCAAACCAAGCTGAACTTTTCTAGAGTGACATTTAAACAGCGATGATTCAAAAAAAAAAAAAAAAACAGCGATGATTCTTCAAAAATAATCCCAGGGCACATGGGTGGCTCAGTCAGTTAAGCATCCACCTCTTGATTTCAGGTCAGGTCATGATCTCAGGGTCATGAGATCGAGCCCCAAGTCAGGCTCTGTGCTTAGTGTGGAGTCCGCTTGTTCCTCTCCCCACACACTCACTCTCCCCACACGCACACAAATAAATAAAATCTTAAAAAATCCCTAAGGGGGTGTCAGAAGCATAATAGAAGAGTGGAAAATTTAGGGCCACCTGGGTGGCTCAGATGGTTAAGCGTCTGCCTTTGGCTCAAGTCATGATCTTGGGGGTTCTGGGATTGAGCCCTGCATCTGGCTCCCTGCTCAGTAGAGAGCCTGCTTCTCCCTCTCCCTCTCCCCCCGCCCCGTAACCCGCCCCCCCTCATATACTCTCTCTTGGTATCTCTCTGCCTCAAATGAATACATAAAATCTTTTTTTTTTAAAGTAGAAAATTTGAAGACACGAAGTTATTGAAGGTGGCTTAGAATCTATATTTACCTCAGTAATTAACTAGACTAAATAAAATAGCATATACTGAAGAGATTTGTAGTATGATTTCTAGGTTTTTTTTTTTTTTGCATGCTGCTGTGATTAATAAAACAGAAATTCATTTGAAAGTAATGGAATGCACAGTAGCTTTTTGTTATGTATTGTCTCAAAAGTACAGTCACTAGCATGAGAGGAGTTCATAATATCTTTAATTAAAAGGAGATTTTCATGCTTATAAAGATTAGGTAAAATTGCCCCATAGTCATCTCTTGAGTGTGAATACTGGAGCTAGCAATAGTTTTACTAAAAATTTCATTAAAAGCTGTCAGTATGATTGCTTCAGTATGGCTTAGGACAATTTATTTTTTCTTAAAATATTTTATTTGAGGCCATAAAAGAGGAAAAATAAAACTACCACTCCAACAACTACTTTCCTTTGGAGAAAAATGAAGATGAATAATACCAGTATCTTTTCTCAATATAATTGTAATCTAATTAGGGAACCAAAATATACATAGAAACATAAGTAAGCTTTCTATAGTAAGTGTAACAGTAAGAGAAGAGAGAGACTCTGGAAAATTTTAAGGAGTAGGTAGCATTTAAGTTGGGTGTTGAAGCATGGGTGCAATTTATGCAGGTACACAGAGGATTCAGTCTATTAGGAGGGCAGGGTAATGCAACCCCATGACGGTAATACTGTGCCATAGCTAGGGACATCAAGATTAGTTTGGCTGGATGGGGGAGCTTACTCTAGAAGGCAGCAGAGAATGGAGGTGGGAATAGGGATGGAAGATGGATGAGAGATTTTAAACTTTATCCCCATGTACAATGGGGCCCTTCAAAGAGTTATTTAAAGGTATAATGACATAATAAGTATAATATTCTTATATGATTTAATCTAGAAATATGTGTATAATGGATTGAAGAGAGACTGGCAGCAAGAATATCAGAAACAGTAAAGAAATGAGGAAATAGTGAGACAAGGTCATTATCCTTGTGGGTGAGTACAGTAGCACAGTTTGTATTTCCCAATAAAAATAGATCTACCCAGGAATCACTCCATTATAGGTGAAGTTTCCTTTATCTACCTTCTTTGGGCACCAGTAACATCACTGGGATTTCTCCCAGCATCGTAGTGTCAGGGTAGTCAATCTTCATACATGATGCCTTTCATCTCCCACTGTGACTTTTCCAGGAGGAAGGTAGAATTCGCAAGCTTCTTATGACCTAGACTTAAAGTCACAAAGCCTCATTTATGCCATATTCAATTAGTCAAACGAGTCACAGGGCTAGCCAAGATTCAAGGTGGTAGTACTATACTAGGGCATGGATACTGAAATTCAGCCAGAGACTCATTACCTATTCTTTGATTAGGGTAGAGTCCTTGTTGCTTGAGCATGATTCTGTGTCTGTCAGCCATCATTAAAGGAAGCCATCAATAAAGGAAGTCATTCATAGTGATATAGAATATGGGATTTATTATAGGGAGTAGCCATGCAATTGTGGCAGCTGGGGAAGAAATTTCTGTAAGACTGCCTTGTCTGGTGATGGTCTGGAGTTGGCTCAGGTAAGCTGTTGGAAAGAAAGGATTGACCCAAAACAGGAGAATGGAGAGAAACTAGAACATGAGAAGATGTACTGCATGAGGACAGACTGCGGTCTGCCACTTCCTCCAACCTTAACAGTCTAGGTCTTTTGCAGAAGAAGCAATGAAAGACTGAAAGAAACAGAAGGAAAGGATGGCAGGTAGGAGAGCCATGGGCCCAGCTGCTGCCCATTCCCAGAAAGAGGAGCCAGCAACTTAGCAACACTGCTCACGAACTCCAAGGATGCCTGGTGCCCACAATGACCTTCAGAGCTTCACATCTCCAGCTTCATTTTCCCTTCTGAATCTCCCATGAACTTCTCTTTTGGTCATCTCTACACCAGAAAAATACAGAGAAGGGGATTCTGGGTAACTTAGGTCCAGCTTAGTTATGTTGATATTAGTAAAAACCATTGTAAAGTTCTTCTCCAATAATACAAAGCACTCTCTGCAGCTGCTGTGAATATCTGCGTATTGCACTGGTGAAATGGATTGTAGAAATGTAATTGGTTTTTGGCAAGAAAAAAAAGGCCTTTTCAGAGACACTCAAGGGAGAGTCTCTTCACTGCTTAGATATTTACTAACCTTCAGTTATTTTCTTTTTCTTATAGCATTACAAATTTCACATGAGTTCTTTCAGCAGGTAGCTTATCTATTTCTACTTTTATGTAGGTTCAGACGGAAAATATTCGTAAAGAATATTGCTGTGGTTAGAGCTACCCTGAATATGTTTCGGCTTAGAATGTTCTGTTATAAGGAAACAATTTCAGTACTGTTTCACTGGTCAACAAGACCTCACTGCAAGAATATTTTAATTCCTAGTATATTATAACAAATCTCTCTAAGCAAGAAAAAGTAGATCACTCAATAATTAGACCCTCACTCCTCTAAGCAGATATAAAGAGGAGATGAGCCACTGAGAAATAAGCTCAGCATTTTGATGGGACAGAAGGAGATGGAGCAGTGAGGGGCAGACTGGTAGGAGTGTAAGGAAACGCCATGGTTATAAAGCAGAAAGGCTGTAGTCTGTGAAGAACATCTCTTCCCTATGGATGTGTGACCTAGAAATTCAACCTAACGCCTAAGACCAGAGCCTCAGCGTCAACACTATCCAATTGTGGTCCCCAAGGGATATTTTTATGGCATCTACTGTAGGAGGAGATAACTGGGGCAAAGGTTGAGAAATTGGGGGCAACAGGAATAAGAGTGTCACTTTTTATTTTGTTCACAGTATTATTTCAATTTTTAAAAGTACCCAATGTTGAGTGCTCATTTTGATTTGGCCTTATGATGGAGTAGGAGGACTCAGATAAGCTCCTCCCCTGTCTTTGATTCCTCTAGCTAACTCAGAGGTATTTGGAGCAAGATTGCACTGAGAGACCTTATCATTGGGTTCAATCTGTTGCTCTAAGGGAACATTATGGATTTCAATTGTTACTTTGAGAGAATATTCTGGATTCAATTGTTACTCTAAGAGGACATTCCAGATTTGAACACTGGAAACTCTCTTCAAAACTGTGTTGACTTTCATGACAGTACCACAGTTGTCTCTTTTAGCAAAACATGGAATGATGAGAAAACATGGCATAGTAGAAAAAGCACAGGAAACTGAGTCTTGGCTCTCTTAATAGCTCTATGACTGTTTTTTTTTCTGTTTTGTTTTATTTTTAAATTCTTATTAAATTGTTATTTTCCTTATTTATAAAGCCAGTTGTACTAATTATCTCTGTGGAGGTAGAATCAGTGAGGAGAAAATTAACTAGAGGAAATATGTTCCAAAAGAGTGGTTTGTTCCTTTCAAGTATACTCAGGTTTTACTTCTAACCAACATTCTGTGGGTTGAGAATCAGCACGACCTGAAAAAGGATTGCTGTCCTCATTGACACTCCACATCTTCCCATCTTTATTTATCTCTTAAACTGAACACTATCAGTATGTTCACCGTTGCCCTGTCTCCACTTGTCTGACATATAGCTGCAAGAAAGAAGAAGAGAAAAATGAATAGCCAAAATGAAATTATAAAATCATGTGGAGAATTGTAATGATGGTGATATTCTAAAATTCTAGGATTATGTATTCTTTTAAACCTCTCTTTCAAACATTTCCAAACTTAATTCCAATATATACAAAATATGTGCAGTGTCTATATTTCAATATACACAATAAGCAGCGGTTATACCTCAAGTGGATATAAAAAGGACTCTAAGAATTCTATAGGTAAAAATCATGCTTTCTAAATGTAATTTAATCATCCTTTTTAAAGGCAAATGTACTTATTTTCCTTTCGTTTGATTTCAAGAGAGTATTCAAATTCTTTATATATCAGGATTTTTTTTTTTTGGCTTGCAATCTTTACAAGACTAAAACTTAGGAAGATTATTTTAATGTCATGTAGCCACTGCTATGTATTTCGTGAAGTATCTTTGCACTGTGTTTGAACTCAATTCAGGAAGATCCTTATGGGTTTTGTGGGTAGAGAACTGTTGGTTGAAGGTTGGCAAGGCTTAACATGGGGGAAGGAAAATGTAGTTACTCAAATCATTATTATTCCCTGTCCCCTCACCTTTACATTTTTAATGGTTACAAAGACAACTTGAGCCACCTGGATGGCTCCATATGTTAAGCATCTGCCTTAGGCTCAGATCATGATTTCTGGTCTTGGGATCCAGCCCTGCTTAAGGCTCTCTACTCTGTGGGGAGCTTTCTTCTCCTTCTCCCTGCTGCTCCCCTTGCTTGTGCTCTCTCTCTCTCTCTCAAATAAATACATAAAACCTTAAAAAACAAACAAACAAACAACAAAGACAATCCTAAAGAGAAAAAAAGACAATCCTAAAGAGAAAAAAAAAACAATCCTCACCAACATGGACATTCCTATTGATTTTTTATGTGAAACAGTGATCTGTAGATCATTATTTATAAATAGAAAAAAAATATTAGCTCCTTTAGGTAGGATCCTTCATAACCAAAACACCCATTTTTTTCTCACTTAGGTGGATTCCTCCTTGACCAAAAAGGTCTTTTGTCAGATTGAAAAATTAAATAGAAAGTAACAAAGGATGACCATATTCATTTCTATTTGGCACACACTTAAACCAACTGTCTTCTAGGCCTTACCTAATCTTTTCTTAACATTTCACATAATAGTCTTTGGCATCTCAACACTCTATCTAAAAACAAAGCCCATTCCTTTTTTTTCCCAGAGTAGTAGAGTGCTTTGCTCCAGAAATAAGAACGAAATAAGTGCTTCCAAATGCTTAGATCTTCTTTTCTGGACTTATTTCAACTTTCAGCAAGGATGCCAGTCTGACTCCAGACCACAAGAGTATCTGGGCCATGCGTGGGAAATACGTCAGCACCAGTGTGCATGGTTGGGAAGAATAAGTGTGGCCTAATACTGCTCACACTGACACAGGTGGGCTACTTCTTCATCACTGGAGCCACATGTCAACTATTCCCACCCAATGTAAGCACATTTGTGGCCTTGGGCCAATTCTGTGTGACTGTGAAAATGCATTATTTACCTTGAAACTATGTATGATTTCTCAGGATGGAAAATTATTTTCTTTACTGGTTAAGGACCTTTTTCTTTCAATGTTGAACCCAATTCTTGCATCCAATTCTGAAATAATCAGAGGATAGTTTTATAAAGTAGGATTTGTTTTGGAAAAACTGAAGCTCCAACATTGAAATGTGGCTGGTTTTGCTCAGCGGGACTAGTTTAACTCTTAGTTGAAGCTCCAGAACTTAAAGTAGATGTGAATTAGCAGCAGAACCTATAGCAGCAGAATTTACTGTCTTTGGGTGATACCAGCCGAGTTAATGAATAATTTTGTTTAAAAAGTAATTTAGGCAGCCTTGATGATCACGAAATATTCATATGAATGCTTCTCACAGGGAGAGTAGGGGTTAAAGTGATTTCTAACCATCTCAAAACAATTGGGTGGTGTTCGTAAAGGATTTTGAGATCCAATAGTAAAAAATGATAATTTTGTATTTATTAATCAGGGGAGGATATTACCCCCAAAAGATGGGCATTAGTATGGAGAATGGGACAGTAATCTAAGTCACAGTGAAATAACCTTATCTCTATGGCTAAAATAAGGCAGATGGGAAGCTAACAAATGGTGTAAAGAGGGATAGTTGTATTGAATGCTCACCTGCTGATCCTTGGTCCCTAATGGACCTCTGATACTAGTACTGGTGTCACATTTGTGTGTGTGTGTGTGTGTGTGTGTGTGTGTGTGTATGCACATGTATGTGTGTGTTGGGTAGTCCTGAGGAGAAAACCAGAACAAGAATAGATTTGGCATTATGTGATGATTACTTCAGGTCAGAAGATAATTTTTCTGGGATGTCTGGGTGGCTCCATGGTTGAGCGTCTGCCTTCAGTTCAGGCCATGATCCCGGGGTCCTGGGATCAAGTCCTGCATCGGGCTGCCCATGGGGGAGCCTGCTTCTCCCTCTGCCTAGGTCTCTGCCTCCCTCTCTGTGTCTCTCATGAATAAATAAATAAAATCTTTGAGAAAAAAAGAAGATAATTTTTCTGTGTTGCAATGTGTTGGCTTTGTTTTTTTCTTTTAAGATTTTATTTATTAATTCATGAGAGACACACACACATAGAGAGAGAGAGAGAGAGAGACAGACAGACAGAGGGAGAAACAGGCTCCATGAAGGAGCCTATTGTGGTACTTGATCCCGGGACTCCAGGATTATGCCCTGGGCTGAAGGCAGGTGCTAAACTGCTGGGCCACCCAGGGATCCCCAGCTTTGGTGTTTTAAAGCTTTCTGTGTGTATGTCAGTGAAGGAATTGGTAATTGGAAATGGATATCAGAGTAGAGGAAGAGAGAAGTGGTTCATAAAAGCTTTTAGGAGGAAGAGATTCTTGAGTTGAATCTTGAAATTACTAGGATTAAATTTGGTTAAAATGAAGAAAGAATATTTTAAGTTGAGGAAATGATACATAAATAAACACATAAGACATAGAGAAAGGTGAGTGAGAGTGATCATTTGGGCAACAGCAAATAGGAAGGGAAAGGGTGTGGTCTATGGGAGGAAATAAGAAAGGATGTGGGCGGAAGTCAGATGATGAAAATTTCTGAGTGGTGCACTCCAGCTGCTTGAATTTTATCCTGCAAAAAATGGGGAAATGTTTAAGTAGAAGGACATAGTCATACCCTAATGGTAGAAATCGGAAAATTGATTCGAGAGGGTCAAGTTGGAATTAGATGCAGTCAGAATAATTCAGCTAGGAAATTATGAGGCAATAACATTCTCCTAAATAAATGCAAATAAACTCTCATAAAAAATTTCTCCAAGTAAATACTGGAATAGGTAATTTTCTGTACTTTTTTTTTTGTCAGAGCAATATGTTGCTTTCTAATAATGGTAGTTTAAATATCATATATACATATATTTCTAAGTCATTTGTGTGTGTGTGTGTGTGTGTGTGTGTTAGAAATGATTAGTAAATGTGCCAAATAGTTATGGAATTAATATTTTGAATGGTCTTGTGACTCTCAGATGTTAAATATTTATTATTTCTTACTGATACTTCAGAAATAGTTTTAATGTCAAATTCATTGAAGATACTTAAATACTCTAAGAGATCTCTTTTATTTTAGTTCCTCTCAGTTTCAAGTCTTTCACTTAAATTGGAAAAGGCAAAATTTTTTAGAATTTCAGAAGAGAACAAAAATTAAATAATTGTAACATAAGCTTATCTTCCGATTTCCTTCAAATCTAAGAAATAGGGTTGATGTGCCCACTTAAAAGCAAATATTATAGTACTAGTTAATACTACTAAATAAAGTTTGACATATACCATGGAATATTATCCAGCCACAAAAATAATGAAGTCTTGCCATTTGCAATGACATGGATGGATCTAGAGAGTATAATGCCAAGTGAAATAAGTCAGTGAGAGAAAGACAAACACCATATGAGTTCATTCATATGTGGAATTTGAGAAACAAAACAAATAAGCAAAGGGGAGAAAAAAGAGAGTGAAACCAAGAAAAAGACTCTTAACTCTAGAGAATAAACTGATGGCTACCAGAGGGGAGATGGGTGGGGAGATGCATGAAATAAGTGATGGGGATTAAGGAGTGCATTTGTTGTGATGAGCACCGTCTGTTGTATGGAAGTGTTGAATCATTATATTGTACACCTGAAACTAATATTACATTGTAGGTTAACTAACTGGAACTTAAATAAAAACTTAAAAAAATAAAGGACATGAGTTAACAAAAAAGAAAGAAGAAAGAGAGAAAGAAAGAAAGAAAGAAAGAAAGAAAGAAAGAAAGGAAAGAAAGAAAGATAAGAAACAGGTCCTCCTATGAAGTAGAATGTTTTTGCTTCTTGGAAGGTATAATTAATTAAGACTACACTGTATACTATAAAGGATATTGGCTTTCTAATCTCAGTATACTTTATTTGAAACCAATTCACATTTGAAAGGATTTCTTTTGTTTTATGAAAGGATGAATTCTAAAAACAGTTATGGTTATTCTTTATATTTAAGAAAACCTCACACAAAAAGTGAAATTGTACATTTTTGTCTATATTTTATAGGAAGAATCCTTTTCTAATAAAAAAGGAAGGAAGGTGTGATAATGTTCTGACTGGGACAACTTGATATCATCAACCAATGTCTAAATGTTAATTTAATTCTAAATGAAACGGGACTTACATGAGCATTTTGACAATCAATAGAAGAAACAAGAGGCAAAATCATTAAGGTGCCTGGTCATGGAGTCACTTTATCTCCTTAGTTCACACAGATATTACTTCTCATTTTATGAAACCATCACTACATGTAACACCAGCATATGCTTACCATATGCTTTTTTTATCCTCAAGTTTGTTGCGTGGATAGTATGTATAGTTCCTAGCACAGAATGTGTATAAAGTATGTTACATGGGCCAGCATCATATAATTTCATGTAAATTCTGCTAAAGGGCAACATTGGAATATGACAGTAAGAGATATAGAAGAAGATTCTTTCACCAAATTATTATTATTATTATTATTATTTTTCTTTCACCAAATTAAAAACCAATTTCCCTCCTATCTATGTTTGGTATTTTCCTTTTTTTTTTTTAATAATTTTTTTTAAACTTTTATTTATTTATGATAGTCACACAGAGAGAGAGAGAGAGAGAGAGAGGCAGAGACACAGGCAGAGGGAGAAGCAGGCTCCATGCACCGGGAGCCTGATGTGGGATTCGATCCCGGGTCTCCAGGATCGCGCCCTGGGCCAAAGGCAGGCACCAAACTGCTGCGCCACCCAGGGATCCCTGTTTGGTATTTTCCATTGAGACACATTGTTCTCTAAGACAGGAGTTATTTTTTTTTTTAAGATTTTATTTATTTATTCATGAGAGACACAGAGAGAGAGAGAGAGACAGAGACAGAGACAGAGACAGAGGGAGAAGCAGGCTCTCCTGCGAGGATCCTGGTATGGGACTAGATCCTGGACCCTGGGATCACACCCTGAGCTGAAGGCAGATGCTCAACCACTGAGCCACCAGGTGTCCCAGGAGGTTTCACTTTAACATTTTCCTGAAGATTTTTAAAAAGAGTATAAAGGAACTTTATTCTGATCCATTATAAACACACAGGCATATCAGGAAAAAGCCAAACTGAGAAGCTCAACAGAGATGATATTACAGAAGACAGTGTTGAACCCCTAGGTTTGTAGCATATCTCTGTGGGCCTCACTCTTTTTTTTTTTTTCATGAAACCAAATGTTAAGTGGGGTTATATCAAAATCACGTGGATCCAATCACCATGGAAATATTTTTGTAATTGCTTCCTGGAGGAGCTGCAGAGACATTAGTATTTATATGCATAAATGTCAAGGTTTTCTAAATTTTGCCTCTTTTGGAACACAACACGAAAGGCTAAATCCAGTCATCATGGATATAACAGAAATCCCTATATAGCAAAAGATCTCTGAGGTCAGTTGCTTCCCAAGTTTAAACTATAGCAAAATTCAGACTTGTACAAAATTTAACTTGTATTTAGGCAAACAGTTTTTTATACAAAGCTTATAAAAAGGCTATCAAACCTCCCTGGCATGGTGTTTAGCCTTATAGACTTAAGACTTGGTGGAAGAAAGGAATGAAGTGAGAAAAAGAAAGAATTGAAAATAAGAGAAGCTGGAGAGTAAGAGAAAGAGATAGGACGTCTCGCTAACAAAGAAAGGTCTTGAGTGTCAAACTGGCTTTTATCTGACTGTGGTCAGGGGTCCAGTCACAGAGAGACATCCAAACTAGAAGTAAGAGACTGGTAGAAGGAAGCTGTGAAAATGTTCTGACTGGGACAACTGGATATCGTCAATGAAAGCATTGTCCTTTAGACTCTTCCTTTGTTTCTTTTGTTATTTAGTAAACTTTTCTCCACCTATATCTCTGCACTGAAACACAGATATCTGAGATGTACAATGGAATCTTGCCCAAATATTTTGTGAATTTGTTTTTACTTTCATTGGTCAACTCATTATTTTATGGTATAGGGTTTAAAAAAATGTTAATATGCTCCAGGCTAGGTTTTCTGTCATGATATCTCCAAATATTTTTGCTTACTTGTATATGAATTCAGTATCTTAAAATGGCATGTCCTTAACTTAGGTGGTGTAGAGATTTGGGCACAATGGGTTAGTTGTTCCAACACTTTTCCTTTTTCTTTTTCTTCCAGGACTTCTCCTCTTCCTTCCTTCCTTTCTTCCTTCCTTCCTTCCTTCCTTCCTTCCATCCATCCATCTAAATAAAATGCAAGTTAATTAGGGTGCTTGTCTTGGACTCTTTTTTCTTCCAGGACTTTTCTTGATTTGAAAGCTTTATTGTATTTAAATATCCAAAGGAAATGAGGTTTCAGTAGATTTCTTTATACTCTGAAAAATTTTGTAGAAAAGGAAGTACATTAATATATGGAATGAGGTAGCCAAAGTGGTTTGCTTCTTCTGCACATCACTACATTGATGGCAATTGTTATTCTAATACCTTTTACTATGCTTCAAAGAACATTTATAGATGCCATCTCATTAGCTTAGTAAGGCAAAGAAATCAATGTTCACACAATCACTTTGGTAAATACTCAAAGATACTGTCAAAGACATAATAATTCACACAAGCCATGAGGAACCCTCTGAAGTTCCTTTCCCACTCTGGGTGATGATTCTATCCAGTGAATTAAATTTTGAGATCAGTACATTTCTTTCTTTCAGGCCTCTTCTTAGTCTTTCCTCTCTCCCTCAAACTCCTTTGAGATCCATGTGAACACCCACAGTATTTTGGCATCTGAGACAAAGACTGATGTAGTGATTTCCTATCTCTTACAGATAGTAAGTGGAAATCTGGGCTTGGAACTGCAACCAAGGAGAATTCTTTGTTGTTGAAATCATCAAATGTCCAGGCGGGACACCTGTGTGACTGAGTCTGTTGAGCGCCTGACTCTTGATGATCTCAGGGTCCTGGGATTGAGTCACTCATAGGGCTACATGCTCAGTGGGGAATCTGCTTAAGAATTCCTCTTGCTCCTTCCCCCTCTACCCCTCCCTTGGCTGTCTCTGTCTTTCAAAAATAAAATAAATAATTTTTTTAAAAATAAATAATTTTTAAATAAAAAGTTTATCCACCTTTCCTTTAGTTTTGAATGTCTTTTCTGGCAATGAGCATTTAAGCTGACAAGATTTTTAAAAACTGCCATCCTCTTGGTATTTCTTTTTCTATTCATATCATTTGGCATGGTGTGAGGAACATTTCTTTACAGGCTTCCAATTCTTTTTTCAGGACATTTATAAGAATGGCTATGTAGGAAAATGGCAAGACCTTGGGCATAATGGTATCTATTTATAGTATACTCATTGTGTGATACACTCTATTGTTTATTTAAAATGTATGGTACTTACAGGGACCCTTCCCTCTCTGGGAGAGATATTCTTCCCACCCAAATTTATCAGTGTTGGCCATATGACTTGCTTTAGCAAAGGGAATATAAGCAGAATGGACACATCCCATATCAGAGCATAACGTTTCAGAGCCACTCCATATACGGCCATTGTTCTTCACCTGTTCTTGTAGAACATTTCTCAGATTAGGGCCACTCCTTCTGCTTCGGCTTGAGAATAAAGAAAAGTATGGGGCAGGGCCACAGCTAACTCATAGCCAAAGTCATGTGAGTGAGAAATAACACCTTTGTTGTAAGTCACTGGGGTTTGGAGATTGGTTGTTCTCACAACACAATAAAACACATGCTGACTGACAACACATATTACATGTCCAGGGGCCACTGCTTGCATACATAATGGCTTTTGATACATTTTCCATGGATAATTTTGACATAAATATATTTGTCAACCGGGTAATACCTGATACCCAGACTGGATGTTGCACCAACAGCTAAAGCTATAACTCTATATTACTATTCACAGATCTTACAAAAGAGAAAGGAACATGAGCTTCTATTTTAATAATGTTATATATTTACCATCACATTATGGTTGATAGAGAACTTTCATATACAGTATCTTATATTCACAACAATTCTGTGTAATAGGTGTTCTCATCTCCATTTTATAGAGGGAACATTGCTGAAAATTAAAGAACTGGAACACATTTTCTCAAAATTCTGCATTATTAGTAAAGATAGACAAGGAATAAAAAGAATAGGTCACCAGTTCAGTGCTTCTCCTCCTGCCCACTATTTCACAGTCATCATCACGTGTGACTTCACTGTATGATTAGTTTTCTGTTAGATAAATACTTAAATTTGCAGATGAATTTATAAGTACCATATTTAAAATCATTTTAGGGATGCTTGGCTGGCTCAGTGAGTTAAGCATCTGCCTTTGGCTTAGGTCATGATTGTGGGGTGCTGGGATGGAACCCTGCATTGAGAGCTCTCTGCTTCTCCTCCTTCTGTTGCTCCCCCTGCTCATGCTCTCTCTCTCTCTCTCAAATAAATGAAATCTTAATAATAAAAAAGGAAAGAAAAAAATAAAGCCACTTTAGATTGACATATATAGGAAATTTTGAGGATTCAGTTCTTTCTGCATGAAAATCACGTGTCACGGAGGTATAGAGGTTAAAATGAAGAGAGTGGAGTGAATTATATTCCTTAGAAGCTGTCCATTATACAATGATAGGGATGCCATGGGCATTCAGAAATTAGGAAATATTAATGTTTTGTTCAGCTTTTATGCCTACCCATTGCTTCTTAGTTACGGCCACTAAATTACAGTAGTGAAATTGGACTAAAACATGATCTTGCCTGATTTCGCTAGAGCTGGTTCTTGCTGCATTAAGTAGCAAGAAGATGACAATGCTAGTCATAAATATTATGTGATATTCAGATAGCTATTGGTAAATCAGAGTGAGTCCTACTCTATATTTCTATAGCCAGTTTAGTTTTGCTACATAGGCTCTAGTATAACAAAGTTCAATGAAAATTTTAGTTCTCTGTTTCATCCTCTCCTTTCTCTTTGTGTGCATATGATTGCTGGTGGATGAAAAGGGTATAGAGTAACTCTGCCATGGAAGTGAGACAATTTTTCTGTTCTAGAAGTAAGTTGTGTGACCTATAAGTTGACATGCTTGATAAATGTGCATGTTTTTAAAAACATGCTTCTTGCTTCCTATTCCATAAAGATCTGTGCGTATATATACATGTACATATTATGTTTCTAAAATTGGCCCTGTATTGCCTTAAATTTGTCTTGACTGTTGTTGCTATATTTAGTTTTTATATATAATTGTTATATATAATTGTAAAAATTTGATGATTTCAAACAAACATTATGATGTTACCAAAACTGTTTTAAATGTGGTAAAAGTTTCTTGGCCAGGCTAAAAATTAACTAAATATATTTTCACCAATTTATTTATTTATTTGTTATCATAGAACTTCCTCCAACTGAATATTCATAATAGAGTAGAAAGATCACAATGGCAACATAAAGTAAATAATGGGCAAATTTTATTTGTTAAACAATGTCATTCAGATCTGTATTTGATCATATGTTATATACTAAGTTCAATGGACAATAATTAATATGATGAAAAATAAGAGGCTGCAAACAATTAGCATATATTATTGTGCTATATCCAAACATCCTGTTATTAAGCATTTCTTTTGAATGAGTAAATGCTTACCCTAATAAATACTTACAGTATCCAACTAGCAGCTTATGAAGAGGACACGAAGTAAGAGTTCTTTTTTTTTTTTTTTAAAGGTTTTATTTATTTATTCATGGAGACACAGAGAAAGAGAGACAGACACAGGCAGAGGGAGAAGCAGACTCCATGCAGAAAGTCTGATGTGGGACTCGATCCCAGAACTCTGGGATCATGCCCTGAGCCAAAGGCAGATGCTCAACTGCTGAGCCACCCAAGCATCCCACAAAGTAAGAGTTCTAATGGCTATTTCCACAGAGAATGGGGAATCATCTGTTTAGGTGGACCCCACCATATTTTATGTCAAGATAGTAAAACCAAATCAGATAGAAGCCTTCTGAAGGACAGTTTCCTTTGTAAATGAAAACATCAGTAGACTGTAGGTTTAGGCATCAGAACTGTTCATTTTAGTTCTAGAATCATGTTTCATCCACTAGGAAATGCTTTCATCTTCAATTCAAGGAAGATATCACATGAACAGTGATGGCACAGCATGCCCAGTGTAAGAGATTATACATGACATGCAGATGCTTGAGGCTTGTGTAGTGTAGAGATGGAGACAATGTATAAAACTGGGGAGATAGAGCTAAACAAAATTGAATTTTAAAATGAGTTTTCAAAAAAAAAAAGTTTTCCTTTTGCTAATTCTAAGGTTTTTGATCTTGTAGATATTATGAAATCCAAATCATTATAGCTCTCTGGTAGTTGTGCTTTTATATTCCTAATAACAAGTATTATCTTATTGTATGAAATATTTTCTTTGAACTTCAAATCCTGCACTTCGATTTTTCTTGTATAAGTATTACAGAATATAATTTCAAGTTAACTTGGTTTATCTTGCTGCCGGATTGATTTCAGTCATATAATTCATATTTCTAAATGTTTGGAGATTCTTGTTGAGGTTCATGATCATTGTTATATGCAACTGGGCTATAACCAAAATTTTGTCTATGCCATGTAATAGGATGTAAGAATAGAGGTAGTGGTATATCTGTAGTGATTTTGACAATAGGAAGGTAAGAAGGAGTTTCAGTTATGGACTAGTATGATACTCTTTTTCTAGCATTGTCTTTTCTATATTGATTCAGCAAAGAGAGAGAAGTCACAGTAAACTTGACTTGTCTGGTCTCTATACACATCCATCACCAGTAACTGAGATAATCATGAGCAAGGCTGTTTTCCCAGTTATAAAATATTATCATAATTCTGAAGTCTAAGAAAGATATTTTGGAAGGAAAGACCTTCCTTATTTACTGGAACCCTTTTCTCCTTTCACTGTCTAAAAAAATAAAAAGTATAACAGGATAAAGTTTTATGATGTTTGTAATTTGTATTTTAATGGGATTTGCAATTAACCCAAATGAGAATAAATCACTATAATATATAAAAATTTCAGATAAAGATTTACTTAAAAAATTTATTAGAGCTTATATTTTAAAGTTTTAGATGTATTGAAAAATTTAAAAAGAATTAGTATAGAATTCCCACATACCCCTTCACCCAATTTCACCTATTATTAATATCTTACATTTGTCTGGTATGTTTGTTAAAATTAGTGAGAAAATATTGATATGTTATTACTAAAGGTCATTTATTTAGTTTTCCTTAAGTTTTGCCCAATTATTCTTTTCTGTATCAAGATCCAATCCAGGATCCCACATTATATTTACTTGTTATGCCTCTTAGGCTCCTCTTGGCTGTGACATTTTATGGTACTTTTTGGTTGTTTTTGATGACCTTGATAGTCTTGAGGGGTACTAGTAAAATATTTTACAGGATGCCCCTCAGTTGTAATTTGATATTTTTCTCAAGATTCGGCTGAGGTGGTTAATTTTAGGGAAGAAGAGGATAGAGGGAAAATACTATTTTCATCTTATTACATCAAGGGTATATACTATCATCCTGATTTATTACTGATGCTATTAAACTTGAGCACCTGGCTGAGGTAGTGTTTGTCAGATTTTTCCATTGTGACATTACTCTGCCCCCTCCTCACCCTTTTCTATAGTATACACTTTGGAAGGAAGTTACTATGTGCAGTCCACACTTAAGGAATGGAATAGCTACATAAATTATTTGGAATTCTTTAAAATAGAGATTTATTTCTTCCCCACCTTTAAATATTTATTTGATTATTTATCTCAGTATGTATTCCTGGATATTCATTTATATTATACTTTCGGTTATAGTCCAACTACTTCATTTCCTTTGTTGCTCAAAATATTCCAGTTTTGGTTATTTTTAAAAAAGTTTCTATTTATTTATTCATGAGAGACCCACAGAGAGAGGCAGAGACATAGGCAGAGAGGGGAGTAGGCTCCCTGTAGGGAGTTTGCTGTGGCTCTTGATCCCCAACCCCGGGATCATGTCCTGAGCTGAAGGCAGACGCTCAACCGCTGAGCCATCCAGGCATCCCCAGTTTTGGTCATCGAGATAGATTTTATTTGGCTTCTGTTCCTTTGAGATATACTACCAATATAATTTTTTTTGGAGCATTTCCTCAATTTCTGACACCATAAAATACTCTAGGATTATCTTGTAGATTTTGTGCCCAGTCTAAGAATCAGTCATTTTTCCAACAAAGCCTAGTTTCTTTTATAGGAGAATGGTATTAAAAACCAAGATTTAGGCACTAGTGTTCTTGTTTCTATTGAGATGTCATTACTTTAAAGACTTATCAGCTGACAAAGCAGGGACGTATGTGTGTTTATACTAACCCATGTATATGCACTTATCTCTATGCATATAACATAGGTAGATGCACATCTATATGCAGATGTGAAATTATCGGCACCTATTTTAAGCTATACGTAAGTTCAGACTGATGTCTCCAAAATCAATTCAGTACCGCGTGGATCATTCTAGCCTCCTCCCCATGCTTATCTAAATTCCCCTCCAGCAGTGAGGAACCTGGGTCCTACAATCTAACATCGGGTTACTAAATTGTTTTATTGTAAACATGCTTTATGGCCCAGCAGGTGATCTATCATAGTGAATGTTCCATGGGAGTTAGAAAAGAATGTGAATTTTGCTGTTGTTGGATAGAATATTCTATAAATGTCAATTAGATCCAGTTATTTAGCAATGTTGTTCAGTTCACCAATATCCTCACCGATTTTCTGCCTGTTTCATCTATCAAGTACTGAAGGGAAAATGTTCAAGTCTCCAGCTAATAGTGAATATGTCTGTTTCTTTTTTCAGTTCTATCAATTTTTGTTTTATGTATTTTGATAGTCCATTGTTAGGTACATATGTGTTAAAGATTCTTGTCTTTTTGGAAAATTGATCCCTTTATTATTACATAATGCTCCTCTTTCTCCTCTTTCTTTCTCCTCTTTATAACTTTCTTCATTTTGAAGTCAGGTTTACTTGAAATTAATGTAGCTAGTCCAGCTTTGCTGTTGTTGTTGTTGTTGTTAGTGTTACTATGCTATATCTTTCTTTATTCTTTTACTTTTAACCTATGCCTTTCTATTTCAAGTGTGGCTTTTTTGTGTGTGCATGTGGACAATATATAGTGGTGTCTGTTTTTTGTCTACTCTGACTGACTCTTTTAATTGGTACATTAAGATAATTCACATTGAAAGCAGTTTTTGATGTAAGCAGGTGAATATCTAACGTATTTGTAACTTTTCTTTTTGTTACACTTGTTTTTCACTTCTTTTTTTCTTCTCTTTTTCTATCTTTTTTGTTTTATTTTTTATTTTTTGCCTTCTTCTGTTTTAATTGTACAATTTATATAATTCAATTTCCCCTTCTCTCTTTAACATATCCATTTTACTTCCTTCTAAATTTATTTTAATGGTTGCACTACAGTTTGCAGTATAGATTTTTTTTTTTATGAATCTACTTTTAAATAATACTACTTCATGGGTAGTACTAGAGTTTTATTCTTGGAATTTTTTAATAGTATTCCCCATTTTGCCCTCCTATTCCTTAAAAATTATTGTAATTCATTTCACCTATTTGCTATAATTAGAGTACATTATAATCTTATTACTTTAATAATGTTTATCCATTAGATTAAAAGTAAGAAAATTATTTTGTATCTATATTCCTTCTCCAATTCTTTCCATTCTTTAGGTACATCTAAATTTCAGACCTATACCCTATACTACTTTCTTTCTCCCTGAAAAACATCTTTTTTTAAAGGCTTTATTTTAGAGAAGTTTTAGGTTCACAGAAAATTGTATGGAAGGAAGAGAGATTTCCCTTATACTCCCTCCCCTCCCATATGCATAATCTCTCCCACTATCACTGTCCTCACCAGAGTGGCACATTTTTTACAATAGATGAACCTACATTGACACATCATAATCACCCTAAATCCATAATTTATCGTTTTGGTTGCTGTACATTCTTGGGAAACGTGTAAAATAACATGTATTTATTATTATAGTATCACAGAGTATTTTCACTTCCCTAAAAATCCTGTGTACTCCACTCAAAGAACTTATTTTAATATTTCTTGCAGAGCAGAGCAGGTTTGTTGGCAATGAATTTCCTCATTTTGTTTATCTGAGAAAGTCTTTATTTCTCCTTCACATTTGTAGCATAGTTTTCCTGTATATAGAATGTTAGGTTGACTTTTTTCTTTTAGTACTTCAAATATTTTACTTCATTCTCTTTTTGCTTATACAGTTTTTTAAATGAAAAATCCACTGAATTCTTATCTTTTCTTTTATATATATGTAAGGGGATTTTTTTTTAATCCTCTGCCTCCTTTCAAGAGTTTTTCCTCTGTCTTTGTTTTCTGCAGTTTGAATATAATATGACTTGGTTGTAGCCTATGGCCACAGAAGCTTCAGTTTCCTCTAGTGTCTTTGTTTTTGTGTCCTCTGTTGTTGGGTTTCCCTAAGACTCTTTCTTAAAGAGTTTGAGCCTTGTAGTTCTTTAAACTGTAATCCACTGTTATTTTATTAGAGCCTTATTGATGTGATGGTAAGGAGTTGAGAAGGAGGAGGAGGAGTGTTTTATAAGCTTATGATTAAATCTCAGTCATATAGTGGGTATGTGTCCATAAGCTGTTACCCTCACAAGTGTTTCTTTCCTTTACCTGCTCTACCTTGTGAGAATCAAAAAAGGTAGAGATGTTTAGGGTTGGGTAATTGTTCTTAAGCATATATGATAGGCTCTGGTAAAATCTTTTCACTTGAGAGTAGGCCTTTGTTATGGAGAACACACTGGAATAATTTCAAACTGGTTATTCTCCCCCTCATTCTGCCAAAAATAAGAAGTGATTTTTCTTGGGACTTTACCACAAGAACATGCTGGAGTTTCTGAAGTACAATCCAAGAAAGTATGCCTCCACCTCTACTGCAATCTCTAGGAGTCTCATTCTTAGGGTAGAGTAAATTCTACGTCAAGCATTTAATCAAATTAGCACTTACATTTTCCTACCAGTGCATGGGTCTAATGGCTTCTGCTTCAGCTGAGTTGATCTCAGCTGTGTTTCTCTATATTTGCCTGTCTCAATAGACAGGGGTAGAGGTTTGTCCTGTGATTGATTCTCTCACATGTCCAGCAAAGCCATTGATTTTCAGTTTTTTTCAGCTTTTTTCTTGTTGTTAAGGCTGGGAGCTATTACTTCCCAGCTGAAGTCATGTCAGACCTGAAAGCAGAAGTCAATATTTACATTTTCAATAAGTAAAATTACTGAATGTTTCCATTTTTAGGAGTCTTATTTTTCTTATGGAAAATAATACCACCATTGATAGCAGAGATAAAAATTTCAAAGTCCATGAGGAAACTCATTGCCATGAGAGAAAAGTCACATGTACAATAAATAGGAGTACTTGGGGAACAAGAGTAACCAGAATATATTCTGAAATAGACTTTAAAGAAAGCATATTAAAAAGGTTACAGGACAAAAGAAATAAAATAAAATCCATAAGAAAAGTATAAGTCTATACGATAGAATGAATACATAGATTTAAGCATCAAACATAATTTTTATAACTAAAAATGAAGGTTTAAAATAGTGAAAACAATAGAGGATTAAAGCATTGATTGAGGGATCCCTGGGTGGCGGAGCGGTTTGGCGCCTGCCTTTGGCCCAGGGCGCGATCCTGGAGACCCGGGATGGAATCCCACGTCGGGCTCCCGGTGCATGGAGCCTGCTTCTCCCTCTGCCTGTGTCTCTGCCTCTCTCTCTCTGGGACTATCATTAAAAATAAAAATATTTTTTAAAAAAATAAAGCATTGATTGAATATAGGTAAAGAAAGAACTACATGGTAAACCAGAAAAAAAGAACACTTAGAATGCAGCTCAGAGATTAAAAGAGAAAAGTCATTACAATTGAAGGAGGATAAAAGAAGAAACTCTAATATGTATCTAAATGGAGTCTCAGTAGGAGAAAAAAGAAGGGGAGAGAAGAAAAAGTTGCAATGTTATGATTCCAAATTTTTAAGAGTTGTAAAGGATTATAAGTCCTCTATTTGTAAAAGCATGACAAGTTCCTAGTAAGGTAAATAAATGCAAACCCAGTCCTTAAAAACATCATAGAGAAATTGCAAAATATTAGGGGAGAGAATAAAAGGAAAATTTTAAAGGCTGCTAGATAGCCTAAACAGAATAGCTATAAATAAATAAGAATCACAGTGACAGAAGGTTTCTTAGGAATATCAATAGATCTCAGAAGGGACTAATATCTTTGAAATACTGAGAGGAATACCTGTTTATTCAGATTTAGATACCTTCCCCGCACAACTATAAATAAAATGAAAAGGTAACCTATGGAATGGGAGAAAATATTTGCCAATCATATATCTAATAAAGGGTTAATATTCAGAATATATAAAGAACTCATTCAACTCAAGAAAAAAACAATCCAATCAATAAACGGGCAGAGGAATTGAACAGAGTTTTTCAAAGAAGACATCCAAATGATCAACAGGAACATGAAAATATGCTCAACATCATTAATCAGGGAAATACAAATCAAAACCCCAATGAGACATCTCCCCATACCTGTCAGGATGGCTTAGTATCAAAAAGATAAGAAATAACAAGTGTTGGCAAGGATGTGGAGAGAAAGGAACTCTCCTGCACCATCAGTGAGAATGTAAATTGGTACAGCCATTATGGAAAACAATATTGAAGTTCCTCAAAAAATTAAAAACAGAACTACTGTATGATCCAGCAATTCTACTTCTGGGCATTTATCAGAAGGAAATGAAATCACTGTCTTGAAAAGATATATACACCCCCATGCCCATTGCAACATTATTATTATTTTTTCAATAGCCAAGACATGGAAACAATCTAAATGTTCATCAATGGATGAATGGATAAAGAAAACATTATATTTATATATGTGTATATATATATATATATATATATATATATATATATATACACACACACACACACATACACACAATGGAATATTATTCCAGCATAAAAAAAGAAGGAAATCCTGCCATTTGTGACAACATGGTTAGAACTTGAGGGTGTATTATGCTAGGTGAAACAAGTTAGACAGAGAAAGGCAAATACTGTATAATCTCATATGTAGAAGTTTTAAAAACCTGAACTCAGATATAGAGAACAGATTGGTTGTTGCCAGAGGCAGGGAAAGGGGTGAAATGGGTGAAAGTGATCAAAAGATACAAACTTCTAGTTATTCCAGTTATAAATAAATCCTGGAGATGTAATGTACAGCTTGGTAACTGTAGTTAACAGTGCTATATTATATATTTGAAAGTTGCTAGCAGAATAAATCTTAACAGTTCTCAGCACAAGAAAAAATATTGTAACTATGTGTGATGATGAATGTTAACTAAACTTATTGTGACAATCATTTCACAGTATATGTGTACATCAAGTCATTATGTTGTATACTTAACACTACAATAAAATACATATAAATTATATCTCAATTTAAAAAAGATTCCACATTTAAGTGAGCTCATACCAAAAAAAGATAAAAAGAACTTTTCACATATTTCACAATTTTTTGCATACTTTTTATATCTGATGGTTAGGAAGATGTATAATGATTTAAGAGTGACTATACATACAGTAACACTTAAAACAGAGTTTGTATTCTATTAAACACAACTATATCTATATACACTTGAAAGCTGATGTACAGCGTTCTCCTTAATATGTAATATGTGCCATATGTAACATGTAATGTATGTTTAACATATACTGGGATAACATTTTGTAGTCTGTCCATGGTCAAAGCTTAGTGCAGGTATGTAATCATGGACCATTTGCCACAATTACCTATAGTATTTTTAAAAACCACATCTCCATAGCCTGTCATGACTCTATTTTGAAATTTGTTTCTCACAGTCCTGGAAGTGTATGATTTAATACTGAGTTTCCACCATATTGGTTAACCTTCAAAATACATTATTTTCTAACCTTTGCACATTATAACAGATATGTCTGGACCCCAGCTGCTGTGATTTGCTCTGATGGAGATTTGGGCTGCTGTAAGAGTCAGTGTAGTACTTCTGGAACGCAGGACGCACTTTGGACCTCAGAGCAGCGTGCATAAAATTGGCTAAGGATCAGAGTTCTGGCTGCAATAAATAGATCAGGGCCCTTTGAGAGCAATTTCAATTTCAGGTATCTTAGATGTTGGGGGGTATTGCCAAAATATTTTCTATTCCTTCAAAACATTCAGATTTTTTCCCTCCCCTCATTTCCTCGATCTAGAAAATCCCAAAGGAAACTTAAAAATAAAATATATTTTCAAAACAAAATATTTTCTCTCAATCATAGCAGAAACAGCTGTTTATCACTGGGTTATTTAGTCAGAATTCACATTTTGAGAGGGTGCAAGTAAATGATATGATATACCTTCAGCCAGAGCTTGGTTTTGAGATAAAAAAATTTTGTGTCATTTCCTTCATATTTACTAGCTCAGAAAAGACTCTCATGATTACAAATCCTTGCCCAATCGTCCACTTCTTATATAAGTATTGGGAATGCAGTTTCCTGAGGAATAACTTTCAGGAAAATGTCCTATTCTTTCAAATATTGGTTTCTTGTCTTTGAATCTCCAAACAGTTTTTGGATATCCAAGGCATATCTTATTCTTTCAGTTAATTAATTCAACAAATTTGCTTAATCTCCACACCAGGCACTGTGCCAGTCAGTGGGGACTCCCTGATGCATGTGAGAGGAAAGGCCCACAGCCACGCAACACTAAATCCTCGATGCCCTCAATACCAGATTCTTGGCTTCAATGGTAACTGTTATTTTCCTTTTAAAATATCGGAGGTCCCTCTCTCTTATGTATCAAGCAGGACAGAGGTCACTTCGCTGTCATACATAGCGCAGCCCAGATCTTTCTGAAGGACTTCCTGTTGCTGTTTGTGAATGGCAGAAGAGTTCTGTTGAATGGGGCCAAGAGTATCATTTTCCTAAAACAGATGAGTCAGTGATGCCCCTTAGTACACACACAGCATTGTGAACAACGGAAGAGCAGACGTAGCAGTTGCTCTGTTTGGCTTGAAATGTCAATAGACCATTTTGCAGCAGAGCCTACTGGAAAGAGCTTGGACATAGAGCTATTTTCTCATTCTGTCGGAGATCTATATGGCCTTGAGCAGGGTCCTCTTTTGCCCTCAGTGTCTGCATGTGCTAAATTGGAATAATGTTACCTGGCTTATATGGTTGAATATTTATTCAGAAGTGGTACAGTGCAACAATAGTAGATAGTAAACTATTATATGTAAATACATACATGTTCTATTCCAAGATGACTTACGGAATCAATATACATCAACCAGAACACAAATCCGTTTGCCAGGTGCTCCTGTTTCTTTATCAAATAGCAATTTATCCAGTAACCTCTCTAAACTGTGGTGTGTGTGTGTGTGTGTGTGTGTGTAACACATTTACATATAATGTTCTAAACAAAAACTCGTAGAGGGAAAAAAATCTAGCTTCAGAAAATAGCATTTCAGAGGCTTGAAACAACTCCTTGATGTATAATTTATTGCCCAGAAGGAAAAAGGAAGATAATTTAGCAAAAGAGAGGCTTTATCATTATGTTTGACTTTCGTGCAACCTTTTTTCCTTTTACATGAAATTGGGGTTGTTTTGTACCTTTCGACCTCTGAGTCCTCCTCCGATAACAAACATGGTGCTAGTTGCATGTTTTGTCATGCAAATTAATGCAGTAATACCCACAAAATTTAGCATACGCTGGTTGCCTAACACTTACTATGAAATCATTATACTGAGTTACCAAAGTTTAGCTTTCCTTTTTCTTAAACATGGAGAATTTTTTTAAACCCATTTCAGACCTGAGAGACACCTAGGTTTTTATATCTGTGACTGGCTTTTGTCCAAATGTCATGTAAGGAATTTATTAATATTACTATAATACTTCAGAGGACTGTGGAATGTACATTCTAGGCAGATTTTTTAGGCTCTGTGGGGGGAAAAGGAAAGAGCAGAGATGATGTTGTGATGGAATTCTCTTCTCTGCAGGAGGGAGGAAGAGAATTTTCTTTATGCCACTCTTTCATGCTGAGACTCTAGGATGTCAGGGGCATCCTAACATAACATTAAATTATTGGTTTTTATGTGAGCTACTCATATCTTTCCAATGACTCAGAAGGAATTTAGTAAGAATTTTAAAAATGTATTGGTGACAATAAAAAAGTAGAAGCTACTATATTTTATAAATGTATTTCTTGGGCAAGCCAGTACTATTTTGACAAAATAATAAAAAATATTTCATACTTCATCGTGAATACTTTGAGGTACACATCAATTTTTTTCATTTCAGATATATTGAAATACTATTTACTATACCCTATAGACCTAAAGAAAGTTTATTCAATATTTGCAAAGTTCTTAAAGTAATGGGAAAATTGACATAGGTTAAGTCAAAAACATTGAGAGTACTTGCTGTATTTTATGAAAATTTGCTCCAACATTTACCTATTTAAAAGTGTTTCATTTCACTTAATCACCAAATTCAAAGGTCTTTGCTTAGTCTGTTCTCTTTGACCTATTTCCCGCATTTGTTGGGAGTTTCCCTCCCTTTTCTTATTGAAACCTCACTCTTCCTTTGGCCTTTACAACATCTTCCTCCCTAGAGGTGCTGATTATTTGCCTGTTGTCTCTCAGCTCCAAAAGATTCTTTTCTGTTCTGCTGTATGAGGCTCAGCATGGAGCTGTACAAGCGACTTTTCCCAGTTCCTTATCACCTGGCTTCCTGTTAGGCTCTGCCAGTAGAGGGCCCTAGAGAGTGATTAGAAGGTGAGAGGAGAGGGTTTTTTTGTTTGTTTTTTTTTTTTAAAAAAGCTTTGAGTATAGTTGACACAGAATGTTATAGCAATTTCGGGTATACAACATAGTGGTTTTCTTTCTATTTTTCCTTTTTTTAAAAAAATTTTTTATTCATGATAGACACAGAGAGAGAGGGAGGCAGAGACACAAGCAGAGGGAAAAGCAGGCTCCCAACGGGAAGCCTATGTGGCACCCCCTCCCAGGAACCCAGGATCACCACCTGAGCCAAGGACAGATGCATCAACCAAGGACAGATGCTCAACCACTGAGCCACCTAGGTGCCCCTCTTTCTATTTTTCCAATCCATAGAAGCATTGTGCCTGCAAAAGCAGACAGTCAGCTCCAGTTTCCAGCTTCTTTTGCCAACGATAGCTCCTATGGGTTACCAGAATGTGCATCTTTTAAAGGCTGGGGTATGAGATGCCCCTGTATTCCCTCGCACACTGGGGCACACTCTTCTGGGCATTTGTTAAGGTGTGTCCCCTCCACAGAGTTCCTGGCATGTGCTAGACTAAAGTTCTGAGAACCAGCTTCAAGGAACTTTCTCCAAAGGACCAAACACTAGCCCTATTGGGTTCCTCTTCCAAATTCTAGGTTCTAGCACTACCACAGTTTCTCCTTTGTTTTTCTAGCCCCAGGGATAGTGGCCGCTTCTCGCCATTATTAATCTCTCCGTAAGCTTAACATCTTTTTCCAGTAGTGATCTAATACCTGTTAACCAATTCCCTGTATTTAAGTCCATTTTAGAAATACCTAGGGCCTTCTCTGTTTTCCTTAGTGCAGTCTCAGTTCTGCCTCCTTTATTGGACCCTTCTTCTTTTGCCACAGGTTTCTCTTCTTAACCTATGTAGTCTTTCATGTACACCTGAATATCAGAATCTGTATATCAGAGTTCTGTCAATTTCATAGATAGTCTGTATATCAAAGATCTGATCCATTCCCTCAGCTTCGAACATCACATATCTACTAGTTCACAGTACCAACTGTTTACTGAGCATTTTTGCTGGGATTTCCTATCAATGGAACATGTATAATATGCCCCAGGTCAAATGTTCTCATTTCACATGCCATTTCTTTATGCTTCACTATGTACCCCTCTGTAGACTTGCTTGTTTTAATCAGTGGTAATTAATGGTCTCAGTCAGGGAGACTCATACTTTGCAATTTTAAAATTATTTACTCTTATTAGATTCTCATATATGGTCAGTAATAATATCATCTAAATTATTTTTTTACACTATATTTTTCATTTATCCTTTCCATACCCACTACCACCACTATTACCCTAATTTAGATCCTCATTACCTTCACTCTTTGATAACTTAATAAAGTCCCCACTGGTTTACTTGTTTCCACAGTTATTCTCTTCTGTACATTGCTACTGGCCTAATTTGCACAAACCCTGACATTCTTTTCCACAAACCTTCAGTGGTTCTCTCAGCCTACATGATAAAGTCAAAACCCTTCTGCTGGAAATCTCACCTCAATGAATGTTTGACCTGTCTCTCAACATGGCCCCCAATTAAGTCTCTACTTTAGGAAAATTGGTTTTCTCAATGACTCCCACTTCTCTCTCCTTACCTCTCTATAGAATGCTCTTCTCTGTGAAGCCTCCTAGAAACATTTCAGACAGAACTGATCTCCCCCCATGAGGGACTTTGCCGGGAAATCACTTCTCTATATCACCTATTTGGCACTAGTTGTGAGTTGAATGCAGTATTATAATGAGAAAAGAGGGAAGTATATATTTAACAAATAACACAGTAGTGCATGGCTAGTCATGCTGTGTATGTCAGGACCCTTAGGATGTATCTATCCAATGTCATGTCAATAGATTAAGAGAGGAAAAAAAACTATTTTACTTCTGAACTACCAATTTATTTTACTTCTTGATACTAATAATTTGTTTTATTTCGACGTGACTGAATTTATCTGTTTTATTGCCTTAACATTTTTTTAGAAATATAATTTATTAATAAACCTTGATATTTCTTATTTTATGGAAGTATGTGCTCCATCATTCATAATTCTAAAACTCTTGTTTTTTTTTTTTTAAGATTTTATTTATTTTAGAGAAAGAACATGAACAGATTGAGGAGAGAGAGGGACAAGCAGTTTCCACACTGAGCATAAAGCCCAATGTGAGGTTCGATCCCACAGCCCTGAGATCATGATGTGAGCTGAAATCAAGTCAGATGCTTTACTGAGTAAGCCACCCAGATGTCCCTAAAATTCTTGTTTTGTTTCAAGAGATCTGGATGAAATAAAAAATAATATACTAAAAGCTGATATGAATTCCAGTACTTCTTAAAGAGATATAAAATGTTTTGGGAAAAAAAAATAAAATGTTTTGGGGAAGTTTTGTTTGAGAAAATTTTCCTGCCATGGCTAATGTCCTTCTTTCTTTCCAAATATGCTATAATGACTCTTGCTATTGAAAGCCAAGATTTTGATAGTGTCTGATTTCATGATCAAATTAGATGATGTCAAATCTCATCATTAATTTGACCCATCAGATAAATGTCAGGTATTGTAGCATGTAGAGGTCCTTCAAAGGAAAAAATTCAGGGACACCTGGGTGGCTCAGTGGTTGAGCATCTGCCTTTGGCCCAGGGTGTGATCTCGGAATTCCGGGATCAAGTCCCGCATCAGGCTCCCTGTATGGAGCCGGCTTCTCCCTTTACCTGTGTCTCTGCCTGTCTCTCTGTGTCTGTCATGAATAAATAAATAAATCTTTAAAAAAAAGTTCTTCAGAGAAAAGAACGTAAGGTTATATTGTGAAAATACCAACCAAACAACGTGAAGCTACATTGCCTCTACTTTCCTGAATAGCTTTCCATAATCCAACTCTTGGCAGTGTACAAACAAATTGAGGAAAGAAGTCTATAGAGAGGGCCTCAAAATAATTGAATAGATATCCTGAACTCTGTGGATTTGAAAGGAATCTAGAAAGAACACAATAATATTTTGCTTTCAGAGACTGTTATAACTGTGTAAATTTAAAACAATACACAAAAGCTGATCAAGCTCCTCTTATATTTTAGGCCAGTTAGTTATAAGCAGAGGCCGTGAGTCCCTATGGATGGAAACTCTACACCTCCCACAGGATCTATTTTTACAATTAATATTTTGAGAGTCAAGATGATCTTGTTATGTCTAATAACTGGATAATGAAATTTTAATTTATATAAACATATGTTTAATTCAATAATGAATCCAATAGTAGCAGAGTCCTCAATAAACATATACACAAACAACAGCCAAAGTCTATCCTGCTTTCGTTCTTCTCTGGTCTTCTACAGTTAAGGTGAGTAAATGATAAATATGATTTCTCATTAAAATTCTCCATACACTTGTAGTTAACAGATGGTCTTCGATTAATACAGTGACTTTGTTGCTGGTTTGCCCCACAGTCCCAGCATGGGTCAGTTGTCTTGGCAAAATCTCTAATAGCAACTATCTCCCTTTTCTCTGAAAAGTTTTCCAGATTTAAAATCTGGGAATTATGTGGTCAATCTACCTATTAATCTTCTCTTATTTGGGCCAAATAGTCCAATATGTAAACCCCTTTTAAAAGGATCCTCTTCATTGTTTTTCTCTAAATCATCTCAGTGATAGTGAAGCAGGTTGCAATTTCTTTCCCTTAACCATGTGGAGACATTTCAGGGCTCAAGGTAGCTGCTTTGGGAAAAGGGCCCCCTGGTACAGTTACTGAAAGATGACAATGAAAAAGTAAATGCAGGGGTGGAGGGTTTGTGAGTGACAGTACTTGGAAGGAAAGAGAAAAGGTGCCACTGAAGAGTTTATGATAAGCAGATGAATTCTGGTTCAAGAAATCAAACACCACCTATTTGAATTCCCATCAGAGGTTCAATTAGAAATAGAATCCCTCTTTGCTTCCTGCCCCACTGGCGTGTTGTCACGGGCCATGCACTGTTTAAACAGCTGCACAGTCTCACCTCAGGGGTGACTGAATTGCATTGGTGATGTTGATCCCTGTATGGAGCTAAAACTTAGAGGAAACTTGATCATTTGCGGAATGACTTAGGAACTGAGGGTGAGTTATGCTCCCTGTATGAGGATAATGAGTTAAAGTCTAGAGAATGTGTGGTTGTAGTACCAGTTTTGTTCAGTAAATCTAGTGTAGGACTTCATCTTTTTAATGCAAACTGAGAATGAAAAACAGCGTAGACACAAATGTGCAAAAGAGTAAATTTTAAAAATTAAACATATGAATACTCAAATCTACATCTGAGTCTCTGGTATAAGCAAATAGAAAGGTGTCAGTTGCTTATATCCTTTTTCTGCAGTTTTCCATCCTCCTTTTCAAACTCTGCCTCTATTCCTAGTATTATCACCTCACATTTAATACACTTGTGAATAAGCAATGACCTACTCCTTATATCCATATATTCTTCTAGTCCAGTGCTTCTCAAGCTTTATCATGGGTTATGAACACCATCGATTGTAAGGCCCCATTCCCAGAAATCCTCATTCAGTAGTTCTGTGATAGAACTCCAGAATTGCCATGTGTCACATGTTCCAGATGACACTGTTGCTGCACCTTGGTGACCACACTTGACAACCACTGCTCTAGAAATTCATTATCTTACTGAAAGGTTTGGCAAAGGTAAACTACTGACAGAAAAAGGGAAATGCAAATGCAAATGCATTATTTGGGAAGAGCATATGAAAGAGAAGCACTGGCTACCTCAATCAGGATCATGAAAGTCTCATCACCATCCTTCCCTCCATGATGTCCTCTACCAACGCTGCCTCATTCTTTGGAATTTGTTGCTGGGGGTCACTTCTGAAAGCATTCTGAAACAAAAGCTCTATTCATTGAATTCTATTTCATTGCATAAGTGAATTCATGGATATGATAATATTAAGTAAAAGTAACTTCATTAATAACTGGATTTGGAATATTTGGTGATGTATTGACAACTGCTGTGAATATAACATACATCAAAATCAGCCTGTGTACATAATGGCATGACAGACAGTGACCTGACCTGGATTTGGTCTCTCCCAGAAACTCTGTGACATTGCACAGGAGCAGGTTACATTGTTTAGTAGCCACAGTACATGAATGGTTTCCCTGCTGTATGTGTTCAAAGTATTCAATTTATACTTCTCAAGCCTGTAGAATTCTGTCTTTTGATTTATATTTCTTTTCATTTTCTACATTCTACTCTATATTTTTTAATCTTTTTGTCAGTCTCCTTCAATCTTATTATGTATTATCCTCAAATTCTTTTCTTCTAATTTCACTCATTACCTTTATTTTACTCACCTTTAGTAGTCTAATGATTTTTCCATCACCACTTTATCTCACTCTTTCTTTTCTCCCCTACTCATATCTTTTTCAGTATTGTTTACAACACTGTGAGATAGTTGGTTATTCATCTTTCCCCTTAGCTGAAACCCATCTTGTGTAACAAAGTGTTTTGAAATGTCTTTCAGTGATAGTCAGAAAACCCAGAAATACAGGCGTAAGTTAAAAAGTCAAGGTCATTAAAATATAAAAGAAAAAAGCAAATTCATAGAAAATTTACAATTAAGAAATGTATACTGTAAAGACTTAATAGTTTCATACTTCTAATTAATAAATTTAACTCTGAGCTTCTTGGCAGCTGAAGCAAAAGGAGCTATAGTCAGTTTATAAGAATCATATTTTCACTTAAGGAGAAGACACACTAGTTCTTTGTAAGGTCAAGCCAATGTCTTGAGTGGGTCTTTGTATACAGGAATCTGGGTTATGTAGTGGATGACATTTTAATAGCGTTATTAAGTAACTATAGTAGTGTACTTCGTAAAGCATTTTTTAGGGTATCCATTAATGTAAGCCAAGGGCACAATGTCAAAGTACAACAAAGAAAATATCTTAATAGAGGCTAAGAAAATGTAGTCTAAATGTGCAGCTTTTTGATAGCACAGCATGATTCAGGAGTTAAAAACAAGGATTATAGAGAGAGACATGCATTTCATTTTTTTTCAAAACAATCTCCAGAAATGAAATTCCTTTCATGAATGGCTCTGATAGAAGTTAGCTAGCAACAGTTTGAAAGTATGTTCTCTGTTAATGAACAATTCCTTGTTACTGATTAAGGACAGATTCTGTATTTTAAAAATCAACTAACTGAACAGGAGGGTTGGTGACCTCTTGTGAAAATGAGACCAAAAATCAACACTATTTCTTGAATAGATGACCACCCAATTTCTACATTGAGGTGGGTCAATAGAGTAGGGAGATCTAAGAGTTTACTTAAGAAACAGTTTCTGTTTTGTTTTTTTTCCCCAGCATTTGAATAAGTGAATTATTAAGTCTCCAAGTTCTTCACCATACAATGTGATCAAGATGATTTAGACTGGAACGTTTTGAAAGCGTAAGTTACTAGCCACCCACTATGGCTATAGAAAAAAATGTCACAGCCATTGCACTGATGTAACATCTGGTTTTAAGAAACTGATTTCCTTGGTGAATCTACCAGGATGAATTAATTACAAATGTATGCTTAAGTAACTAAATTAATTATTTTGTTATATGGTGTTGATATGATCAAGTACATTTTGAAAGATAATCAACCCAAATAATTTTGGTTTTAAAGTAAGTGATCTTAAGCAATCTTTTCTGATAACAGTTAGCAAGCAGAACCAATTCCTCCTTGAGAATTTTGATAGTTTCTGACATAGTCATGTCATAAACATGTAGAAGGAACATTCTAGTTTTAATATCAGCTGACCAAACAAATCAGTGAAATATATAAAAAGAAAACAGGTGGAATTGAAACACAGGAGCTTTTATGATCTTTAAAATCATTCATTTTCTAGGCCATTTTTATTATTTTATTAGTTTCTAGGCCATTTTTCCCACTCCTTATTCTCCCATAAGAGCTATGACTCTCCCAGTAGATCCATATAGAACACTAGGACTAGCACCAGGAAATCGCTTAGCCAGTATTGACCTTCTGCCCAGAGTAAAAGGCTCAATGAAAGCCAACAAAAGTATGTCATTATGAATAGACTTTATTTGTCATAAAGGGGCTTAGACAAAGACAAGATTCAACCAAGCTTGTCACATTGGTCTATGGTAGAACAGTCTTGCCCTCAATCTATTACTTCTTACATAAAATTCTGAGCCAGGAAATATCTATCTGTAATTTGCCAAGGAGAAAATTGGTATGAAGTTTGAGACAGAATGTATAATTAGTCATATCTCATTTCAGAAATATTGTGGCTTTGTAACTCTTTTGTTGCAGATTTATACATATATATATATATATATTTTTTTTTTCAAGCCTAAGAATGTTATTATTATGCTAATGGTGCAACGAATTCTTGGTTCTCAAAGAGTTAGAGACCTGACTGAGTATGCATAAGAACTGGAATGCTTCTCTCTTATTTTTCCTTCACTGTAAGTCATTTAATGATAACCAAATGTCATTGAAGCTTGGGATACATATGAAATGCCCCAAAATAATTTTGCATAGAAGGAAATCAATTTTAGCACCTTTTAGGAACATGACACAAGAAAAAACCCCACAAATAACTGTGACCAATACTGAGGTAGGCAAACATATCTTCAAAGAAACCATTAAGATGCAAAAACAGAAAAGCAATTTTGTCTTTGTACTGCTCAATAGAAAAATTATAAAAGATACAAAATGTACTATGCCCTTTGATTCTGTATTCATTCTGTGTTCCTTACACATATTTTATATATATCACTTCTTTAGTATAATAACTTACGTAAAATATGCTTTTTCTTTTGAGCAATTATAAGTGTCCCCGTTTCCCCAGGAGATTGTTTGAGTAGTTAATTTATCTTAAGGATAAGTGATGTGTGCTTAGTATAATGAACTTTTCCTTACTAATACAAATCTGTCTCAAATGAGCCAAGAGACAATATTAACGGTATGTGCACAAGTGGGACTCTAAAAAAGAAAAAGAATTACTGCATCAGTGTTTTCTTCAAAGGTAATGAAAAAATAAATATATAGAAGACATACTCTATCATTCTGTGTTTACTATATATGAATGGGCTACATATGTTCTGGAGACCCCAGTAGATTTGCAAAGTTAGCAGATTTACTAAGCAGACCAAGAATTCCTCCCCAAGCCCCGCATCCCCTCCTCCCAATCTTCAATACTCTATATGCTTAGAAAAATTTGTGTGACAGTCTTCTGGAAACTTGGGAAGACTGAGAAATCACCCCTTTCTCTGAAGTTGTCTCTTGAGATATATTTCTTTTCCTATTGTGTCTCTGAAATATAAAGTTCCTGCACAATCCTGCATACC
Organism: Vulpes vulpes; assembly: GCF_048418805.1. Lineage (NCBI taxonomy): Eukaryota > Metazoa > Chordata > Mammalia > Carnivora > Canidae > Vulpes > Vulpes vulpes. Next base: position 37,868,433 of record NC_132783.1, read on the forward strand.
ATTTTATTCTTCCTTCCTCGAATTGAAAGGAGGCATATTCCAGCAGAGTAAAAATTTCATTTGGTATGTAGTCCATATATTGGTGTTCTAAATGATATGTCTTTTACAACTTATTGGCTTCTATGATTAACCAACCATTCATTGCATCTCAGACCACATAACTCACAGTGCATCATATTTAAGGAATTTCTATTGTTTACATTTAAATGTAAATAGTCTAAGCACTCATATATCCTATTACAATAATACGTTGTATGCTTTTTTTATAGAAATGACCTGAAATGCTTTGGATTCAATTATAGTTATTTCATTAGTATATTGATAAGCTCAGCATTAAAGAAAGAGGTTTTTTTTTTAATAAATTAATTTTTTATTGGTGTTCCATTTACCAACATACAGAATAACACCCAGTGCTCATCCCGTCAAGTGCCCCCCTCAGTGCCTGTCACCCATTCACCCCCACCGCCCACCCTCCTCCCCTTCCACCACCCCTAGTTCGTTTCCCAGAGTTAGGAGTCTTCATGTTCTGTCTCCCTTTCTGATATTTCCCACACATAAGAAAGAGGTTTTTACTAATATGTGTCATTCGATAGGATTTTAAAAGGTTACTATTCTATCAACTGTCCCAAATGCATCTCAAAGGGAGGTCACATTATTTTATTTTGTACTACATTTTACATACAATATTTATATGTGACCCAACAATACTTTAGATAGAATTTCCATAAGACAGTCATTTGGAATCAACTAATTTTATAAAATTATTTGTTGTATTCATCATTGAAAATTTCTTTCAAAAAATAACAGGTATAAAGTCTCAAACACTCTCAAGGCATAGAATGATTTATTCTTCTCTGATGGGATTAGTAAAATTTAATGGTTTGGCCAAGATTCATTTAGAAATCCAAAATTGTTTGATTTGTACCTTTAGGTGTTAGAAACATTTCAGTGCCTCAGAGCAATTGTAGTAAAGGTGAATCCTGACACATTCTCTGAAGTTATCAGTAAGCAGTACATATATAACTCATAGCATTCACATTGGTAATATACTGTTACAGAAACACAGAGGAAGAAATGATTCATTTTTGTAGATGGAAGATTCAAAAATTGATTCTAAAATGTATAAATTTCATCTGGATATGAATTAGAATTTTCTTTTATCAGATGAACAAAAGTAAAAGCATTTATAATAGGAGAAACAGAACAAGAAAAGACTTGGAAATGTAGAAGCCTACCACACTGTGCAAATGATATTGAGTATCTTAGTATAGTTAGAGTGTAGGGAACGTGGTAGGGAGTGATATTTTTGAATAAATGCATGAATGAATGGTTGAAAAGTGCCATAGATTGAAGAATTCCATGCAGAGGATCCTTTACTTAATTCAGTGCAGACCACATGGATCTCCTATAGATTTTGGTTAAGATAATGAAAGCAGCAGGTTGTGTTTTAGAAACCCTGGTAGGCAGTCTAGGAGCTGAATGAGAGAAGGAAGCTATAGGAATACAAGAAATTCAGGAAGTAACTTGGTTTTGCTCAAATGATCAAATAAGAAAATAACTAGTTTCACCTAAATTAAGTACATAGCTGCAGTTGAATGCATTCTATTAGATTTATATGGTGCTTTTTTTTTTAAATTGAAGAGAAGCCTCGTTTAGAGTCACTTCTCTTTTTATCTTTTGAGATTTTATGTCCATGAAGTAAGGAGAATGGTATTTTTCCCCTTATCTGTCTCCTGGTTCATGACATATTATTTATCAGAGGCTTTGAAGTCTTTGAAAGAGAATTCCATAAAGATCATAGAGTATTATTGCCTCTTTTGAACAGAGACTTGCCATGTTTGCCTTATTTATGCCACCTTTGGATGGGTCCTCAGATACCAGCTGTTGACCCGTGTTTTATACAACTGTTTTTCTTCTTGAATAAATCAGAGGACGATTACCCAGGACCTAAACCCAGCAGAAAATATTAGCCATTGACAAGATTTTTTGGATGTCAATAAGAATACCAATTCCTATAATGACAAATCTATTGGAAAATGCCTGGTTCTTGGTGGTATTTTATTATGAATATACAAGTTATTCTCTTAAAGTAGAAAGGACCCTTCTTCAAAAAGCATTTTGGCTTTAGCATCTATTTATATTCCTTCCTAGAACACTTATTAACCAAAATTTCTTGAACATCTCCACTATCCATAGCTTTCAAATACTATGCTATCCTAGGCATCTCCATATTTCTTGAACCTGCTGTTAATGGAGATATGTTTCTGGCCCCCTCCTAAATCTCTGGCTCTTAAATGAAACAGATCTCTGGCAGTTTGATCTCTTAAAGTAAGTAAGGCTTCTTTGATTTGCATGAAGGAAAAACTGGAGAAAATCAAAAGGCCTTGGATCTGTTTTAATGTGACAATGCTTTGGCTAGAGTTTCCTCCCTGTTCATTTTCTGACTCTATAATAAAAATCTTTCCTTTCAATGCCCTAAATTTGAAGACATTGTAAGGATTAAATGTTTTAACTAGCCATTTTTGCTATGCAGCAGCCCCCAAAACATTGTTTTCGTCCGCTGCAAGTCATTTAAAAGCTGTAGAAATGGAGATACAAAATTTTAGTTTACTGTTTAAGTACGTATCATTCAGATGTTTCCTCAAACATTGCAAATTCAGTGCTATAAATCAGCACGCTGCTATAAAGAGTTTGGGCTTTAAACTATTTGATTTTATGTCGCAATTAAATACATTTTTAACAAATCTTAACTTTTTAGAACTAAATTGGCAAATAAATCTTTTTATACATGCTCACTTATCTCTATTAGATGTACATGCATATGTATGTGGTATTTATGGTAGTTTTCAAAGTATATAATCAGCAACCTTGGGATACATTTTTCCACACTTTACACTCAAAGTAACCTGAAGTAAGAAAAGAAATCACTGTGTAGGGCAGCCTGGGTGGCTCGGCAGTTTAGTGCTGCCTTCGGCCCAGGGTGTGGTCTTGGAGACCAGGGATTGAGTCCCATGTCAGGCTGCCTGCATGGAATGGAGCCTGCTTCTCCCTCTGTCTGTGTCTGTGCCTCTCTCTCTCTCTCTCTGTGTGTGTGTGTGTGTGTGTGTGTCTCTCATGAATAAATTAAATCTAAAAAAAATAAGAAATCACTGTGTAATGTTTGTACTCTGCTTTAGCTACTACTTATTCACTTTTTCCTTTATTTAGTAAATATTTTTGAGCCCCTACTTCCTCCCAGGCACCATATTGCATTTTAAAGCAATGAAAAGTTAGGTTTGCAGTAGGGAATTCCCTTGAAAAATTTCATTAAATCATTCCTCTTGTCTATACAGTTAATAGTAAACCAAAACACATCAAAATTCACGTTACTCTGTGTCCACTGAATTATTAACCAATAGAAAGTGGGTAACCATCCATGTAAGTACTTTGGAGTAACGACTCAACATTAGAGATTTCATTTGATTTTCTGTGGCAAGGTGATTATAATACAATGAGTTTTCTTATAAATAAAAAGTTATTTATATCCAGTAATCTAATATTTTTGATTATATTACTGGTTGTTATAACCAAGTCTTACTGCATTTATAAAAAATGTCAAACATAAACAAAAGTAGACAAAATTGTAAAGATAAAGCCATTGTACTCACAACCATGAAGCATTGCTTTAAACATTTTTTTCCTGAAGTGTGTGTGTAATGTATGTGTGTGTGTGTGTGTTGGTGGTGGTGGTGGCAGGGGATTAATGGGTGTGGAGGTCTGTCTTTGTATATCATATTCCATTTGAAGCTTTTGGGATGTCATCTAAGATTCAGCAGCTTGAGCTGGTTGGTTCAAAGTATCTGAAAAAAAATTTAAATTTAGATTGCAGATGCAACTGCCCAGTGGGGATTAATCCTCCTGGTAGATAATGACCTTCAACACTTCTATCACCACCAACACTCGAACAGTCAAAGCAAAGCAGGAAGAGGAGTATGCTTAGTCTGGGATTAGTGTGATTAGAAGAAACCTGTTCTGCTTGTTTTATTTATCTGGCTGTTTGTAAATGGACAAAGAAGGTAAAAAATAGCTCCTATCCTGAACAATAAAAGTACATTTATTCACCATCCCACCCTCTTCCAGATTTGCATGCAAGTGTCTTAATTGTTGAAATTCTTTGTATATAAAGAGAATTCCACATTTTCACATGGGACTTTATTCTCAGGACAGAGGAGGTGTTTGAGTTACTCTCAGTTCACCCAGGTCACCAATCACATGCCTGTGAATGACAGCGGGCACAGCCGAGGGCACAGCCTACTGTAAAAATCAAAAACTGCTGATCTTCTATCAGAACGTGGCCCACTAATTTTCTGGTGTGTGGCCTGAATGAAGTCCTCAGACTCTTTTAAGTTCACATTAAAAATATGGAGATGGCACCTAAAAACCTTTCGGTTTCAACTTCTATTGAAAAATTAGAAAGTTTGATGTCACTGCATCTTTCCCTTTGGACAGGCACATTCTCATCATAGACCACAGTCCTCCCCTGGCCAGGGTCACTCATGCATGCTCCTATCTGAAAGAGCTTGAGTTTGCTAACCTTGGTCTACAGCCATTAACTAGTGCCACCTCTTCCATGTAAACCGACTCAACCAAATGAGCAGACTTTCAGGGACAGGAGCCCTATTAGTGACTGTAATTGGTTGTAAAAATTGGTATTTTGATGAAGGTATCAAGGCGCAATAGATGTATGTGAATTTCTAACATGTTAAAATATGACGTGGAAATTGCCAAATAGATGTCCCAGAACCAGTTACAGTTAAAGCCCTTGAGGAATATTTTGAAGAGAATGAGAAGGGATGATAGTTCTTTTCAGAGTACTAATGCAGCTTGTCGATCTTATTTATGCCAAAGAGGGTGGGCTTGGAGTGCTACCTTCTTCAGCTCAAGCGTAGTGGTGGGGGCTTTCATGGGATCATTCAAAAGCTTGAAATATGTTCACTACAGTTAAGGGGAATTATCAGAAGATGTCTACTTTATGCCAGAGAGGGGGAAACACATTCTATTTGGATCGTTGCCTGCTTCTATGATGTGTGGGGCAAACTGTGGTTTCAGTGAACTGGATGAAGAATTGTTTTGTATTCCCTTGAGTAGGGAGGATGGGGGGCTTTAAGGGCAAGAGCCTGTGAAGAGTGAACAACCTGAGGAGCCAAAGGTGAGGGTTGAAGTGAGTGAAGGGGAAGGGAGAGGCAACTGACTACCTTTACTTTTTTTAAAAAAGATTTATTTATTTATTCATGAGAGACACAGAGACATAGGCAGAGGGAGAAGCAGGCTCCAGATGTGGGACTTGATCCCGGATCCTGAGATCACGTCCTGAGCCAAAGGCAGACAGACGCGCTCAACAGCTGAGCCACTCAGGTGTCCCCTGACTACCTGTTCTATAACAGACTCCATAGGGTTTAGCCATCTGAAGAGGAGAGAATATTTAATACTTCATGAAGTTTAGAATTATATTCCATAGGATTTGGCATTTTACTTACCCAATTGAGCCTGTGTTTGCAACTTCAAGTGACCTTAAGAACATTATTGCCATGGGGTGCCTGGGTGGCTCAGTAGTTGAGCGTCTGCCTTTGGCTCAGGTGGTGATTCTGGTGTCCTGGGATTGAGTCCCATGTCGGGATCCCCGCAGGGAGCCTGCATCTCCCTCTGCCTATGTCTCTGCCTCTCTGTCTCTCATGAATAAATAAATAAAGTATTTTTTAAAAATACCATTATTGCCTGAACATGATCATCAAAAGCATGTGCTTTCTTGAGGTCTCATCAGGGTGAGGATAAGATTATCACCACTGACTACATTTTAAAGGGACAGTGGGATACGAAACAAAATTGTGTTTTGATTATGTTGGGAGTTCTGCTTGTTCATTGTATTGGATACAAAACAACACCAATAGCAGAGCAATGTAAGCCTTTAAGCAGAGACTGGCATATAGTCTTCAAGCTCTTAGAACTTCTGGTTTTCATGTATAGCTCTATAAATGTGCTGATAGTCTGATTACTCTATAAATGTCCTGATAGTCTGATTATTCTGGTCACCAGCATATTACCTAGTACATCTTTTTATTATTTTCCAAAGCTGTTGAAACCATAATTTACACCAATTTTCCTTATTATTTTCTTTATTTCTTTTTACTTCTCTCTAATTTCCCTTAACATTTTATTTTATTTCATTTAAGGATTTTATTTATTGATGAGAGATACAGAGAGAGAGGACCTTGGGATCATGCCCTGAGCCACCCACATGTCCTTCTCCCCTAACATTTTAAATTTGATCAACTTGTGGTTATTTTTACCAAAATAACTTTTGTTTTTACACTGTCAATGATTTTCTGTTGTTGCACAAAGGCACCTCCAATGTAGATATAAAGCAGAACAGCTTCACTTACAGATAGTCACTTAGAGGCTATGGAAAGTAGTCAAAGCCTTCTCATTGTTGGAGAGTTCTTGTCTCCAGATTTCATGGCATGCTCTAGTGTTTGTTTGTTTGTTTGTTTGTTTGTTTGTTTGTTTGTTTTTGGAGTGGGGAGAATAAAAGAGAAAAAGTGTTTTGATATTTCCTAGAGGTTTATCTAGAGTTAGAGAAAGAGAAATAAGTGAAAATGAAAGGTATTGAAATAAATAAGGTGATAGTTGAAGCACCATAATTATAAAGAAGCAAGAATCAGATTTATTAGCATGTTATGACTTACATGTGAAGTGTATACTTAGCAATTTCCTGTAAAAGAAAAGCTCCAACAACAACAAAAATATGTAATAAAAATGTAGGTTAAGTCACCTAGGTCAGAAGCAATTGATACTTAAGAATCATAAAATTAACTGATTGGACATATTTATTGGAAAGAGAGCAAAAATAAATCAATGTATAATTCCCTCGGTGCATTTATTTAGACTTAAAAATATGAAGATGGACATTAAAAAAAAAGAGAGACAAGAGCAAAGGGACTCTGGAAGAAAAGACCTTTGGGAATCATGAAACATTCCCTGTGCATGTGTAGCCAAGGAGTTTGTACGTTTGAGGGAGAGCAAGACAACAAAAAATTAAAAATTAAACTGATATTTTAAAAATTACTTATATATTTGTTCCTTCTCTGATCCACAATCATATAAGAGATACAATTGGTTTCTCAGTTAGAAATGCATATGTTGTTTAAGAAGTCAGTTTCTATTTATCAAAACCTCCATTAGTAGGTAAGAAGTAGAAAAGCATTGCTTTAACAATATATTCTTAGCACCTAAGGAAACAGAGGAGACTGTAGAAAATATGCAAATGCTGATTCATTAGATTGTGAGTTCTTTGGGAATATTATAATCTTTATAACTCAAAGTATAAAGAGACTGGTGATCAAAAAAATGAGAATGAATGGATGGATGGATAAAGGAATGAAAATCTCAGTAAGTCACCTCAAAACTCAAAAACACACATACAAATCTGACTTTACTCCTCTTTTCAAGGTAGTTTCTTCACTCATGGGTTTACTGTTTGTTTGTTTATGGAATGTTAACTCAGATTAAGGAGATCTCAGGGGCACCTGGGTGGCTGTTTGTTGGGTGGCCAACTCTTGTTTTAGGCTCAGGTCAGGATCTCAGGGTTGTGAGATTGAGCCCCCTAGTGGCTCCACACTCAGTGGGGTGTCTGCTTCAGGATTCTTCCTCTCTCTCTCTGCCCCTACCCTCCTCAAATAAATAATTAATTTTGAAAGAGAGAGAGAGAGAGAGAGATCTCAGAAATTTAGTCTGACCCTCTGGTTTCACAAAGGAGAGATAAGGTGGGGGAGGGGGTGTAAAATAGGTTAAGGTAACAGCACAGAGGCCTGATGCTAACAGAGCACTTTATGTTAATTAGCTGGAATTAAAATACAAACAGACCACACACCCCAAAGAGGGACTGTATTCAGAACCAATTCAAGCATAGGCAGTTACCTTGATTTCACTTAAGGTTTCTTTTTTTGAATGAGAGTATATTGTTAATGTTGGAAAGGTAGAAGGCATAGGAGAAAATTTCCTGAGGCCTGATGAATTCTTATAGTTAGGAAATGTGGGGAATTTATTAATGAATATCTTAGAGAAAATTACTCAAATGCAGGCACTATAATTAAAATTTTTGTTTTGGGAGTGTCTAGGTGGCTTGGTTGGTTAAGAGGCCCACTCTTCAGCTCAGGTCATGATCTCAGGGACCTGGGATGGAGTCCCACATTGGGGGGGGGGGGTCCCTGCTCAGCGGGGAATCTGCTTGAGATTCTCTCTCTTCCTCTCTCTGTGTCCCTCCCTGCTATATGCTTGCTCTCTCTCTTGCTTTCTCTCTCCTTTCTCTAAAATAAATAAATAAATCTTTAAAAAAATTTCCCTTTGAATCTTCTATTCAGAATCTTTAACATAAAGTAAGGAAAGCTTTAAATTGGAAATGAATTAGCCCATAGTCTTTAGTTAAGAATCAATGCACTTTTATTCAAAGTATGTGCTTTATTAGAGTTGTTTAAAAAGTACCCACACATCTCAGTGAATGTAATTTGGTATCTTACAGAGACTGACTTTGAAAACTATGACTCCGGCTTCCTCATCAATTAAAGCAATTCTCATAATGGCAGAAAAAATACAAGGCTAATACTACAGTATTCTCATAACAATGACTAACAATTGTAGGATATAAGTGGGAAAAAATGCCATTAATGATAATGCAGTAGCTTTTAAACACTTGTGAGGGAGTCCAATTATAGTATCTCCTGTTACCTTCTGCCTTTCAGTATAACCCTACCACCCATGAATGGGAACATGTATCATTTCCTCCAGAACAATTCCATTCAGTTCAGTCATGAAGAAAGCCTCTTTTATGCAGATCCCCCACTTCCTTCCCTCTGATGTCCAGATCTTTCAAGCTCACTAAGTCACACAGCATTTCTGTGCATTGTTACCTCCTCCTCAGTAATGCTGTTGGGAAACACTTCAAACGGTCTGTTCAGGAGGGGGACAAAACTGGCAAGGCGCAGGGGAAGGAAGAGAAATCAAGTCAGTGCTTGCCAAAATAATGAAAAAAAAAGTGGGATTTGGTGATGGTGGCAGTGGTGATGGTGGAGGGGGAGTAATCTTGAGTGATCCAAATTAAATGGTACCTGGGAGAAATGTTTAATTTGTTCTAAAAAAAAAATTGACTTAGGGGTTAGGTAATTATTTTAAATTTGTAAGAATGGGTGACTCAAAAAGTGGTGTAAAGAGAATAATTTGGGGTGTAAAAGGGAGGCCCGAAAAAATGTGGAGGTGCCTTTGACCTCCCTAAACTTTGCAAAGGCTCTGAATTTCCCATTCTAACTCACTGAGACACCACGCGTGTAGCATCAGTGCAAAAGGCCAAGTCTGAACTCTTATGTGGCTACATTTGTTCGGACATAAATGCCTGTATAAAAATTTCTCTTGGAGACATGTTCCCTGTAATAAAAACATAACCATGCTATAGATATGTATAGCATAAAGGCAGATTGTTTTTAAACAGGAGGCTTTTCTAGGTTTACTGCAAGGCGTCAGCTACTCTTTAAGTTAAAATCATGTTTGACAGATCAGTAATGAGACATAACAGATTTTTAAAAAAACCAACAGACAATTTTGTACAGCTAAAGGGGCAGAAACAGAAACATCAAAGCCCAGGAACTGTATACATTGCACAAAGAATTAGAAGTTTCTGTTCTCTTTAACATTTTGACATATGCTGTGTAGTGTGGTTAAAGCTATTAAGAGAATGCAAGCTTCTTTCCCAGCACTTCTTTTACTGATCACATCTTTCCATGGTCACGCAAAGGGCACTTTGGAAGTTTCCTAGGAAAAAGAGCAAGGTACTGCTTTGCTTACCGGGTAGAAAAAGTACCAATAGAAAATGCTGACTAAGATGTGTAAATATAATCATCAGTTAAGTAGTATTTTGCCTGATTTAAATAGAATTTTAATCTTTTCACACAGGGATTCTAATGAAAAATCTCTTGTCCTCTGTAGTCATCCAGCTCTGTTAGGACTGAGAACCACTTCTAGGTATGAGAAGACTTAGAGATGAGTATTGGTGAGTTGACTCTCCAATGAGAGAGGTGTATGCAGAGTTCCTCCCAACTGGTAGATATTAAATTCCATATAGATTGAGAAGGAATTTTTTTATAACTATTACCTTTTTTCTGCTTGATCATGTATTATTTGATTGGATGGTTTTTCTTTTGCCTTCAGCAAATTATCAAAAGGATTTCTTGGAATAAGATAGGTATGATCGTTTCTGAAATTGAGTTTGAACACTTGGCAAAAATGCTTCTGTTGAGGAATGCTTCTTGGGATATGTTATAGCTTAAGGCATAGGGAAACCTTTCAGTTTTCTCATAACTAACTATTATCCTGAGCCTGATTTCTGGAGCCAAGATATTTCTTGAGTAGTCAGCGCCATGTAATGGAAGAAGCATGGGCTTTAGAACCAGACAGTTGTAGATTTATATGCACCCTCCACCACTTACCAGCTGGAGGACCTTGAGAAAGTCTGTTAAGTTTTCTGGGCTTTGGGTTTCTCATCTATAAAATTGGGATAATGACACTAATTTAATGGAGGTTTATTGCAGGAATTAGAATGCAATTTATGTAAGGCTTTAACATTTAACAAGTACCAGTTCTCCCATTCTACCTTCAACAGAAGGAGAATTGATTGGAAAGGCTTCCACTTGGGAATCAGAAAGAAGTATGCTCAAGCTCACAAGAAGGAAAACTATTCTTTCTTTTTATATTAATATTTATTCCTGTAGTTTCAAAACCTATCATCCCCAAAGCTTGAATTTGGAATCAAACAAATAAATGAGGGGATAATATGGACTTATTTCTCTCTAGTCCTTATTATTTCTAACCTCCCACCCCCAGCATAGCTTTACAAGTAAGCCATTTGGGGGATTAGCATGAGCACATCAAGACAGATTCCTGAAATTCAGCTTGTCTAATGCTGAACTTAGGACTTTTTCTGCCACCACCCAAGCCAAAAAGCTAGGTTTATCTTAGTCATCCTCTCTGATATTCCCTACATACAACCCACCTACAAGACCTTTTTTTTTTTTTTTTTCCTACAAGAAGACCTTTTGTTGCTATTTTTCACCAGCTCAATTTCAGGTGCTTTCTCTCCTCCTTTGACTCCCTCTGAGTTTCACTCTTTGATTCTTTCTTGGAGGGGGCCTTGGAGGCAAGGGACTTTTAACTGGTGTCTTTTTCTGTGTTCTGAATTCCTTTGTATAATGAATGAGGTCCTTTATGCTATAGCTCTAGCCCATGCATTTAGTCCTATATCCTGCCACACCTTGCATTGCTCCATGAGCTCCATCCACACAGAATAACTTGAGATTCCCATACTGCTGTTAAATTCTGCACCTTTTTTCTTCATATTCCCTCTACCTTGATCTTCTTTTATCTTATTTCCCACTGGGAAGTGTCCCAGTTCAAACATTACCTTCTCTGAAACACTGCTTGGCTCTCACAGTTTACCACTACTTGACTCTCAAAACCTGGGACAATGAATCATTCCCTTTTCTATACTCCCTGAATCTTGTATAGACTCTAAGATTGCACTCACCCAATTGGATTAGATGTACTACCATTCTCTGGACAAAGAACTCTATGAACAGTGAACGTATCTTTTCATCTTTATGATTTCATGCTGTTACTCATAAGCTATCAAGGATGGTTAAACAATTGAATTTAGGAGACAGAATCAGTTTATAGGGATGTGACAGCATAGGAGAAATATAGGATGAGACTAGATCACATTTTCAATCTGGGAAAGAAACTAAAAGGAGAAGCTCTGTATTATTTAGGGTAATTTTGGCATAGTGATTTTATATAATGAAAATTTATCAGTAGTATAGAAAGAAGAGTAAAAGAAAATTTAGTGACAAGTAATATATTTGTTTCAAAATCCCAATGACTTGACCCTTAAACTTTAGATCTATTGCATCAGGAAATGGCCCAAGCTGTTGTAGGAGATATACTCCAGCTTACAATGACTTAAATAAAATAACAGTGTATTTCTCATGATTCCATAATAAAAGTATTTGTGAAATATCAGGAGGTAGAGAAGGAGTGACCACTTTGACAGTGACACTGAGGGAGGCTTTACAAAAGAAGTGATAATTGTGTTGAAACTTGAAGAACTTAGGACTTTAAAAGGTAAAAAATAGGAAAAAGACCCTCTGGTAGGTAGCATGGAAAAAGCAGATTCATGAAACATACACAGCATCCAGAGTAATGCAAATAGTTTGGTAAAATGAAGTGAGAAAGTAGTGAGGGATTAGATGGATCAGGTACAATGGGAACCACGTTGTGAAAGCCTTATATGGTAAACTGGATAGTTAGGGTTATAGGAAATCTTTATGGAATGTTCCAAATGGGAAGCCACATAAGGCTTTTGATCCATGTAGTGACATGACCACAGCTGTGATATATAAGGATCCTTAGGATGGCAGGGGGTGGGAAGGAACATTTTATTACTATATGGTTATATGGCATCCTGGTCATTCCTATGGTGCATAATCTGGGAAAGTGAGTTCACCATGGATAAAGGTTTATTTTTCTAAATCCTTGATAAAGAGGAAAATTATTTTGTCTGGTATAGCATAAGAGCTGGAGTGAGTGCATTAGTGTTCTCATCTTCATTCAAATATTAGAATACCTGGAGGAGGAAAAGTTCAGAAGGTGAATTGTCTCCTTTTAAGCCTGGTGGGAGGAGCAGGATATAATTATCTTTATAAAATGAGACATACCAAGAGTTGAATGGCTTACTTAAAATCTGAGCAAACTTAAAATGTATGACCCTAAACTACATGCCTCCAGTCTATCCACAAAAAAAGATTTGGCTGTGTACTATTTCCTTGGGGGTGGGGAAAAGAATATAGTATATATTTCTTCACACATCTAAAGATTTCTTTGAACTCATTTTACTTATATCCCTACACAGTTTTATTTGAAGGCTGCAGTGCCCACAAATCCATGCAGATAATTTACATTTTGATGTAAGCAATTTCGTAAAATTTTCCTCTTTGTATTTTGGGCCAAAATTTTTGGTCAGAGGGGAATGAGTCATCGACTCATAAAAAAGAGATATTTGGGTCATCAATGATACTACTACAATGCTGAGCCTATAACAGTTTTCAGATTTTAGTTAGTTACTTTTTAACATCCAAATCCATATTGTATTTTGCTAGGCTAAAGAAATTTAGCAGAGATCCTTGCTAGCTTTTATCACCTCCCTTTTGGAACATTATTTCCCAAAGAAGTGATGAAGCCCATGAGTTCATATAAAGATGACATCACTATAGAAAGATCACCGTGAATTTTAGAAAACCAGGCTGAAAATAAATTTAGGTTTTTGATATATAGGAGAAATGTTAAGACACGTCTGGTAAGATGAACAGGGTATAGAAGACAGAGTGCACATCCATTCTTTCACTTATTCACACTTCTTAAATGCTTATAAGGTGTTAAACAGAGCTAGGTACTTAACAGATCTTCAAGAACAGAGAAAGATAAACCAGGAAAGATAAGTGAAGGGTAGAAAGTGGAGGGCCTCACATAGCTAGCTAAGGCATTTATAATTTCTCTTGGGGGCAATAATGAATCACTCAGGAGAGCATCATGTTTGAAAGGTTAATCCAGGAGCATCATCAGATGATTGGGGGAAAGGAAGAGAAAGAAGGCAGGAAAAGAGTTAAGGGAGGCTCCTGTAGTAGTTTCAACAGGAGGGAACAAAGGTTCTAGGAGGTGGATAACTGAGGAATGAAAAGGAAGGGAAATTGAGAGATAATAGACCAAGAAAGGAAGAGGAAATTGGTGACTAATGGATGGAGGATATGATGGAGGAAGAATAAGAACATTTTGGTGGGGGAATTTTTGCATAAATATTATTTATTATAATATCTACCTTGGTACATTCAGGTCATAGGAATGTTCTTTTTTCCCCACCTCTTCTATGAATTCATTCCTGTTATGTCTCATCAGGTCTAGAGTATTTAGGAACATGACTGCTCATCTAGGGTATCTTATATGAAAATTTAAGTGTAGAAAAATGATTCACCTTTCATGTTACCCTGTAAAAGAAAGATATGAAAATATGTTTAAAAACAAGTATAGATAATTTCTCACTATATATAGGAGGGAAAGTTTTGTTAAACTGTATTCAGGAATCAAATATTGACTTAGAGGTTTTTTTTTTTTTTAATTGCCAGAAGATAACATGAATATATTCTTCGCTTGAGTCTTGATTATACAAAATTTTTAGGGGAAGATTTCTCTGCCAAATTGGTTAAAAAGGACACAATTATTGTCAGTGAGCCAGATATTAGGGAAAATATATTCCTCTTAGGTCAAGAAGTTCATGCCTTTCTGCTGAACTATCATTATTAATAGCTTACTTAAAATTAAGTGTTGTCTAGGATTAAGAGTGTGAAAATGAAAGTTTTATTTTCCAAAACCATAAAAGCCATGTGGGATCTGTGACCATACTCATTTGAGAAACATGGAGCTCCTGGTCTTGGCTCAAGCAAATGCGAAGAAAGTTAAAGAGAGAGGAAGTTGGTCAGGGAATCCAACCATGATCATGAGCATAGCAGGGTTTGGATCAGGAAAGAGTAGGCATATAAACAAGCCCAGCTCCCTTGCAGGTATCCAGAAGAAGGCTGACAAGTATACTGGTAGTCTTAAACAGCCAAGTATACTCACCAGTGATGGCTCAGACAAAGGCTCACAGTGGTTTGCATTTTCTCTGACACAGCACCATCTCTCACTCCCAGGTAAATTTCATTCTCTCACAGCTCCTTGCATTTCTTTTTCCTGTATAGGATTTATCAAACTTAGTAATTATACATTTCTGTGATTATGTCTGTCTTGTCCATCAGCTATAAGTTTGATAATGGAATAATGGAAGGCACCATGTCTGATTTTGCTCACAATAGTATTCCCAGCAACAATTGGAGTGTCTGCCACATACATTATTCTTAATAAATCTTTTGAGAAGATTGATGTGTGACACTCTTATTTCTTCAAATATTATTTAAATTTCTATGTTTAATTGCCAAACTAGCCTCAAATACTCAGAAATAGGTAGTATGTATTAATAATTTTGAAGACTGTCAATGTTCAAATGTCAGAGAGCAAAATGAGGAAACTGAAGTGACAAATATAAATATTTTAAGGGCTCATTGATTATCAATTTAACATCTATTTATGCAAAGAAGTCCAGAGGGTCTGTGAAAATACCCATTAATATGTTTCACTTTTATGAAAATTATCAAGTTATGAAGTGGTCAAATTAGTGAAACCTAAAAATAGAATTGGGACCACTGGACATATAAACTATAGTGAGGAAAGCAATGTCATTTCCATAAATGGAAGCTAAGGCTGACCACATCATATATTCCCTTAAAGGGTCATGCACATGTGGCTGTGGATAAAGAACAAAATGAAAATGTAATCTATTTCCCCTTGCAAAAGCTTTTAACAAAGTTCTGCATCAAAAGCCATTGGGAAAAAGGTGTGTCATATGGAACTGGGGAAAATGTTTCGTCACAAATAGGAAATTGGCTCAGAAATAGGAAATAAAGGGTACTGATAAATGGACATTTTCTTGTTGGAAAAAGTAAACAGTGAGGGTCTCAAGGATCAAGGCTGATATAACTTTTGTTCAACATTTTAACAAATGATCTATAAAAGGAAAAAGGCCTCTGGAATTTTCACATCGAAGATTACATAACTCTTTCAGGTAAGAAAATGTGAGCTGTCAACAGGCTAAGCTATAGAGAGACTGCATACTGTGTGTGGGCAAAAACTTAAAGAGCTTTTTACTTTATATTATTATAAAAGAGATCACGTAATATGGTATGTAGCATAAGTAGCATAAGATGATAAAATGAGACTCTCAATGTGAGGACGACCCTTCAACTCTCTCACCTTGGTTCACTTTCACAGGGCTTACTACCTAATACAAGTCCGAGACTGTCTTTCCTGAGATATTATGTGCATATACATGCACTTACATACATGTATATTTAAACACAAATGGGGAGTTTACTATATACACCATTCTGAACATCACTTATTTTTTACTGAAGAGTAAGTTAAATATTGGAGGTATGTTTTTTATTAGCAGAAATCATTGCATCCTTTTAGATGGCTGCACGTATGCTATTAAATGGATTTTCTGTATCTCATTTATTCAGTTTCCTGATGATGGATATTTAGGTTGCTTCCTGTTTTTGTTATTATTTACAATTGCTATTGTTGTGATTTTTACTATTGTGGTACTATAACCAATGCTGCAAGTATATTCTTACATGCATCTTTCTTCACATATTTGTGAGTATACCTCTAAAATAAATTCCCAGAAATGGATTGCTGAGTCCAAGAGCAGATGCAGGTATAGTGTGCTTTGCTCCCTTTTGCTTTCCAAAACAATTCTATCAACATATATTCTTCAAAGTCGGAAATGAGCATCTGTTTCCCCATATGATGACTAATAATGAATATTATAAAAACTCTGTACTTTATTCAAAGTGTAATGTTCATAATTTAAAAAATATTTTTACTTAAGAATGTCCATTACATTTTTATTTTTCAAATACAAGCCACACACATACATACTTAAGATGGTCACTATTTTCAGCCTGGAGGAAATGGAGCCAACTTGAGGCTGAAGAATGAGAGGAGGGGAGGTAGTGAGAACAGATCATCATTAGAGAGGCCAAGGGAAGGAGGAGAAAGAAATAGCAGGCAGGAAGCAGGGTCAGGGCCCAAGTAAGGAAAAAACATTTTATTTGTTAAGGAATTTGAGTTATTTCAAACTGGAGCAGTCTTTCTCCTTAGGTAATAGATTCCCTGTCACTGGAATGGACAAGCTGTGACTTCAATGGCCTCTGGCAAGATGCGGTGGAACCATTCCTGCCCTGGAAAAAAGGCTGTAAAACCACCTTGTCTCATATTGTCAGAAGGGATTAACTAACAGCTAATTAGATCTTTTCAACATATATGCTGGGTAGAGGTGCAGAATCAGCTTGAATGTCACTAATACTGGAGAATTTACTGCAGTCAGTGGTAGACAGAGCTGCACTGGGTGGAAAGTGATGATCTCTAAAATTCCTTTTGATTTGAAGTACTTTTTCATAATTGATATATTCAGAAATATTTGTACTTAATATCTCAATTCAGCAGGCCAAATTCTTTGTAACTGTTTATTCTAGGGGCTTAATTTTGTAAAAGAAATGAGTCAATAAAATTCAGTTGATTACAGATTAGTAGTTATTGGGAAAACCATGGAAAATGAAGAAATATATATATATATATATATATATATATATATATATTTGAAAGATTTTATTTGTTTATTCATGAAAGACAGAGAGAGAGAGGCAGAGACACAGGCAGAGGGAGAAGCAGGCTCCATGCACCGGGAGCCCGACGTGGGACTCGATCCCGCGTCTCCAGGATCACACCCTGGGCCAAAGGCAGGCACTAAACCGCTGAGCCACCCAGGGATCCCCCACGAAGAAATATTTTCAAGCGAAAAAAAACCTCACAAAGTTTCAGTGGATAATTCCTGCTTTCACAGCTTACTATGCATACGGGATCTTTCTAAGTATCTTCCCTATCTGCTTATACATAGGAAGTTCCTCTACCTACTCGGTTACATTCTATATACACTCAGTTTTATTTACACCTTGCCCCATTTCATGTGAGTCTTTCACATGTACAAACTTGTTTTCCCATCTGGGATTTATACAAATTAGTAAGATGCCTGATAAAAGGACCAAACAAAATTTTAAAAAAGAAAAGAACAACATACTTTACAAATGTAGAAATTTAAGCCTGTTTCTTTCCTTGCAGTATTCTTAGCATTTCGCCAAGAGCCTGGGGTGATATATTGTAATAATCTAGTTTAGAAGATAACTATCAAGGGTGTATCAAAATATTTTTACCAATTTATATTGAGATGTTTGGTTTCAATATGGCAATCTTTCAAAGGCCTGATTAAATTCATTGGAAGTTTTGTTTGCCAAAGTATTTCACATCCTGGGAAAATAACACCAAATACATTGTTTTTCTTTGTTCTCCACTGAGCCATGCAAAGTGAAAGAGAACTTTTGAAAAAAAAGGAAAAACAAAAAATCTGTATAAATCCCCTCTAAATCAAATTGACCTTTTCTAGGCAATTTTTTCTACATCTTGGCAGGGACCAAATCTCTATCCTTCTCTTTTTCTAAGTGCATGCTGTGTGGCCTACTTCCTGTGGCTGTTCCGTTCTCTGAAATGACAACATTTTCCAACTACAGTAGCTTAAAAAATATTAATTCCTAGTCATTGGAAATAGCCTACATTTCACTCAAGGCAAAGAAATTGTTCTTGCTTTCTGACACTTGAGCTTTATTGCTGCTGATTTCAGACAACCCAAACACTGGAAGGTGAGAATAACTTTCTTTTGGAAGCATTTCCCTCATGCTTTGCCACCCTGCCTTCCCTGCCCACCCCCGCCCCCACTCTCCTGCCCCCCCCCCCCCCAGCCAGGCTGTCAGCACATTCTCTTCTCAGGTTGGTGTGGGGAAAGGCCTGAGTCTGGAGAGTTTATTTTAGGTAAATTTAATCAAGCAGTGAGGTTTTATTTTTACTCTTTATACGTTGGAAAAAAGATCTCACTTTAGAATGACAGAATTCTGGAACTGGACCTAAGTTTTAGAGATTTTCAGTTTTACAGATGACCAAACA
This sequence comes from Vulpes vulpes, assembly GCF_048418805.1. Classification (NCBI taxonomy): domain Eukaryota; kingdom Metazoa; phylum Chordata; class Mammalia; order Carnivora; family Canidae; genus Vulpes; species Vulpes vulpes. Next base: position 37,887,210 of record NC_132783.1, read on the forward strand.
AAGTCTCAGACTTCTCTGCTCTTTCCCTTTACAACTTGGTTCTCTTTCTTGGTCAACAACAACAACAAGCTAAAAAAAACCTTCCCAGTATAGTCAAACGACCTCCGTTTCCTTCAGTCTACAATATTTGGAAATGGTAGGCTACTTGAAGGGGAGGAGAAACTGCCAGTTAAGAGTGAAGCAGAGACACCTTTGGCAGACTTCATCCAAACATGAATTGGGAAGAATGTCTCTAATACAAATGGTCTTAGTAGGTGAAGCCTTTCCTGCCCCCTCTTTTTCCAGATTTAAATAAATTAGATTAACACTTCATCTTGAGTATGAGTATATGAACCCAAAAGTAAGCACATCATTAATTACAATATGTCCAATTCTCTATAGTTCATGAGTGTGCAAATTCAAAACTCACATTTTTTCTATAAGCTGACATAAACATAAATCACCCCCTGAGGAGTCCAACTGATAGAATTTTACCCTGCCAAATACAAGAGAAATAATTTTCTCTACTTTTATCTTACTCAGCATCACTGTCTATACATTGGGTTGTCAAAATATCCTCTTGGGCGCTGTTGGGTACTGAACTTATTTACTGAAAATTTACTGTACGGTGGGTAATTTACCCATTTCCACCTTTAAACCACCTGTAATCCTATGAGGAGTCCCACCTACCAGATAAAACTGAGACTCCCAAGGTAAATTAGACTGCAGAGCTATATATTGTCATGTATATTAAGCTATATATAGTATTATACACATTTCAATATCATATAATTATTGCTTGCACCTTCCAACTATTAGAGACATTTGATAGAATGGTATAGTAAAACAGGGATTTTCTGGTAATAGAGACTTAAACTCAAATGCCAGCTTCTCTTGGACAAGTTCCTCAGTCCAATGTAAATCAATTTAAAAAGCCAACTGTCTCAAGATAAACTCCCTAGAAGCAGAGCCTCAAGCAGGGATTTTGGGTACATGTGCTTTACAATGTATTCTTCAGGAAAAAGCAGTAAGGGAATGAAGGAAGTAGGATACAGAAGCAGAAGAATGGAGAAAGGATGTGGACTCAGGGCAAGTCTAGTCTTGATCTGATGTACCAGATGATGAAACATACATTTTAGGGCAGCATTTGTCTCATTGAGGTGAGGGGCAGGGCTTTTGTAACCTTTCAGCAATCAGTCATTGACCAACCCTTGCAAAAGTTTGGCTGACCTGCTCCTATTTGTATTCTGGCAAGCTGACTTCTGTCTGTTGACAAGGTCAGTTTTCCTGAAATGGTTACAGGTATCAAGACATTGGCCCAAATTATTCTCAGCAGTGGGGTGATGGGTATCTAAGTAGGTTAAGGTGAATAAAGTCAGACATTTACAACATCTACTATATCAACTTCTTTTGAGTGCCAGCTAGATGTCATTGACAATATCCCTCACCCTAAAGGAACTCAAAACCAATGGGAGGAAAAGTGTGACGGGGCCAAACCAGAAGTATATTTGTAGTGTGGTGTCTGTTTCATATGCCTGGGCATGGGGATGGGAAGATGGAGGAGGAGAAGAAGGGACAAGGAGAAGGGCTAAGAAATAGATCAAATGATACTAGAAAGGACTAACACTTGAGATGCCTCTTGGAGACCCTTAGAAGTTAGTGGATGAGGTAGCAAAAGGCATTTCAGTCAGTAGGAACAACACAAACAAACAAAACATAAACTTTAAGAGCTTTAAGAAATCCATGGCAACCCTAGGGAGCAGCATTAAGTCTCTGTAGGTAGGATGATTGGATCTTGTAAGGATATGGTGAGAGAGGAAACTGGATGATGGGCAAGGACCACTTCATAAGGGGTCTTTCATTTTATGCCTAAGAGTGGAACTGAATATTGAGACAATGGGAATGTTGAAAAACACTGTGGTGGGATGACAGAGTCTCAGGTCTATGTCAGCCACATCCATCACAGTAATTACTTATATGCATTTTGCCCTGTAATTGGATTCACACAACGCTGCCAAGTTGGTTTATACTTCTTTTTTCCCATCTCCATTCTCCAGGGAATATTTGAAGTGTAAGATGGATGATTGTGCCATACAAATATTGTTGATTAAATAACTCAAGTATAGTTCTGAGGTTGGTGTCAAATAGGGGTATATTGTTTTCTTCCACATTCCAGCAAAGAAATGGTAAGCATACTGACTTAAGTTTGCAGAGGCTGATTATGGGAATCTTTCTCCAGGCTTCTCCAAGCTTTCATTCCCCCTGACACTTACTCCTTAATCTCTGAGGTTGTTTGACTTCCCATTCTTTGAGCTCCATAAGCACTTGGCTTTTTGGACTCCTAACTTGCTAACTTATTTTGCTTTATCTCAAATCCAACATTCATGTCATTGAACATTCATAGACTTCTTCTGGGTGGAGACTGACTGACTTATTTTTCTTATGGTCACCATTGTTTTCTCTCCATTTTGGTACTTTTTCCCTTTCCTGTCATAGATTCATACTGCTTTTCCATATGGCCTCTCTGTAAGGCAGATCCTCTGTGGGTTCTGTGGAACTCCCCTGAATTCTGGCCAAGGTACATGCATTAGAAATGCTCTTCAGGGGCAGCCCATGGGGCTCAGCAGTTTAGCGTCACCTTCAGTTCAGGGCCTGATCCTGAAGACCCAGGATAGAGTCCCATGTCAGGCTCCCTGCATGGAGACTGCTTCTCCCTCCGCCTGTGTCTCTGCCTCTCTCTCTCTTTCTCTCTCTCTGTGTGTGTCTCTCATGAATAAATAAAATAAAATCTTAAAAGGGAAAAAAAAAGGCTCTTCAGAAAGTAGCACAGAACATGGGCTACGTTCCGGAGCAGTGGGAATAGAGGTACGGGTCCGATATTCTATAGGGGACATGTACACACAAAATCTTTGCAGAACTGTTTATGATAGTGAAATCTGGAAGCAACCCAAATGCCCTTTTTGGAGGTGGGGGAGGACTAATGAGAGTATAGTCACACAATAGAATATTGTATAACTGTCAAATGAATAGATTACAGTCCCACCCAGGAATGTAGATCAAATATAACAATGTAATATTAAGTATCAAAAGTGAGTCCTCACAATGATATACCTTTTACAATATTAAAAACAATAAAATAAACATTTTAAGAACACAAATATAGAAAATAAAACCATATAAAAAAGGAAAAATTGATGAATGAAAGAGGATTTGAGATAGTGGTTACCTTGCATGTGGGGGGTGGGGCAAAGGGATGGACTGATAGAGGTAATAAGGTATATGCCAAAGTCCTAGCTTTTACTAATAATGGTTTAATGTATGCTTATTCTATAATTAAAAATAAAAAAATTATAGGCTAGTGACAAAAAAAATTGGCTAATATAGACCAATGTAAAGAGTGTGGGAATCCTCATGAACTAAGGATTATGATTAAACTAACTCTGTGTACCTGAGAACCAAAACAGAAATCATACATAACTATTGTAGTTTTCAGGAGATAAAAGGAGCTAGCAATACTCATGGCATGAGTTTTTTCGAGAATTAAGTAAAACAAGCTGTGAGTGATAAGTATGGAGTTAAAGCTTCAAATTCAGCTATGAAAAAATATGACTGCATTTCTTAATTTCCTTTAAATCAGTTGAAATTTGACTCCCAGTTCAAAGGGACTTCAATTTGAGTTTTCAGTGGAGTTTACCCCTCTCTCTGCAACTTGTTCCTTGTTCAAGGTTGAACCATGGGTCTTCCAGAGCAGAATGGTGTTCAGCGCATCCTGCTAGTCATCCTGATCTGAGTGATCCTCAAGTTGTGACAGTTTCATAGGTTCTTAACTGATTTGGGAATGGGGGTGAATCTTTGGCAAGACTGGGAACCATCATCCCTAAAGTTCATCCTTGGTGGGTAGATAACACAACTCTTTTTCTCTGAGAGCTTACCACCTATATTAGGTCCTAGTTAGTCATAGATGTCTTTCTTCCATTTCCACTCTCTGAGAATCTTATCTTTCTCTCTCTCCTTGTCCACAGAGTCATACCTCTTGTCTCTGGAGGTATCTGGTATGTTCCCTTCAATAAATTTAAATTTTTCAAAGTGATAGGCAAACACTAACTTCAAATAGCTTCTCCTTTCTGGCCTGCAAATATGCTAAAGCAAGAAACTATGCCAGGAAAATGGGACATGAAAAATGGCAGGAGAAATACAAATATTTTGGTAAATTCTCCTACACATATGTTCAACACTGGTCAAGTGTCATTAGGTGCTCAGTAAATATTCTTGATCTGTATCCACCCCCAAGTTAATAACAGGAGTTTGGGCTTTCTTATACCTGAAAATATGAAGGGGATTTCAAGTGGCCATAATGCGTTTTCCTATGTTTGCCACTTCCAACTCTGCTTTTCTTTCTAAAGAGCAAAAATGAAAACCTGTATGCTCTGATGCTCAGAACAGTGTGATATATAAAAGGTGTTCAATGAAAATTTCCTGACTGAAAACGCCAAAATAGAAGATGTGCGTTATTTTGTCTTGAAAAGAACCTTTTTGGATAAAGGCAGAATTTACATGTTCTAAAGGTGACTTCTGTCTTTCCATGGAGCACACTCCAGCACATTTCCTCTTTCGGCTGGAAAAAGGTGAATGTTTCCCAGTCCGAGGAATAGGAAGGAGTGTGCTTCCTTAGAGTGAGAGAGCATTCACATATGCCTTTAAGATAACACCATCACCCACTCTCCGGTACCCCCCCCCCACCATTCCCTCTCACCACATAGAACAAATAAATGGACCTCGGTTCTGTTTTCCTTCACTTTCCATTAATTGATGTAACAAACAAGTAATGTACTATTCTCCCCTAAAAAAAGCAATAATTATTCTAAGCAACAAAATGGCCATACTTGAAAAAGTTCCTTTGCCTCCTAACAGTTCCACAGAGGTAACCTATTCATTACAGGCATCTCCTGAGTAATCAGCAGACCCCAGCTAATCTGTCCAGATGGCCCCATCCTATGAGGGTGTTGCAATAACATAAAAAGAAGCCATGCTTTGTGTTGGCTGATTTGAAAATGGATCTCTGTTATGGAGATAAATATAGAAAACTTATCAGGTTACTAATCTGCCATTGAACGTAGGCCTCAAAGCAAGTCATAATCATGCTTGTCATATCTGTCTTCAAAGGCTGTCACAAATATAGCTAATGAATTACAAAAGCACCTGCCTCCACCTTTATCAGCTTCCCTTTATTTAGTTTTCTTTGTCTTTTGAAAATGATATCAACTGATCTTATCATATGAAATTAAACGATGATACTGAACAAAAATGTGATTTCTGCCCTGCTTTACGGTTCACTGCTTTTACATCAATGTGTGTGTGTGTGTGTATGTGTGTTTTCAATAATTCAGCTAGAAACTCAGGGCTATTAAAAATCTATTTTATCTATAGTTGACCATAAATATTTTTGAATGAGTGAGTATATACATTTGATTATGTCAAACTATCTCAAAGATGTGTAAAGCTGTTTTTTTAGTCTTATATAGAAACTCCATAATTTCACTCATATTTTATTTCAAATTACTAATCTTTTACTTTGTTTAAAAAACAAAAATAGATTACTATCTGCTGCATAAAATTAATCAAAACATCAATTAAGATTATTACTAAACCACTTTCTGGGCTTATCAGCTGACTATCTCCTAGCTTTCAAGTTTTTACCCTTGATTTTATAAACCTGGGTCTCTTCTGAACAAGTATTTAAGTGTGCTTTGTTGCTTGTAACTATTAAACTAGATCTCATATTTCTAGTACTTATTAACGTTACCAGTTCTCAGCATCGTAGAAAGACAAAGTCATTGCACCAGTGAGTTTAAGGATTATTCATACTCAAAAGTACATATGATATAAATGCTTTAAACCTTTTTTAGGTTATAAGAAAATGAGATATTTTGAAAAGGATATCTTAAAATATAAGTGCAGATGTTTGATTAATTGTTAAAAACATTTGGATGGGATATTTCACTTTTGGTATTGCATATATCTGCTAATGATAGTTTTTATGGTTGTGAAGTGCTTCTGTACTGGAAGGTCTTAGTTCCTTTAACCTTTCCCAATCTTAGGATATTCAAGTAGTTTCTCTTTTTTAAATGAAATTGATATTGTAGAACAATTTTAGATTTGCAAATAAATTGTAAAGATAATATAGAAATTTTCTAAATACCTCCATAACCAGTTCCCCCATTATTGATAATAAATGGTACACTTATTACAATTGATGAATGGATATTGATATTATAAATAAAGTCCATATGTCACTTATACTTCCTTAGTTTTTGCCTAATGTCTTTTAATATTTTGCAATTACACCCAGGAGATGGTATTATATTTAATCATGTCTCATTAGGCTCCCCTTACCTGAGTTAGTTTTTCAGACTTCCCTTGTTTGTGATGACCCTGACAATTTTGAGGAATACTGGTCAGGTATTTTTAGAACGATTCTCAATTGGAAATTGTCTGACATTTTTCTCATTATTAAACTAAGTTTATGGGTTTTGAGAAAGAAGACCACAAAGGTAAAATGATATTTTCATCATATCAGATTTATCCACTGTAAAGTTTCTTTTCTCCCAAATCCTCTCAACTTACCATGCTGTACTCTTTGTCAGGAGGTTATAGAATGGCCCGTACTTAAGGAGTGGGGCTCCTACACAAATTCTTTGGAATTCTGCATGGGAGATTTCTCTTTACTCCATTATTTCTTTATTTGATAATTCATTTACATCATGATGGATTTATGGATATTTATTTTATACTTTGAGTTATCATCCAGTACTATTCTATTTTGTTGCTCATAATGTTCCAGCTTTGACCCACTATAGGTTCTTTTAGTTGGCTCTTGTGCCCTTGATATACTTCCATTATTGTAGGGTTTGTGAAAAAAAAAAAAGTATTTCTTTACTTTACTATGTACCCCAGGCTTAAGTTGTATATTTTACTGCCCCAGTCTTAGAATCAGCCATTTCTCTGAAGAATCCTTGTTGTTTTATTGGCATTAGAGCAGAGAGTCTGGGTGCTACATGTGTTTGCTCTTTGGGTATCATTGATTCAGGACACTCTGTACTGATTTAACAATCAAATAAGTCTGTATTCTAATCCATGTATATACATACACATACCTATAGATATTTGTATATGTAACTCTCTGTATTTATATTAAGCTAAATAAGAGTTAATATTGATATCTCCAACTCTAACCCATTACCACATGGATCATTTTGGCTACCTCCCTGTCCTCATCTCTGAACTCCCATTCCAAGAGTGAGAAACCATTCATCATTCATTTACCTAATTGTTTGATTCCAGCATACCTGAGTAGCAGTATCAGAATTCTTTAGCCATATTCCCATGGGAAACAACTTTATCAGCCAGACTCCAGCGATTATGCAGTTGCTTTTAGCTTTAGTCATACAGTTTTATTTCCAAAGTTGGGAATTTTCAAAGCTACTTAGATCAGTATCTTTTTCCCTACCAGCCCTCTGTGAGATTTTTTTCCATACATTTGTAGTATAGTTAGATTGTTTTGCTACCTTTTGAATTCCTTTCTGGAATCCTTTGACCTCTAAATGATTTTTTTGTACTTCTCATACATTGGTTTTCCTTGTGTGGGTGTTGAAAAATACAATGTCATGTATCCCAAATTACAGAATTATACAAAATAGTTTCACTGGCCTAATACACCCTGTGCTTTACAATTTTGACCTCCCTCCCTTATCCTTCAAAAGCTGATTTATTGTTTCTATAGCTTTACCTTTTCCAGGTTGTCATTTAATTGAGAGCATATGTTACATAGTCTTTTCAGACTGATTTCTTTCACTAGCAATATACATTTAAGATTTGTTCATGGTTTTCATGGTTGGTAGCTCATTTATTTTTATCACTGAATTATTATTATTATGTTTTATTAAACATTGCACAAATGTATCACGATTTGCTTATACATTTACCAGTGAAAGATATCCTGGTTACTTCCAGTTTAACAATTATGAATAAAGCTACTCTTAACATTCACATGCAGATTCATATGTTGACATAACGTTTCAAATCAGTTGGATTTGGCTTTGTGCGAAATTTCCAAACTATCTTCCAAAAGGGCTGTACATTTTTATTCCCACTAGCAATGAATGAGAGTTCCTGTTCCTCCAAATCTTCACCAGCAATTGCTATGGTCAGTTTTTTTTTTTTTAATTTTAGCCATTCTAATACGCATATAATGGTCTCTCATTCTTGTTTTAATTTTCAGTTTTCTCTTCTCTTTTCATTTGCTTATTTGCCATCTGTCTATTTTCTTTAGTTATATGTTGAGATATTTTGCTCATTTTTTCATTGGGTTGTTTTCTTATTGTTGAGCTTGTAGATATCTTTATATATTTTGGATAAAATTCCTTATGCAATATGTGTTTTGCAAAGGTTTTTTTCTCAGTCTGTGTGGCTTATCTTTCAATTTCTTAACAGTGTCTTCACAAAGAGAAGTTTTTAACTTTAATGAAGTCCAACTTACCAGGCTTTCTTTCTTTCACATATTATGCTTTTGATGTTTCATGCAAAACTCTTTGCCAAACCCAAATTCACTTAGATTTTCTCCTACGTTTCTTTCTAGAAGTTTTATAGTGTTACATTTCATATTTAGTTACATTATTCATTCTGAGTTAACTTTTATGAAAAGTGGAGTCTGTTAAATTTTTAGTCTGTTGGATTTTTGCATATGGACATTAATTTTTCCAGCATCATTTTTAAAAGATTTTATTTATTTATTTGAGAGAGCAAGAGAGAAACAAAGAGAGTGAAAGAGAGAGCACATGTGCATGATTGGGAGAGGGACAGGAAGAGGGAGAAGCAGACTCCCCTGAGCAGGGAGCCCCCAATGCTGGTCTCAATCCTAGGACCCTGGGATCATCCAGAGTGGAAGGCAGATGCTTCACTGATTGAGCTACCCAAGAGCTCCTCCAGCAGCATTTGTTGAAAAGACCATCCTTTGTCCATTGAATTGCTTTTGCCTTTTTGTCAAAGATCACTTGATGATATTTGTGAGAGTCTGTTTCTGTATTCTCTATTCTGCTCTTTTGATCTATGTCTACTCTTTTGCCAATACCATGCTATCTTGATTACTGTCGCTTTATAATAAATCTTGTAGTCAGGAACTGTCAGTTCTCCAATTTTCTTCTTTTTGGTATTATGTTGGCTGTTTAGATCTTTTGTTTTTCAAGACAAACTTTAAAATCAATTTGTCAGTGTGTACAAAATAGCAGGGTGGGATTTTGATTGGGATTATGTTGAATCTATAGATCAAATTGGGAAGAATTGGCATCTTAATAATATGGATTCTTCTAATTCATGAATACAGAATATCTTTCCAAGAACTTAAAATTTCTTTCATTAGATTTTTGTCATTTTTCTATAAATAGATTCTGTACATATTTTTGTTTAGGTGTATGCCTAAGTGTTTTTAGGTGCTATTGTAAATGGTATTTTTTAATTCAAATTTTTATTTGCTGATATATAAGAAAATAATTGGCTTTTGGATCCTAATACCTTGCCATACTAAATAGTTACAGTTTTCTTTTCTTTTCTTTTCTTTTCTTTTCTTTTCTTTTCTTTTCTTTTCTTTTCTTTTTTTCTTTTTTCTTTTCTTTCTTTTCTTTTCTTTTCTTTTCTTTCTTTTCTTTTCTTTTCTTTTTTCTTCTTTCTCTCTCTCTCTCTCTCTCTTTTTTCTTGTCCATTCTTTAGGACTTTCAACATAAAAAATCATGTCATCTCTGAACAATTCTATTTCTTCTTTCCCATCTGATACAGCTCTTCCTCTTATATCTCTTTCTTGTTTTATTGTACTAGATAGAACTTTTCAGTATCATGTTGAATAGACATGATGAGAGAGGACATTCCTGTCTTATTCCTGGTCCTAAGGGAAATGCATGTACTTTTTCCCCATTAAGTATGATGTTAACTTTTGTTTTCTCTTTAAAATATTTGTCTTAGTCATTTCAAGCTGTTATAACAAAATATCATAAACTGGGTTACTTACAAACAACAGAAATTTATCTCTCACAGTTCTAGAGTCTGGGAAGTCCAAGATCAAGGTGCTGGCAGATTTGGCATCTGGTGAGAGCCCGATTCCTAATTCATAGATAGCATCTTCGGTCTACCTTCTTCACATGGTAAAAGAAGTGAGATAACTCTCTTGGGTCTCTTTTGTAAGTGTACTAATTCCATTCATGACCCTCATGATCTAATTATCTCCCATAGACTCCATCTGATTGATGACATACGGAATTCACAAATAATTCTTATTTTCTGTAAACTCAAAGCAAGTTCTATGTCCACAAGTTCAAAATATTAATTGTACACAACTGGGTTCTATGAAGCTCACTAAAACTTGGGGATTTAGAGCAAAGTTATGACTTATATTTACTACCAGTTAGTTATATGAGCTTAACTGAGCTGCTAGAGGCAGTTATGATAAAAAAATTTCAAATAATTTATCTCTCAAGAGGGTAGAGTGAGCTTTTAAAATTTCTTGTACTATGTAGTTATTTAGAGAGATATTTATAGTATGAAAGTCCAGGGGTCCTTTTGTCAACCTTATAAATAGGTTTGGAAAATTTATCAGCTCTCCAAAACATGCACAGTATCAGCCAAGAGTTTTTATCAAGAGTGTCATAGTGATGAAATATCTGATAGCTATGAATATTAAGCATGGAGTATATTGGGACACATTTCAGTTTGATAAATATTCTTATACCTATGGTACTTTAAAACTTTTCTTAAAATCTAATGCTAATCATAAGCCTTGGGTATGAGACTACAGTCTGGCTCTTTATAATGGATACTAAATTATGTGAAAGGGGCCTGTTTTGGATCATTTGTGTTGTTAAGTATAACATTTCCTAATCCTATTTTGATAAGCCACAGTGAATGAACAGTCTTTTATTTCATGCGCAGATAACTATAATAGATTTTACATACTGTTTCTAGAAATACACAAATCCAGAGCTCAAGATAGTATGTGCAAAGCTCTACTTTAACGAAGGCTATCACTTCTATGCTCGCCCTCTGTCTGACTCTTGTTCTACATTCAAATTTTTTTCAGAATGTTGGCCCTTCTATTCTTTCTACAAACTCCTGTTTCTCATACTAATGGAAAAAATTGTAAACCTTTCACTTTCTGGTCTTCTAAAAACAAGTTTGTTCTATCTACCTCAGGAAAAAATATCCATAATTCCTATTCATGACAGTGCAGACTTTTCATCCAATTTGGTGCTTCAAAATTCACTATTTCTTACTTCATATTTGCTAGATTTTTCATTTTCCTGGGGTGGGAGTGTGAGACAAATTGGGAGAGAGTGTTTGAAAGAATGAAGTTTAAGTCTTGATTTTCTGGTGACTAATGCCATGTACAGTTGAATTTACAAATTAAGCAATTTGTAATTTATCTTAACATGCACAATAAAGCTCATTCTAGTTATGTACATTGCAGTCATTCCAGTAAGTATAAAGAGGTTATAAAATTTTTTCTGAGTTATGATTATGTCTCATTTTCCTACTAAAGTTCTAAGGCTAGATTAACCATCCATCTAGTCTCAAATTTCCATAAATTATACAATATGCAGCTTACCTTTGGATATATATAGAGAACTAAAAATTTTATTTCTGTCCAGTGAATAAATAAATGAACAGATCAAGGAACTAGAAGAATTGAATGGTTTTTAGTCTGAACTCTAAATTTAGAATTAAAGTCAACATGAAATTGTGTAGTCAAGACACATAAGTTTTTAAATGATGAGAAATTAAAAGATTAAAATAAAAATTAAAGATAAAATTAAAATTAGCAATGTTAATTATAATTTGAGTTAGTCCTATACTTAGGAAAAGTAAATATCAATCTGAAGTTAGAAATCTGTCTTTTCATTTTTGCTGTATTTCCTTCATTTTAGTAATGGGTTTTAAACATTTGGCAAAGCTCTTCTGTTGTCATTATAGAAGCAGTCGGATTTCAGGCATTAAGAGATTTCTTATTGCCATATTTGGAATAAGTACCCCATCATATATTTAAATAAAATAATCTTGATTATTTACCTGGAAAGTATCATCATGGATCCTACTTACAGATAGAATTGGTTTTCTTGTCTTAGTTGACAAAGGGAAGCATATCAAAATCAAAGTGACTTCCAGCTCCTGTGCTAAAGGGAAAGCTGGAAATTGCTAAATGATAATGCCCATGTTTACTTGCAGACAGGAATTTAGCCTTCTTGTGAATAAAGACGTTACAATGAGGAAAAATGGAAGTGAACATGTTATCCATGGATCAGAACATGTATCCTGGTAGCTATCTGAACAAGCAATATGTAATAAAAAGAATTTTGAGAGTATTTTGCCAAGTATGGAACCCACTCAGAAAATGTAGGTTCAAAGTTTGGAGCCAATTTCAAGCTTTTTTCTATTCACCTTCATCTACTATTGGCAAAGGAGTAATTTCCTGTTCTTTAGGAGATTCTTTTGAGAAATTTAACCAAAGAATTGAAAGGCTTCTTTTTTGAAATTCTTTTTTTTTAAATTCAAATTCAATTTGCCAACATATAGTATAACACTCAGTGCTTCTTAGTCATTAAATGGTTCTGACAAGTAACATCTGTATCTTTTTGGAGAGGCAAATTTAGTGAGTGAATCAGAAACTGAGTGAATTTCAAATGACAGATTTGATTTAACATTTATATCCCCTTTCACTCTTTAATATGCTGATGTAAAATGGGCTATGACCACAAGACTAGACATGGTGATGGGTGACTCGATGTGGGGAGGCCTTAACAGGTTTATTGTAGAGAGTTCTGAGAGTTAATTGGAATCCGCAAAGGTTTTACCCTATGTCAACCATGAACTTGCTTACTGAAAAGTAAAAATGAAACCATCTTTAAGAGTATCCAGGAAAGATGGTTTAATGAGAGGAGATATCAAGGAAAAGTAGAAAGATAATGATAAATCAATCAGAGCTCAGTCCTTGGGAAGAAACAGAAAGGAGTAAGATGCAGAACTAGAGCTACATCTACAAAGAAGTTGTATGAAGAATATTCTTTTATGCCAAATCCAGTATGTGATATTGGGGCAGTTTGTGAAAGAGCACATGGTCATGGAGAGCCTTGGGTACTTTTATGTGTGCTGGGCATAAATCCCTTACTCTTTGCACAAGGTATTCATAGTTGTAATCATCAAGAGGGTAAAACTTAGGATTTAGACTCTTCATCTCCTATTCAAAGACTATGATCTTTAAAATCTCCTGCTAAAACAGAACCAGCTATTTGGAAAGGAATCAAAGTAAAAAAACAGATTGATAAGCCACTGACTAGAAGCCTCGATTACTTTTACCAAGGCTCTAAGATAAAGAGAAAGACAGTTCTAGAGGAGAAGGAATTGCTTAATGTCATCTTGAGGTGTTCTACACTTTCAGACTTATTTTATTCTTGATTTTTGTAAGACTCAGAAGGTGGATACTTTGCCCAGTCAGAAAAGCTTTATTTGTTTGTTGTTGTTTCTCCTCATATATTTTCAAATATAGGAAAATATACTTTACTGTTAAGTTTTTTTACTTATATCTTCTGGTCTCTAGAGAACATCTATTATTTTTTTGACTGGGCAGCACAATTTCTCTTAGAAATATCTGCTGTCTGGTAATTGGCCTGTTCAGGTTTTGTATTTCTTCTTCTTCCAGTTTTGGTAATTTGTGGGTTTCCAAAAATGCATCCATTTCTTCTAGATTACCTAATTTGTTGGCATATAGTTGCTCATAATACATTTTTAAAATCGTTTGTATTTCCTTGGTATTGGTTGTGATCTCTCCTCTTTTGTTCATGATTTTATTAATTTGAGTCTTTTTTTTTCTTTGAAATAAGGCTGGCTAGGGGTTTATCTATCTTATTAATTCTTTCAAAGAATCAGCTCCTGGTTTTGTTTATCTGTTCTACAGTTCTTCTAGTCTCTATTACATTGAGTTCTGCTTTAATCTTTATTATCTCTCTTCTTCTGATTGGTTTAGGTTTTGTGTTTTCTCCAATTCCTTTAGGTATGAGGTTACCATCAATAAGAGAAAAACAAGAACCATATGATCCTCCCAATAGATGCAGAGAAAGTATTTGACTAAATACAGCATCCACTCCTGATTAAAACTCTTCAAAGTGTAGGGATAGAGGGAACATTCCTTAATATCTCAAAAGCCATTTATGAAAATCCCACAGTGAATGTCATTCTCAATGGGGAAACACTGAGAGCCTTTCCCCTAAGAACAGGAACATGTCAGGGATATCTACTCTCACCACTGTTATTCAACATAGTACTAGAAGTCCTAACCTCAGCAATCAGACAACAAAAAGAAATAAAAGGCACTCAAATTGGCAAAGAAAAAAATCAAACTTTTCCTCTTCACAGATGACATGATACTGTGAATAGAAAATCCAAAAGACTCCACCTCAAGATTGCTAGAACTCATACAGCAATTCAACAATGTGGCAGGATACAAAATATAATCAGTGGCATTTCTATACACTAACAATGAGACTAAAGAAAGAGAAATTAAGGAATCAATCCCATTTACAACTGCTCCCCAAACCGTAAGATACCTAGGAATAAACCTAACCAAAGAGGTAAAGGATCTATACCCTAAAAACTACAGAACACTTCTGAAAGAAATGGAGGAAGACATAAAGAGGTGGAAAAACATTTGATGGTCCTGGGATTGGAAGAATAGATATTGTGAAAATGTCTATGCTACCCAGGGCAATTTACACATTCAATGCAATCCCTACCAAAATACCATGGACTTTCTTCACAGAGTCGGGACAAACAATCTTAAGATTTGTATGGAATCTGAAAAGACCTTGAATAGCCAGAGGAATATTGAAAAAAAAAATACAGGGGACATCACAATGCTGGATTTCAAGCTGTACTACAAAGCTATGATCATCAAGACATTGTGGTACTGGCACAAAAACAGACACATGGGTAAATGGAACAGAATAGAGAACCAAGAAATGGGCCCTCAACTCTATGGTTAACTAATATTCAACAAAGCAGGAAAGAATATCCACTGGGAAAAGGACACTCTTCAATAAATGGTGTTGGTAAAATTCAACAGCCACATGCAGAAGAATGAAATTAGACCATTCTCTTAAACCATACACAAAGATATAATCAAAATGATTGAAAGATCTAATTGTGAGACAAGAATCCATCAAAATACTAGAGGAGAACACAGGTAACAACCATTTTCAACTTGGCCACAGCAACTTCTTGCAAGACACATCTATGAAGGCAAGGGAAACAAAAGCAAAAATGAACTATTGGGACTTCATCAAGATAAAAAGCTTCTGCACAGTGAAGGAAACAGTCAACAAAACTAAAAGACAACCTACAGAATGGGTGAAGATATTTGCAAATGACATATCAGATAAAGGGCTAGTATTCAAGATCTATAAGGAACTTATCAAACCATCCAATCATGAAATGGGCAGAAGACATGAGCAGACATTTCTCCAAAGAAGACTACACATGGCCAACAAGCACATGAAAAAATACTCCACATCACTTGCCATCAAGTGAAATACAAATCAAACCACAATGAGATACCACCTTACACCAGTGAGAATGGCAAAAATTAACAAGACAGGAAACAACAAATGTTGGAAAGAATGTGGAGAGAGGGGACCCTCTTGCACTGTTGGTGGGAATGCAAACTGGTACAGCTCTCTGAAAAACAGTGTGGAGGTTCTTAAAGAAGTTAAAAAGAGAGCTATCCTACAACCCAGCAATTGCACTACTGGGTATTTACCCCAAAGATACTGATGTAGTGAAACGCCGGGACACCTGCACCTCGATGTTCATAGCCGCAATGTCCACAATAGCCAGACTGTGGGAAGAGCCATGATGTCCCTTGACAGATGAATGGATAAGGAAGATGTGATATATATATATATATATATATATATATATATATATATATATAATGGAATATTACTCAGCCATCAGAAGAGATGAATAACCACCATTTGCTTCAACATGTATGGAACTGCAGAGTATTATACTTAGTGAAATAAGTCAATTGGAGGACAATCATTATATGGTTTCACTTATACATGGAATATAAGAAATAATGAAAAGGACTATAAGGAAAAGGTGGGGAACTGAGTGGGAAAAATTAGAGTTGAAGACAAACCATGAGAGACTCCTAACACTGGGAAACAAGCAAAGGGTTGCAGAAGGGGAGGTGGGTGGGGGGATGGGGTAAATGAGTGATGGGCACTGAGGAGGGCACTTGATGGGATGAGCACTGGGTGTTTTACTATATGTTGGCAAATTGAATTTAAATAAGAAAATGAAATAAATAAATAAATAAATAAATAAATAAATAAATAAATAAATAATAAAATGGCTGCTCTCTCCCATTCAACATGATTCTGTTGGGACTGCCAATCCTATTGTCACACTCCTTGTGATCACACACATAATACCGGTCTTCTGGTCACAGTAATGGATGCGTGATCTACACTGCATTTTTCTACTCTCTTACTAATGTTGTCTGAATTAATAGTAGGCATATGACCCAAGGTAGACTAATCAACGTATTTCTTCAGGAGTCCTTTTTTTGGAGCAGAGGGTTCTTGCCCTTTTGGATAATAACGCTTGAAGAGTATTGAATTTATTAGACTATACTTCAGCTGATTTTGCAAAAACTTCAAGTTGGCATTAGCTTAAACAAAATAGAAGTTTATTTGTCTATCATGTAAATGTCTGATCTGTATGGTTAGCCTTCCTCAAATAAGTCATTAGAGGCCCAAGCTCATTCTATGTTTTTATCCTGTTATGGCCCAAGATGACTGCTCCAGCTCTCCAGCTTCCCTCTTATGTTTGCATTATGGCCAGTGGAAAGAGAGAGAATTAAGTGGGGAGGACATCTTATTCTTTCAAAGACATATTTAAAGCTGTCTATGTCACTGCTGCTCAGATTGTATTAGCTACACCTTGCATGGGAAGCTGGTTATAGTACCATTACATTAATTACTACTTGATTAGTTAAAAGTTTATTGTTATAAAAGAAGTGGAGAGTCAAAATTTAAGGAAACATGCCTTTTTTTTTTTTTTTTTTGCCTGTATAAGCATCAGGGTTTCCTGGAAGCTACCTTTTCTACCTGTATGAAGTTTTCCAAAAGTTGGTAAGAGTTAGTTGGAGTATTTGAATGCATTTAAATTTTTGAATATATTTGTGATACTTCCTGATTGCTAGTTAAGTAGAAAAATGAATTTGTGTGTGTATGTTGTGTAAATGTATTTTGCTAAATAAAATTAAGTCAAGCTGTTATCATTTGTGGTCCAGAGTCCTGATTAGTACATGCTGAAAAGGGTTAGGGGAAACTGATTCTTAGTCATCAAGAATAAATAAAAAGAAGAGGGCTTCTACTGCTTTTTTTTTTAAAAAAAAGTTTTATTTATTCATTCATAGAGACACAGAGAGAGGCAGAGACACAGGCAGAGGGAGAAGCAGGCTCCATGCAGGGAGCCCCACGCAGGACTCGATCCTGGGTCTCCAGGATCACACCCCAGCTGCAGGAGGTGCTAAACCACTGCACCACCAGGGCTGCCCGCTTCTACTGCTTTTTGAATGATGTGGGATATGTATAAAGTGGAGTCTTGTAAAAATAATGGGTATTACCTATTGAAAGGAGTTTTGGAATACTTGGGTGAAGAAAGATTTAAACTGACCAAATTTTTAAACTAAAAATTTAAACTGTCAGAAATAGTTGAGGTCTGATGAAGTCTGAAGATAAAGATGAAGAGTACAAGGATTAATAAGAGTAAAATAAGAATAAAAAATAGCCATTTCTTAAATGTCAAATGTGTCCAATGAATTACCAAAACAAAAACATCATTTAACTTTTACTTCAGCTTTATAGTAATCAGTATTACCCTCATGTTATGAATAATCAGAAAGTTTAAATAGCTTCTCCAAGATTATAATCTGTGGCTAAAAGTGGATTGCATCCTAATCTGACCCCCAGGCCAGCTAGAGTCTTTCTTTGTCAACCTCATTAGTACCATTGACCTCATCATGGTCATCCCTATTCATTGTCCTTTTTCACCCACACCCCCATCTCACAACCACCATTACTTCCATGCTACCACCACCACTACCATTACATCAGAAACTTTCTCAGTCCCACTACCAGAGTACCACCATCTAAACATCCAGTAACTCCAGAAAATAACCCTGATGAGAATATAAAACTTCAGTATTTTTCTTAATTCCATGCAAAGGGTAGCACTAGACATAGAATGGCTAGTATGATTAATATTACAAACAAAAAACCCACTCTGTATTTTGTGTTGTTAATTAACCTTTCTTCTGTATCTCAGAACATAGTACACATACTGTCCAATTAATTCCCTGGTGCAAATAACCCTTGAACAATGAAGGGGTTAGGGGCACTGACCCACACACAGTAAAAAATTCCACTTATAACTTTTGACTCCCCAAAATCTTAGCTGCTAATAGACTATTGTTGACTGGAAGCCTTGCCAATAGTCAGTTAACATGTATTTTTTTAGGTTATAAGTATTATATACTGCATTCTAAGAATAAAGTAAACTAGGGAAAAGAAAATGTTATTAAGACTTTGATTTTTTAAACTGTTTTATTAAAAAGTATATAAACCTTGGGGCACCTATGTGGCTCAGTCCATTAAGCATCTGGCTCTTGGTTTCAGCTCAGGTTATGATATCAGAATCATTAGATGGAACCCCGCATGGGGCTCTGTGCTCAGTGGGGAGTTGGCTTGAGCTTCTCTCTGTCTCTGTCTGCCCCTCCACCACTGGCATGCATACACGTGCTCTCTCTCTTTCTCTGTCTCTCAAATAAATAAATCTTTATTTTAAAAAATTAAAAAAATATAAACATGACAAATCTTCACTGTCATTCATTCATTACAGAAAACAGTCTTTATTGTCAGGCTCTGAACTTGATTTAGGAATGTATTGGTATTCCAGGAAATGGGATAACAGACAACTGGACAAACAATTGTAATAATATGTATGGAGTGCAGGAGAAAAGGGAAGACAAAGCAGGGGCACATCACATTTCTAGGGGTAGGATGGGAATATATCCTAAAGAAATTGATGTTTAAACTGAGATCTAGAAGTAGGATATGGCAAGGAAAAGAGGAGAGCAGAGTGCTCCAGAGAAAATGGCAAGGACAAAGGCCTGGAAGCCAGCAAGATGAAATTAATAGTCATTGTTGGGGATGTGGACATGAGAAGGAAGGGCTACAAATGTAAGGCAGTGTCAAATCACACAAACCATACTCAAAAAGGCAGACTTTATTACAAGAGCAATTGGAAGGATTTAAAATGTTGTAAGACAATCAGATTTGTACTTTAGAACTTCACTTCAGACTGTTGCTTGCAGTGTGGAGAAGAAACTGCGGAGATCAAGACTGGAGTCAGGGATTAAGATCATTATTAACTCACAGTTGTCTAAGGGAAATGATCATCCTCAAGAATTACCTTGAGATTGGAAGAGTTTGCTTTCATCTTTATAGAGGCAGTGATTAGGAAAGAAACGCACAAATTCAAGAAATGACTTGTGGTTGATTAAAACTGATATGAAAGAGAAGCAGGGTTTAAAGATAACACCGCTGTTTCTGTGTGGTCAACCAGTGTCTGGTGGGGTTATTCATTTAAATATGGAGGCAAGAAAGTATTGGAGGATGGAGAATACATTGAGGTTTTTTTTATTTAAAAAATTATGAGGAAGTAATATCATGCTTAATAAAAAATTACAAAAATGACACAAAGACTTTCATAGACCTTTTATTCTCTCTCTCTTTGTAGATATAATCAATTGATAGATAGAGGCACAGATAGATATAGCTATTCCTTAACCATTTAAGGGTAAGTTATTCACATCATACACTTTTTAAAATCTCTAAATACTTCAGTATATATATATTTAAGAGCAAGTAAGTCCCTTTACATAATCACACTGCAGTTTCCACTTTAGGAATTTTATATTGATACAGCATTTCAGTGTACCATCATATTCCAATTTTTTCAATTGATCCAGTAATGTCCTTTGTAACATTTTTTCCCCTCTAGAACTGGATCCATTTCCAGGATCATGTATTGCTTTTCATTATATATCCCTTTAGTCTCCTTTCATCTGAAACGGTTCCTCGGAGTGTTATCACTGTCTTCTTCTTCGTACGTATATATGTATGTATGTATGTATGTATGTATTTTTAAAGAATATGGTTTCTTCTCCTCCTTTTTATAATAGAATATTTTCCATTCAGGATTTTCTGGCATTTTGCCCTGATTAGATTCAGGTTATGCATCCCAGGTTATAACATCACATAAGTGATGTTGTGTCCTTCCCAGGGTATTACATTCAGAGGCAAATGATGTCCACCCACCCCTCATGGATGATGTTTATTTTGATCACCTCATCAGGGCATTGTCTCATTTTCCCACAGGATAGTTACTCTTTCCTCTTTACAATTATAAGCACTTTATGAAGAGACACTCCAGGACATACAAATAAACATATGCTCTACATTAAAATTTCTCTCCTCCATAATTTATCATCCATTGATGATTTTTGCATGAACCAGTCTTTACTATGTTGCTTACAAAATGACTTTCCAATTCCAGTGCTCCCTTCACATTTATCAGTTGGCATTGTACACAAAGAAGCCTCCTTCTCCCCCAAGCAATTGATTTACTTTTGACCTATTATATCTAAGGATCTGTAGATTCCTCTTTTTCAGTAGTTAATAATTCATTGCCATCTTTAATTATCTTGATTCTCAAATTGTCCCATATTTGGCCAGCTTAAGTATTTGCTGTCAGCTAGTACATGTGAATTCTACTTTTACTGATATTTATTTTAAAGCCTAGCCTTCTTTTTATAAGTTTTTTTTTAAAGATTGATTATTTATTTTAGAGAGAAAGAGAGAGAACCCATAGAGGAGCAGAGGGAGGGGATAAGGAGAGAAGCTAATTCCATGCTGAGCATGGGGTCCAACAAGGGGCTCCATCCCATGACCCAGGTGATCATGACCTCAGCAGAAATCAAGAGTTGGCTGATTAATGGACTGAGCCACCCAGGCACCCCTAAAGCTTGGATTTTAATGTGAAATTCTTTGTGACGCTGACTCCTACTGATGAATTCAATTGTGTACTTCAGTTTTAGTTGTCTGTAGGACATAGAAGTGGAGATGTCCAAGAGATTGTTGGATTTAGAGATCTAGAAGTTAAGAGCATAGTTTAGACTGAAACAATTGCCTTGAGAGTTCTCAACTACATTGATAGTAATTGAAGTCTTAAAGGTAGAAAAGATTGCTGAGTATCGGAGTAGGCAGCAGTAAAGAGCAAACAATAATAACAGTAACCAGTACTGAGTTCATTTTAAATTGTAGAAGTAGTATATATTTACAGTAGTAACTTTAAAAAAATCGAATAATGAAACTAGAGGCCTTTAAGAGACGTTTTCCGTGTTGCCTAATAAGTAGTGGCACAATGTGAGAACTCTACGTTACTTATTCTTTCTTTCTTTTGCTTATTGTGTATTTCCCACTGAATGTTATCTTAAGATGTGCTTGGAAGAAGCTTGCCTGTAATATTTGTACCGATCCAAATTGAGTCTAAACTTACCTCAAAGAATCTCATGTTGAAATATTTAAGATTCAAACCAAATATCAACAGCAGCAGAATTCACATCTGAGAGCTGAAAGTAAATACTTCCCAGTCTGTCTGTTGAAATGCTATCTTTTACTGCTCCTTGTGGAATGGCAGAAATCAGGTGCTCTCTGAAGCTGCATTTAACGATGTCCAAGAAGCACTAGGAATGAGACGCAATGTGTTTAATGGAAGTTCCTCTAAAGTAGGCTCCACAACAATTAAAATGAAATAAAATCATTAACTTTGGTGATTATAAATTTTATGACTATATTTATTTCCCCATGGGGAGGAGGAGTGTGATGAACAACTTATGCCGTGTGAGGCTGAGAAACTTGAGGTTAGGAGAGAGTAAATTCATGGTACACACACGATAAAGCACTCCTATGGAAAATGAACTGGCTGTAAGGGTAAGAAAGAAATCAGCAGAACATGTGTTTTTAGCCATGTGACTGAAAAACCACAAAAGTTTAGAAAGAGAGACAAATTATACTCCTCAGAGGAATTCACAGAATTCTTGGGCTGGTTGTCATTCTCAGATGAGTTGATGGATTGATATGGCAGAGGTAATATTAGATTGAATCAGCATTCCAGTTCAAACCTCCCAGAGAGTGATGGTGTGAGTCAATAATAGTTGTCCTTAATGCGCCTTATAAATCTGTCACTTAAAGTGCTTTGTAATTATAGTTATCATGGTGAGCATTTCATGATGCATAGAATCATAGAATCACTATGTTGTACACCTTCAACTAGTATATGTCAACCCTCTTGCAATTAAAAATTAAAAAATAAAGTGCTTTATATTTGTAAAAAGAGATTACTTTTCTTAAGAATTCACCATGTGCTTGAAACAGTTCCAAGCGCTTCACATGTGTTAAATTATTTAATTTTCAGAAGAACTTCTAAATTATGCATTATTGTCATTTCCATTTTTCAGATCAAAAGACTGAGCTAGAGAAAGGTTGAGTAGTTTGCCAAAAATTGTGCCACTGGTCAGGTAAATGCTATCCTGATTGATAGAGCTTCTTTTCAAAGAAGTAAACATAGAATAATTAACTATGTTCTAAAACTTCTGTAAATGAATTGA